>NC_135236.1:88571099-88879629 GCF_051348905.1 Ranitomeya variabilis
CATTGAGAAAAATAAAGTTGAATCTAAAATGGCCAACTAAAAAATGGCCGCCATGGTCACCACCCATCATGAAAAGTTTTCCCCCTCCCATATACTAATGTGCCACAAACAGGAAGTTGATATCACCAACCATTCCCGTTTTATTTAGGTGTATCCATATAAATGGCCCACCCTGTAGATATCCATATGGGCTTACTGTGAAAATTGCATGGTGGGATCCTACAAAGCCCATCATAAAGCGGACCTTCCACCATACAAGTGTAACACCCCAGGTAACTGGTTGTTACAGTGATGTTGCCTTCCTTTCGGGGAGGGCGATATCATGCGTGGAGGCAAGGAGGATTCTCTTTACCAGGTAAGCACACACATGCAACACATTCTGAATCCAGACCAGGAGGGGGAACTCAGGACTCGGATTCAGGGGAGCTTCCCTCAGCTTTAAGTATCCTGGTCTGGAGGAGGAGTTAGCCAGTTGGAGCGAGAGAGCGGAGGAAGCGAGTTGATCCAGGAGGGACCTAGGAGAAGGAAGTCTGTGAGACAGACAGTGGAGCCGTGCAGCCAAGACTGTGCTGCAGCTCCTGGGAAGAGGAGAACCTGAAAGGTTGTTGCATGCAGTGGAGCATTGAGGAAAGGAGCACAGGAGTGGCACAGGGCTCAGAGGGGAACTGTGACCGGGCACCCTCAGAGCCGAAGCGCAGAAATCGGGTACCGGGAGCCCGAGGCTTTTGTGGAACTTTAAGAGACATAGCAGAACCGGAGGGCACTAGACTATACGTTAACTGCCTGCACCAAGCCTGAGGTACAACAGTACTCTAAGAGCCCGGGTCGTGGTAGAGACACTATAAAAAGGCTCAAACTGCCTACCGTGCAGGCAACTGTCCTAGGACAGGAGAGAGAGGATTTCTTGCCAGCAAGCTACAAGCAGCAGGGACCTTGTCATCTTAGCACAAGTAGGAAAGGCTTACAGACCTCACCTGGGAGAGGGATCACCTTTGCCTCCAAGCCAGCCGGACCACATCACCATCCGTGCTTGGTACCATGGACTGTGGACTACTACCACCAGTAAACCAGGTAAAGACTTTACAACTTGTGTCCTCCACTTATTCATCAGCATACAACACCCTTGCCACACACCTTGGGAGCCCTGGGGACCCTGCTTCACCTGTTGGAAGCGTCACCATTCAGCCACCATACCATCACCCCAGAGTACCCCTTTAAGCGGCGTCGGTCCCCACTGACCGAACACCACAGATGGCATCACAAACAATAGACTTAATTCACAATTCCCCTTAAAAGACCTTTCCCCTTTAACTGGGCGCCCAGGGCCACAGAACGGGTCGCAGCCACCGTGACATCTCCTTTAAGACCGGACCCGGTACCGTGTACCCCATTGCCCAGGCGAACGACTCACAAGCCTTCCTTCCAAGTGCCTACAATCCCTCGTTCCTCAATTGTGCTCAGGAATATTGGTGCCGCTGGCTATGTGTATACCAGGATTTTTTCTATTCAGCAGGATCTGCTGCAGTGCACCATGCCAACTATTTCTGCCCAGGAAAATATGGAATATTGAACTGTTCAGGAATACTTAGTGAACCCTTTGTAAACCAGCTTTTTGGCTGTGTGAAAATGAGTCGCCCGCCAGGGCAATGGGAATACTCGGGACTGGGTCCGGTCACACTTAAAGGGGATGTCACGGTGGCTGCGACCCGGTCCGTGGCCCTGGGACTCAATTAAAAGGGAAAAGTCTTAAGGGGCTTTGTAATAAAGTTTGTATTCATGACGCCACCTATGGTTCTCGGTCAGAGGGGACCGACGCTGCTTAAAGGGGTCCTCTGGGGTGATGTTGTTGCTGCAAGATAGTGACGCTTCCCACAGGTGAAGCGGGGTCTCCAGGGCTTCCAAGGTGTATGGTAAGGATGGTGGGTTGCTGGTAAATAACGGAGGACACAGGGTGCAGCCTTTACCTGGTTTACTGATGCAGTAGTCAGCCTCAGTCCAGGGTACCAGCAACAGGTGCAGAAGGAGTCCAGGCAGCCCAAAAACAAGTAGAAATCCCCTTGGCAGGTCAAGTTGGGAGCCTTCCACTATGCGCTGGTTTTCTGGTCCCTTGCTACCTCTAGTTCGCTGGCAAGGTACCCCTTTCTCTCTCCTGTCCTGGGACAGTACCTGCACGGTAGGCAACTTGAGCTGTTCTCTAGGGGTCTCAGAAACGGTGACTCCAGGCTCTAACTGCTGCTGTATCTCAGGCGTTATATGGGCAATTTACGTATAGTCCTATGCCCTCAGGTTCTGCTACGGAACTTGTAGTTGTCCACAACCTCGGGCTCCTGGTGCCCGGTTTCTGCGCTCTGGCTCACAGGAGGCCCAATCGCAGCCTCCTTGAGCTCCTAATCTCCCCTCTGTGCTCCTTCACTGTCTTCTACTAACTAACTCACTCCTCCTCCAGACCAGGATGTAAATCTGGGAAGTTCCCCTAAAGCCGGGTTTAGAGCTCCCCCTTCTGGCCTGGAGTTAGAAAGTGTTGTATGTGAGATTACCTGCCAAAGGGATCCCCCTTGTCTCCAGGCATGACACTACCCTCCCCGAGAGGAAGGCAGCACCACTTTGGTACCCAAACTCCTGGGGTGCCACAGCAACATATTCTCTTTTTTTACACATTTACTTACTTAATTTTGTTTTCTTGTGGCCCCAGTCAATCATTCTTGATACTCATGTAGGGGACAACTTTTTTTCTTCCTTCCACAATTGCACTAGCCCCATTTTTTATACATTAAACTATGTTCTACTTTGAGCTCCACATGTGCACTAGCTTGCATTGTTAAAGGGATTCTGTCATCAAGTTTTTGCCATCTAATTTGAAAACAGCATCATGTAGAGGCACAGACCCTAATTTTGGCAAAGTGTCATTTACTACCCTGCCTGCTGTAGTTTTGATAAAATCACTGTTTCATCAGCAGGAGTTTATCACTACAGGACTAATAAACCTGCTGCCACGCCCCAGCACGGATTGTCAGCTTTATACCTATGCACAGTGTACACAGAAATCTGCCAATCAGTGGTGAGGGCGGGTTATACATAGCTCAGCATTCAGAAAGCTGCTAGATCTACCGCAGATAAAACAGTGATTTTAATCAAAACTGTAGCACCCAGTAAAGTAAGTGTTACATTGCTGGAATCAGCTCATCTGCCCCTACATAATTCTGCTGGGGCAGATGGGGTAGCACAAACCTGGTGATAGATTCCCTTTAAATACTCATCCCATCCTTTACACCTTTAGCTAAGGAGATTATTTCCTGACATATCTGATTCTTTAATACTCTGGATGTTACCTCTTTTTTTGTGAGTTTCTATGTATACAGCATTTCTCTAATGTTCCCAATTTTAGAATTTAATCAAGCTACATTATGAATAAAGTAAACAAGGAACATTGTATATTTTAGTTTGCAGACAACTATATTAAACCCTGCGGCTCGTCAGACGACTCTTACAAGGGTTTTTGTAAACTCAATATTCTGATTCATTCTCTGTCAGACAGTGTGTGGTCATGTAATATATGTACAGCACTGATTCATCGGCACTGAAAGATTAGTGATTCACCGAGATGGACAATGTACCTCCTGATAACAGGTGAGATCTTGTAGTCAGTAAATAGTTGTGAGCCTGACAGTGGAAAGTAATACAGAAAGTTCAGTGTTTGCCAGATGTTCTTAAAGGAAACCTGTCACATTGAACATGCTGCCGGATCTGCGGGCCTCATGTTATACAGCAGAACATATATACTGTATATAATCCCTGTGTGCTCTAGGTTTAGGAGTCCAGTGGGTGGTCCTAATCAGTGATTGGCTGATTTCCTTGTATGAGCATGTGCACAGCTCTCAGTCACTGATTAGGGCCACCCAATGGACTATGGGGTCTATGGAGATCCGTTTGCATCTGTGCTTTAATGGAGAAGGGAAGAAAAAGAGGGGCATATAGCAAAATCCTGTCCTTGTTCCCTGTCTATACATGATGTGCCGGCAAATTTACCCGAGCTTCTATGTAATAATAAACGGGATAGTTTTCTAAATGAATGATGAGATGTTGCCTTTGTCTGTGCAAGGTGAATCCAGTGTATTATAGTTTGACAGTTTTTAAGGTTGAAATAATACATACCGTAAGTCCGTACAGTTCAGCCTATACTCTGACATGTAGATGGAGAGGAAGGCAAAAACCCCACGAGGCAGATTCTAATTGCCCCATGTTAGAGGAAAAATTCAGCAATCAGCCTAGTTCTCTGGATCCACGTTCCGTCAAAGAATCTAATACCCATAACCTGTAATATTACATTTTTCAAGAAAGATATCGGGGCCCTCCTTGTACTTTTGTAGTGAATTAACCATTACAACATCATGCTGTAGAGACTTCCATAATCTCACTGCTCTTACAGTAAAGAATCTGCGTCTGTGGTGATTAAACCTTTTTGTCTCTAGACCTAGAGGATGCCCCCGTGTCCCATCGCAGGCCTAGATGTAAAAAGATCATTAGAATGCTCAGGGGCGGACCTACCGCCGGTTCAACCGATGCAGCCGCACCGGGGCCCGGAGGTGGAGGGGGGCCCTTGCAGGCAGGGACATACAGGGGCCCGGCTTTGTGCTGCTGCAGTAGATCGGTGCACGGGTGCAGGCCCCGCACTGTATTAGCAGTGTACAAGTGCCGGCCGGCATCCTCCTATTGCAGACACAGCAGGAGCCTGTGTGTCTGCTGATCTGACGTCACCTGCGCGCCGGAGAGGAGAGATGAAGTTAGTAGAAAGCCATGGGGTCCCGGGCAGGAGGTATGTGACGGGCTTCAACTCACTCCTGCTTTCTTATCTGCTTTCTGTAGAGGATCTCTCTGTACTGTGAGATTTATTGCACCACCTTAAGTTTACATACAGATAAGGTCTCGGCTCCAGCGTCACCCGATCTGCATGTAAGCTGAAGCTGCAGCAATAAGGGTACCTTCACACTGGTCGATTCTGCTACGATTACGACGCATTTGCGTCATATTCGACATCGCAGTACGAGCTCGTAGCCAGCGGTCACACTCTACGATGTTAACGCTTTTTCTGACGTAGTTGCGATGTGAACGTCACGCGTCGCAATCGTACGCTACCCTTCACACCGCCATAGTCCTACGACTCCGAGCGTGACGTATTACCAGCATGGGCGTGCTAAAACGTCACGCCCAATCAGGAGACAGGTATGCGGAAGCCCAACCCACGTAGTCGCATTACGAGCTCGTATGACCGCCGTCACATACTACGATTTCGACCGCCACAGCGGGACATTTACGACGAAAGAAAGTTCTGCTCTTTCTTTCACATCGTACGATGCTGGGCTGCGTCGCAAATCGTAACGCCATGTCACACTTTGCAACCTCGGAACGAGGACGGATAAACGTCACAAATCGAACGCTCGTTCAGACTTTGATTGCACAGTGTGAAGGGGCCCTAAGTCACAGTGATCCTCACCCTGCACTGTGTGACCCTGAGCCCGGCTCCAGGACATCCCACATTATATATCAGATATATATTTGTACTATCTGCACATACATAGTGTTATATGCACTGAGCACTGACCAGGCTGCAGGAACTCACATTATAATATAGTATATTATAATGGTCAGTGCTCAGTGTATATAACACTATATATGTGCACATAGTACAGTGCACAGTATATACAGTATGGAGCCTCATGTGCAGTCATTATACAGTATGGAGCATCATGTGTGGTCAATATACAGTATGGAGCATCATGTGCGGTCAATATACAGTATGGAGCATCATGTGCGGTCAATATACAGTATGGAGCATCATGTGCGGTCATTATACAATATGGAGCATCATGTGCAGTCATTATACAGTATGGAGCATCATGTGCGGTCAATATACAGTATGGAGCATCATGTGCGGTCATTATACAGTATGGAGCATCATGTGCGGTCATTATACAGTATGGAGCATCATGTGCGGTCATTATACAGTATGGAGCATCATGTGCGGTCAATATACAGTATGGAGCATCATGTGCGGTCATTATACAGTATGGAGCATCATGTGCGGTCATTATACAGTATGGAGCATCATGTGCGGTCATTATACAGTATGGAGCATCATGTGCGGTCATTATACAGTATGGAGCATCATGTGCGGTCATTATACAGTATGGAGCATCATATGCGGTCAATATACAGTATGGAGCATCATGTGCGGTCATTATACAGTATGGAGCATCATGTGCGGTCATTATACAGTATGGAGCATCATGTGCGGTCAATATACAGTATGGAGCGTCATGTGTGGCCATTATACAGTATGGAGCATCATGTGCGGTCAATATACAGTATGGAGCATCATGTGCAGTCATTATACAGTATGGAGCATCATGTGCGGTCAATATACAGTATGGAGCATCATGTGCAGTCATTATACAGTATGGAGCATCATGTGCGGTCATTATACAGTATGGAGCATCATGTGCGGTCATTATACAGTATGGAGCATCATGTGCGGTCATTATACAGTATGGAGCATTATCTGCGGTCATTATAGAGTATTGACCATCATGTGTGGCCATTATACAGTATGGAGCACTGTGTGGCCATATTTTTTTATTTATAATTATTCTTTATGAAAGTGTGATCAGCAGTGCTAAATGGGTGTGGTTGGGACGTGGATATGGGTGTGACTAGTTATGAATGGGTGTGGCCAGAGGCGTGGCCTAAAATTTGCCGCGGCGCACGTTGCGCGCCGCAAGCTTGGTCCCTCTTTCCCATCTTCAAAAGTTGGGAGGTATGATGCTGGGCAGGGAGGGGGGCCCAGACACATTTCTTGCACAGGGGCCCAAAGCTGTCAGTGTCCGCCATTGAGAATGCTCTCTACATCATCCAGTCATATATTTGTACATTTTAATAAGATCGCCCATAAGTCGATGTTCTTCCAAACTCAATAACCCCAAGTTTGATAACCTGTCTTGGTATTGCAGTCCACCCATTCCCTTCATAACCTTGGTCACTCTTGTCTGCATGCGTTCTAGTTCAGCTATGTCCTACTTATACACTGGAGACAAAAAATGTACTCAGTATTCTATAGTATTACGCCAAATACTGTTCATACAGTGTGGTGGGGGCCCACCGGAGGAATCACCTGTTCTCCAGTGGGACAGTCCGAGCTTGCATCTTTATTAAAATTGTGGAACACCTCATATTAGCATGGCATGTGGAGGAGAAGGTAGCAACAGATGACTATGAACATGGTGGGTAGCGACCATAGACTGCATAGGTGACTAAAGGGAGAACAGACTGTAGGAGCTGACATGTTGATCCTCGGTTTCACATTCCTGATTCAATTAACAACTAAAAATTCCTAACAATATTCACATTACCAATACTGAATCCTATATTAGCTTGGCGGAGCAGTATTTACAGCTCTGGCAAAAATTAAGAGACCGCTGCAAAATGTTCAGTTTGTCTGATCTTTCTCTTTATAGGTATATTTTTGAGTAAAATGTACATTGTTCTTTTAGTCTATAAACTTCTGACAACATGTCTCCGAATTTCCAGGCAATAAATTTTGTAATTTTGTTCTGACAAAGAAAAATGGTCAAAATTAAAAAAAAACAACAACAGTGTCTCCAGACCTCAAATAATGCAAAGAAAACAACTTCATGATCATTTAGAAACAACAATACTAATGTTTTAACTTAAGAAGAGTTCAGAAATCAATATTTTGTGGAATAACCATGATTTTTAATCAGCTTTCATGCGTCTGGGCATGCTTTCCACCAGTCTTTCACATTACTCCTGGCACAAAAATTTAAGCAGCTCTTTGTTTGATGTCTTGTGACTATCCATCATCCTCTTGATTACATTCCACAGGTTTTCAATGGGGTTCAGGTCTGGAGATTGGGCTGCCCATGACAGGGTTTTGATGTGGTGGTCTCTTAATTTGTGCCAGAGTTGTATGCACCTTTCCTCCAAAAACCCCTATTACATAGGATTCAATATTAGGAATGTGAATTTTGTTGACTGGAAAGAGACCTACTTCTCGGAAAGACTCCGATTCTTGGAGGAAAAGAGTAACCACTAAAAGATAGGTTAGGACAGTACTAGTCTACTTGAACTGGCGCAATCAAAAAGGAGCAACAATCAATTTTTCACCAGAACGCTTAAGCCAAAGAAGGCGCACAAGTCACCTCTTACACTTTACAGAATATACACTCACATATGATCATCCTAGCAGACCAAACCCTGAATTAAAAGAAAAAAATAAATCCAATAAAAAGTAGACAAAGAAATAAAATATCGAGATCACCCAATGCTGGTTATCATTTTTTTTTTACTTTCAAAGGTGGTAGATGAAACAAATAAAATTAACCATCAATTTACTGTTAATACTCTTGGAATTACCATTAATTGCCTCGTCTTTCATCACTTCTGACAAGGCTTTAAAGCTTTGAGGATACAATAGACTCGAGTAGACTTTTAACGACACACAGTTGGAGAGGGTTTTGTCTATTTCGGTGAATACCCCAGTTCTTTATCATGCAGTGTGTACATGTAGTCAGGTAGATTGCACTGACTTGCTACAATATTTGATGCTGCTAATCTCTTAATTTCCCAACAAAAGACGATGGAGCCTCGCCAGCCGGTACAGGCCTTTTACATATGTAGGTAAATCACAAATGGCTTTAGAGTGTGCGATACAAACATCTTCAAGGAGCTCAAGTTCTTGTACAAGTCATCACAAGAAGGAATGAGTATCATTTGAAGATTAGATTTTGCATCTTTGTTCATCTTCGAGCTTCTGTATAATGTGTAATCCACATATGTTTCAGAAGTTATTATATCTTTAAGATCAAGGTAGATACTTTTTCCAGAAGGCTATGCAAATCTCATATGTTCTTCAATCATAATAAAATTTTGCCAAATTTTAGGACCAGATCTACCCGTCTATGTGCCTATTAGAACATGCAATAGTCATAAATAGGGGCTTTCACCTATCTAGGAAAATTCTTGGCATCTATGTATTAAATGGTCACTGATCCATGATTTCCAGAGTCTTCTGCTACCGCATTTACATGGGGTTATCGGTCAGCCTAAATAGGGTGCCACTGACCTGACAAATGAGCACAATATTCATTTGGCAGGTAAAATGATTTTTAAGTTTATCGTTCTCGGCAGCTGATTTCCCTTTATAAATAGGTCTTGAGCATCTGAAAAAAATGTATATGCAGCGCCCCAGAGTCCTGGTCGTTGCAGTACTGATGCTCCGCCGCTAAGGGGAGTGATGGTACGTCTGATGGCACTTAAGGAGTTCACCTGACCAGGTATCACAGACACCAATACACTTCACAGTCTGGCCTCCAGGGGGAGCAAAGGGCACTATGTATTAGGCCACTCCTCACAATCTGGTAAAACTGGGGGTTGGATAGGAAGTTAGTTAGAAGCTGACTGGGTTGGAACCAGGCAACATCCTGTGGCAGGGGGTGTTGCAGGGGAAACATTCAGGGGGGTCCCTGTCAGGGGTGGGATCCTGACAGAGGCCTAGCGAACAAGACAGAGCATTAAGGAACCGCGCCTGCACTACATTGCGGCGGTATCTCAAGAAAGGACAAGAAGCGAGGTTTATTGTGGAGAGTGAGAAACGAGATCACAGCAAAAAGGAGATAACACCAGTAGGAGTCGTGCCGTAAGATCCAGGCAACATCCTACTGAGGCGAGTAGCCGGTGGCCGGAATGCCGAGGAAGTATTGGGCTCCAAGCATTACTTCAAACCAACGGCAGGACAGTTAATTATAGGTTGGCCGTCTCACCTAAATCACCTAAGCAGACATAGGGGGCAACTGTGGGAGAGGGGTGTCACTAGGGTCCCGGAAGAACTCCAGGCCTACCCGTCATACAGGTGCGTCCTATCCATATCATCTGGGGGACGGAGAAGAACATCAAAACAGATATAAGTTGTGAGAAAGAACATCAGAAACAGACACAACAGTTGTGAGGACTATCCCGTGGTGCTCAGCAGGGAAGTACTACAACACACAGGCGCTAGAAGGTAGGCACTGATTTCCACCTGCAAAGGGAACTCTGGAGGTGCCTTCGGACCGGCCGGTCTCAGCCAGCCCTGTTAACAGTACTCTGGATTGAGGATCCTGAAGCCTTCAGTAAAGAGGTAAAGAGACTGCAACCCTGTGTCCTCGTTATTCACCGCGACCTACACCACGCACCATCATCACACCTTTCGTTGGACGCCCCTTAGCAGGGTCACGGACCGGGTCTAGCCACCGTGACAACTCCAGAACTGTGACAGAGAGGCCCGGTACCGAGTACCCCGCGGCCCTGCGTCTGGGGGAGCTCCATATACACAGGATGATTGTCTTAAAGAGAACCAAGTTTGAGCATGTGAACTGGCCATATTATGGAATAGTGACTGTAGAGGTGAATAAAACATAGTTTTCATTTTTAATTTCCCGTCTCCTTTGTTCCCTGTATGAGGTTGACCAATCATAAGAAGGCAGTGTCATACAAGAGAGAAAAGAACAAGTGCTCCTCACCTCACTAATCTCTGCAGCTACTGTATAGAGTAGGGTTATGCATCAATACAAACAATTCCAGATCTCAGCTCATGGCAGTCAGCATGGGGGGGAGGTTGCAACTGACAGCACTGTGAGATGAGATCACTAAGAAAAGAAAAGAACACAGCCTCCTCGCCTCGCTGATCTCTGCAACTACTGTATAGCACAACTGAGATATGTATCATTGCAAAAACTTCTAGATCTCATCTCACAGTGCTGTCAGCTCTGACCCTCCCCCACACTGACTGCCGTGAGATGAGATGTGGAAGTGATTGTAGTGGTATATAACTCAGCTCAGTTGTACCTCTACACAGTAGCTGCAGAGATCAGTGAGGAGAGGAGGGCCTTTTCTTTTTTGTCTAAGTGTATTGCTGCCTGCTTATGATTGGTCAACCTCATGCAGAGGAAGAAGTGCACGCCCCCAGAGACAAATCTCTGGTCAGACCTAGTTGAATTATAACATAAATTATAACCTACTTTTTAGAAACTAATGTTTCCACAACAGAGGGGAGGAAATAAAACTATGTTTTACTCATCTATGCAGCCGCTACTCCATGATGTAGCCAGTTTAACATGCTCAAACTAGTGATTGTTCTGTACTCATGGAAGTGTGATCGACCTGTGTGTAGCGGTCATTTAACAGTCATGGCCGGCTTGTGTAAGTAGTGTAAACCCTTAGGATATTTCATACCAAAGAGTTTACAAGGTAATGATATATCACTATGATTAAGAGTACAGTGTGATTGGTTTAGGTTTGACTTCTGTGGCTCTTGCTAAGGCCATGTTCACCCATTCAGTATTTGGTCAGAATTTTACATCAGTATCTGAAAGCCAAAATCAGGAGTGGGTAAAAAATGCAGAAGTGGTGACGTGTTTCTATTATATTTTTCCTTTGATTATTCACCTCCTGGATTTGCCTTACAAATACTGAGGTAAAATACTGACCATTTGGTCAGTATTTTACCTCAGTAAAATATGATCTGAACTAGTGATGAGTGAATATGCTCGTTACTCGAGATTTCTCGAGCACGCTCGGGGGTCCTCCGAGTATTTTTTAGTGCTCGGAGATTTAGTTTTTATTGCCGCAGCTGAATGATTTACATCTGTTAGCCAGCATAAGTACATGTGGGGGTTCCCTATCAAACAGGCAACCCCCACATGTACTTATGCTGGCTAACAGATGTAAATCATTCAGCTGCAGCAATAAAAACTAAATCTCCGAGCACTAAAAAATACTCGGAGGACCCCCGAGCATGCTCGAGAAATCTCAAGTAACGAGTATATTCGCTCATCACTAATCTGAACGTATAATCGTGGCGTTACTTAGAGAAGGGGCTGCAGGGCTGGTTTAGCTCTGGGACCCATTTTAAAGATCTCCCTGCACAGCAATGATCCTGGTCACAAGCTGTGTCGGGAGCTGCAGCCGATCTGCTCTCTCGCATGGGGCTATATAGTCTCGTAGTGGACATAATATATTTTCTGAAGATTTTGCCAGATGTCACAGCAGTAAAATCACAGCCTGGAAAAGCTACAATCTTCGGCATTGTATAATATCGATATTTTATGAGCGTAATTTTTTTTTTTTTTTAATTCTTTTTATTACATTTTTAAAATTAACATTGTATATAAACAGTATAATTAGACACATCACATAGCAGTCATAAGAACCCAAAAAACCCCAACCCTCCCCATTCCCTCCCCAATTCTTCTTCTCTACGCGCACTCCACATTTTAATTGTGTTATGGAATTGGTGTGTGACCACTTATCCGCTGCATTAGATACCAATGGGTATTTTCAAAGTGAGCTCGTAATTTTTCCCTAATCCCCAGAGGAAGAGATGGGATGAAGAGAGACCATGTTGTTAGAAATTTGCCGGACATCTTTTCCTTACTGGTCAACGCATCTAACCACTCCATTTTGAAAAGGAACATGATCTTGGCGTGTATAAGGGATTGTGGCGGGACAGTCGGACTCAGCCAGTGTTGCAATATGCTTTTCCTAGTCGCCGAGGCCCAAATTATGAGTGTAGCTTTAATATGTTTAGGTAGTTTGTGATGAGCTTCCTCCAAAATGTTCAAAATGGCCCACTGTGGTGTGAGCGGGAAGCTAACCCCACACAACCTCTGTAGCTCGTCATGTATGATGCCCCACAGCTCCCGAATCCTTGCACAGCTCCATAGGTGATGATATATATCAGTATTGCGCGTTTTGCATTTGGAGCAAAAATAAAGAGTTGAAGGAGACATCCTAGACTGCAAATGTGGGGTAATGTAAGCCCTGTGTAGAATCAATAGAGCCATGTCTGTATAGCTATTATATGACAGGATCTTTCTCTGTGCTGTAGTAGCATCAAGGAAGTCCCCAACCCCAAAGCCTGGAAAGTCTTTTGACCACTTGGCTAATCCCGTACCTCTCCTCTCCCATGACCGTCTTTTACGTAATAGAGAGTAGATGCTACTTGTAGACGCCGGCTGAGATCTTGAGTTTCTGATAAGGCTGTCTATGAGCGTAATTTATCATTTAAGTCTTCGTGATTTTGGACATTTCATGAGGAACTATTACGATTGTCACTGTATGTCTTATCTTCCAGGTGAAAGTGCCCGTGTTAGAGCGTCACCTTCTGTTATTACACATTCATGTCCCACCACTGTGAAGACGATTCTTTACCCGAGCGCTCAGATCTCTGCAGTGCATAAAGACGGTTATTAATCATTTGCCATCATTTATCTACATGGAAAGTAAAACGTTGTAACGCTGACTTCTGCCCTTATAATGGCTCCTATCTGTACCTTTGGCACACATTTATAGCAAAGGATGAGAAGACTTTCTGAAAAAAGGGACGTTTTAGTGTTAACAGACTGGGTTGGGAGGGAGTTGACTCCTGATCTTTTTGATTGATTTCCCATTATGTAATAGGAACTTACAATGACCATTTCACTTGAGGTCATTACCCTCTGAAATTCAGTTTTTGTGTATACTAATCACTCATTATGTACACATTGCTGCATTTATTTGTTTCCTCAATGCTGTTCATGGGGCTTTTCCCAGGCATTTCATAATAAGGCCATGTTCACACACAATGTAAATACTGCATTTGTTCTGCTGGGGGGTTTCTTTTGCACAGAAAATCTGCCGAATTTCGCTGTCCGACTAAAGTGGATGTGATTTCATAAAAACTCATGCCCACACATGCCATGCTATCGAACTGCAGTGAAAAATGCATGCAAAAACATGAAAAGAATCATAGCCTTTCTGTACAAAAAAAACGTTATTAGTAAAAAAAGTTATTAGTATTGCCAGCATTATATACTAATGAAAAATAGTAGTATGGGGATCAGAGCTTAATTGTTCTAATATCTTCAAATCCCATACATAGACAAAGAGTCAAATGATCGCATTTTACTTAGGATCTCACGGCGTACAGATTTATCATTAAGTTCAATGTATTTACAGTATGCATTATGCTCCCAAGCCCCCTCTAGTGGTATATGCAGGTAGTTTGTATGTGATCATTTAATGTGATTGGCTTCTTTCCAAATATTCTTGTTAAAAGTATTAGAAACCTGAATATTGCTATATTTTTTCACAGTTTCTACCTCATCTTCTGAAGTCATGCCCCACTGTTACCTTTCTATCCTCACCACACGCTGCTCCCGTCCTAAAAATCTACATTGGTGTGTGAAACAATCTGTCCATCAGATCAGACCTGGGCAACCTGTGGTCCACCCGTCTTTGTCATAGACTACAAAGGATCAGAAATGAAATGCTGTAGTGATTCATTGGCATGTGTGCATCTGACCACCAGAGGCACAGATCAGGTGCAGATGCAACGTTGCATGGTGACTGCCAACACTCCTCATGGTGAGCGTGCTAGTCTGCCGTTATACTAATTGCTGGCTGTCTGGTATCTGCTCGACACCGAATGAGCATCACAACTAGAGAACTAGAACACTCCATGGTAAGCAACCATGTAAACCCGGTGAAAGACCTGGAAATCATTTTACTTGGCCCTTGGGCCTCTTGCACATATGACATGTGGATATTTGCGCGCGGGAAGAATATAAGGCATCAATTACATAATGGTAATGTGTAAACCCACTCTTAAAGGGGTTGTCATCTCCTGAACTCCCCTTTTACATACCACTCAGACTGCTACATTAAATAGAAAAAGTATATTTAGCTCCTGTAGCATCACTGTTCTTTCGCCGTTGAGCCCTGAGCCCCGAGCCCCCCCGCCGTTTCTGCGACATAAACAATGTCACGTGATGACTGCAGCCAATCAGAAAGCCGCTGAGCTCAGTGACTGACTGCAGTGATAATATGAACATTGAGCAGAATTAGGACTTGCTCAGACAAGCGTATAATCAGCCCGTGTGCTGTCGGTCCCATTGTGGCCATTATAGCCAGTGTGCAGTGCACATGGCCGATTGTGATGCATGGGTAAATTGCAGCATGCACTTTTCTGATATGTTTAGAATAATGCATGCTTTACGGTCGAGTGCAGAGAGTTGCACATTTAGCCTCTTTTTCGGTATGGCCATCTAAATCTGGATCTAGGCTCAGGCTCTTGGTTTAACTCTCCACAACAGTTCCAATTTCTTATGTGGCCCCTCTGGATAGTTAATTGAGAATCCCTGCGTCCTCAAGTGAAATGTTTCCCATAATGCACTGTAAAACACATGTTTCCTATCTATGAAGTGAATTTTTACAAAATTCAATGTTGACATTTATGGCCCGATTCATCATTGTATTGCCACCAGGTTTTCTGGTGTGAACACCTCTCAATTAGGGGTCATTCAGATGTCAATGGTTTTCTCATATGAAAAAATGTGTCCGAGTTTAATCAGTTTTTTTTTTTCAGAGTTTGGTCAGTGTCAGTTTTTACCATCAGAGTTTGGTCTGCTTTTCATCGGTGAAAAACAAAAAATAAAAAGCTTCTCTACCTTC
This sequence comes from Ranitomeya variabilis, assembly GCF_051348905.1. Lineage (NCBI taxonomy): Eukaryota > Metazoa > Chordata > Amphibia > Anura > Dendrobatidae > Ranitomeya > Ranitomeya variabilis. The sequence continues at coordinate 88,586,640 of NC_135236.1, forward strand.
TCCTATTAGGCCCTATTCACACGTCCTAAAGATTCCGGTACTGGTGATATCCATTGTCCATGTCCGTGTGCCATCCGTGTGTACGTATGTGAAATCCGTGTGACATCCGTGTGTCCGTGTGCTGTGTGTGTGTGTTGTCAGTGTGACATGTATGGAATGAAATGCAGCATAGAAATTAAAGCGTTTTATATGTTAAAGATGTTCAAAGATAGAGATAGATAGCGATAAGGAACATAGATAAATATATGTCAGTGTGATATATTAATAATATCAGTGCTGATCAGTGTGATTATCAGTGCTTTGCTTGTGTAGTTTTCTCTATTTGTTGAACAAATACATTTACAAAATGGCGTAGTGTCCCCTTATTTTTAATAGCCACCTAAGAGAAAGTAGACAGCTGGGGGCTGGTGTTATTATTCTGGGAAGGGGCCAATATCCATAAAGGTTCCAGCCTATTAATAACAGCTCACAGTTGTCTGCATAGCCTTTACTGGTTATTAAAAAGGGGGATACACAAAAAAAGGATGTGGGGTCGACCCTATTTTTAATAACCAGCAAAGGCTAAACAGACAGCTGCGGCCAGATCTTAATAGGCTTGGAAGAGGCCATGGCTATTGACCCCCTCCCAAACTAATAACACCAGCCCTCAGCCACATCAGTAATGTGACCTCTCAGTACAGCTGCCGAACACGACGACAGTAGCGTGAGAAAGCGACTGCAGTAATGAATGAAAACCGCTGTCTGTGACCTGCGATAACATGAACTACATCGCCGGGGTCGCGTTCTCATGCTACTGTCAGTGTATTCTGGCTTCTGTACTGAGCAGTCACATTACTGATGTCACCGTTCAGCACAGCATCCAGATATAGCAGAGTTGGGGATTGTCATGAAACAGATTTATGGCAGACTACTTTAGATTTTTATGGGCAGGGTAAAAAAGGGTCGGCAGTGCTTTTTACAATTGAAGGTCTTTTCACTGTATATGTGTTTATTACTTTTGACTATGAGGTTAGTAATGGAGGTGTCTGACAGATGCCTCTCAATGGAATGACTAACTTCTGGGCTTTACACAGCTGACATTAACCCCCAAACCATTACCCTGCTTGCTAATGCAGAAGGGCAAGTGGGAAGAGCCGATGCTAAGCCCCAGAAATGGCGCATCTAATGGATGTGCCATTTCTGGGACAGCTGAGGGCTGGTTTTATTAGTCTGGCGGGGACCAATATCAATGGCCCCTTCCTAGCCTATTAAGATCAGGCTGCAGCTGCCTTTTTAGCCTTTGCCAGTTATTAAAAATAGGGGGACCCCCACGCCCTTTTTTGGTGGCGTAGTCCCTTTTTAATAACCAGTAAAGGCTACGCAGATAGCTGTGAGCTGTTGTTAAGAGGCTGGGAACCTTTATGGATATTGGCCCCTTCCCACAATAATAACACCAGCCCCCAGCTGTCTGCTTTCTCTCAGCTGTATATTAAAAATAAGAGGGACCCCATGCCGCTTTTTTTATATGGCCATAAAAAACAGACGTGTCAAGGAGACCTTAGTCATTGAAAAATGGACAGCATATGGAAAACAATGTTTTTAAGAGTAATTTTCCAAAAAATATTATTATATAGAACAGGCAAAATTTACCAATTTCTCTTCCTAGTGTTTTATTAATACCCTGACAGAACAATGAGAGATTATGCGCCGTTTATTATTCATACGCTGACTTTCCCTCTGGGTAGCTTCTCCGCCACGTCCTTGATTCTGGCCAAGTAAAGTTTTACTACTTGTCTGTTAGCTTTAGGAATAGTTTATTTATACAGACAGAATTTCTAAGAACTCTCTGTAGTCTGACTGGTGACTTGAGGATGGTTTCTGCAGTATATGGCGGCATTAATGTGTGTGAAACACGATAGCATTGAATAAAATATTAAACACAGCTGCCGTGTGGTTTTACCTTGCAGAACCGTTCACTTGTTAATACCAGGCACCCTGTCATTCACACTATATTAAAGGGCCTCGAAGAAAGTTTTACTTCTTGTAATGTTGGCAAATCAGGTTGTCGGCCTCCATTGTGTTTGTTATCTTCCCAGCTGTCTCCCTGCCAGTTGCTCCAATATACAAACCATGGTCTCAGTGACAGCAGCTGGAACGGGGCCCCACCACAATAAACAAGGGAAGTTAGAAGCAGAAAGTACGAGTCGCGGCACTGGAAACGCTGGAAATAGATGACTTTCTCTAACCTTCTTCAAACATTGTTTTTTTCTTTAAAAGCCATATAGAAAAAGTTATTTCATTACTTACCTGGCACTGATTCTGATTTACTGCATATATCATACTTCAGAGCTGCATTCACAATTCAGCTGAGAAACAGATCCCTTAAGCCATGTTCACATGCAGCAAAAATGCTGCGTTTTTTTTTGTGCAGAAAATCTGCTGTTTAACAGTTTAAGCAAAGTGGATGTGATTTTATGAAAGCTCCTTCTCTCTCTTGGGGTCTAAAGACACATTTTTGATGCATTTTTTCCCCTATAAGCTTCTGTTGGGAGTCTGAGGAAACGCATAAAAAAAGCAAAAATGCAGGTGTATTTTTAAGATCAGGTCAGAAGCAAAGGTTTTCTGCACTGAAAAAAAAAAACACATTAAAAACACTGAAGCAGCAGTGGGTGGATTAAGATTATATTTTAATATTTTTAACCACGGCAAGTCTGGGAACTAAATAAAATTATTCATGGAAAACCCGTTTTGGCGTGTGATCACAGAGGGTTGTTTTTCATCAAAAAATGCTATCAACAAGCTTTCCTTTCATTTGATGCACAGATTCGATTTTTTTTTTCTGTGTGTAAGAAAAAGCTTCATATCAAAACTGATGTTTTTCTGCATGTAAATCATGGCACGTTTTTGCAATGGCTTTTAAGCTCTTTTTTTAAATGCGTTTCTTAGCACAAAAACACATGAAAAAACACATCAAGATTTCTCAGCCTGAAAAAATCAATGTAAAAAAAAACTTATTCTGAAGAAATCCTGGGGGCCTGAGTCAGTATTACGTTTGCAATGTTTTCTGTCTATCTTTGGGTGTTTTAAAGCTATATTCACACGCAGCATATTTGCAGCATTTTTCTACGCCAATAAGAAACTTTACAGTCTCATAAAAAGCTATGAGACTTCAGATATCTCATGCCCATGTTTCGAGAACTGCAGTATTTTTAAAATCTTAAAAAAAATATTTGCTCCCTCATCTGAGAGCAGCATAGTGTACGGGCAGAGACCCTGATTCCAACGATGTATCACGTTCTGGGCTGCTTGCTGCAGTTTTAATGAAGTCCCTGTTTTAGCTGCTGCAGATCTAGCAGTTCTCTGAATGTTGAGCCCTGCATAACCTCGCCCACACCACTGATTGGCAGCTTTCTGTGTACACTGTGCATAGGCAGAAAACATAGCTATAAAAATAAAAGGAACTTGAAAAAAATTCTCAGAATATCCAATATTAAAAACATAGCAGAAAATATTCAATGGTGTTTACCAGTCACGGTCACAGAACCTAATGCGCAAACAGGATGTAGCAGAACTCCTTAATAAAGGTGGAGGCAGCACAGGTACACAATATGGATACAATATGGATAATCCCAACCTACCCAATCATGGAGGTGGTAATTGGCCAGTATTAGAATTGCACACACATATAATGCACAGTGCCAAGCTAACAGCCTATTACATGCCCATAATATTAGATCAGGTGGGCTGTCGAGCACTATATAAGTGCATGAAGATCACCACTGCTGGTCCTGGCTGCAGCCTGTAAAAAAAATAATAAAATGTGCAAAAAAATAATATAAATATGAGGTTGTGGCCAAAATACGCAAGTTCGCAACCGGTGTGAAAGGTCCTATTGTCTTGCAAGTGAATCCTGTGCATAGGCAGAAAGCTGACAATCAGTAGTTGGGCCGGGGTAATACAGATCTCATGAATTTAGAGGACTACCTGGCAGCAGGTTTACTAGTCCTCAAGTGATAATCTCCTGCTAATAAAACAATGATTTTATCAGAAATACAGTAAGCAGACCAGTAAGTGACACATCGCTGGAATCAGGGTCTCTGCCTCTACATAATGCTGCTGTCAGATTAGGTGAAGAAAACACAGATTTCATTTAAAATCTATTTTATATGTTTTTACTTGTATGTTTTTTTTCATGTTCGCCAGTATGGGCATGGTTTTTATTTTCCAGATGTGGCCAAATCATTCATTGCAGGTTTTTAAAACGTTGCTAATTTTTTGTGCGATTGCACTCTTGGTACCCCATGGAGTGAATTTATGTGTGCTTCAAATTTCTGGCCACATTTTGTGACGTTTTAGAGGTACGTGCACAAAAAGTTAAAAGAGAGCATTTTTTTTATTTTGTGGGGGTGGGATGGGGTGGGATTACCCTCATCACCCCCCACTACACTCACGGTCAGGTTTCGGTATGGTAGACGATGCCTCGCAGAGACTTTTTATGCTGAGATTTTGCCTTTTTTAGAAAAGTTTGCGGCCTTCTAGTCCTACTCCTCATACATGACCCCGCGCTCATGAATAGTGATGGCACATTAGCCAGTTTTATGCGAGCAATTGTCAATTCAGCAAAAGCTTCAGTAGCTCCTCACCAGCTGCTGATTAAACACAGAGATTAAAGCTCGGCGAGAGTTTCTGTGAGTTCAGCTGGAAGAGATTATTACTGGATTATTATTTTCAGCAGTCGGCCATAGGTGGAAATGGTTGGGAGCGAGACTTTATTTTCATATGTTCCTTTTCAGCAGTAAAAGTAAAAACAGAACAGTTCTTGTATTTCAGAAGCACTGATTTTAGGGCAGAATACCGATGTAATAAGGCGAATTACAAATAACGGGCGTTCAGCAAGTATAAGACCGGAATTACCAGAGAAATCTTTATTGAAGCAGAAAAAAATAATAAAAAGTGAGACAATGGCAGAAGAGAGGAGGCATCGCCAGAGGAAACGGACATAGAAATGTATGGATGTCAAGAAAAATATACGAATAAGGCCTACAAATAAAACACGTACGTGAAAAGCTGGTACCGGTGTCATTACTGTTTTCAATCAGTGTGTCATCCGTATGTCCGCTTTTGTCATCAGTGTTTTTCCGGTGAAGAAAAAAAAAAAGACCGCTTCTCCTATCTATAAACATGGACAACGCACGGACTGTACACTGACGCCATCCGTGTGCTGTGCGTGTTTTTCACGAACCCATAGACTTGTATTGGCCCTTGTCATCCGTGATACAGGAATAAATGGGCACGTGTCCGTGTGGGTAGCGTAGACACACAGTCCGTGTAATAACAGGGACATGTGCATAGGACTATACGTTATACCTATAAATACATGTAAAAACCTATATGGTAGCTGGAGGGGAGGTAACTATCTACCATATATACAGTACATATATACCTATATATCTATCTATAGATAGATAGACATATATACAGGCTCAGACTGGACCACAGGGCAGCAGGAAAATCTCCCAGTGGGCCCCACTTATTCACCGTCATGAGCAGTATGTGGCCCAATACATATGATCCACTGTGTATAGACAAAAATAGCATCTCATCATTCATTCAACAAACTACTTAGCTTATTATTATTATTATTATTATTATTATATAGAAGCAGATTTCTGAAGGAGGGTAATGTAAGACCTACATGTATGTACAATAGCTGAACAGTTGGCCCTTGACACCCCAGCCTGGCACTGTACGTATGTTTAATCTGGTTTTTATTGAAAAGAACTTCAAAACATACAAGAAACAAAGGATTCAACAACAAAGAAAGTATTGAGTACAAAAAGAAATCTCATATCCAACTGTATATCAAGACCTGTAACCAACAAGTCCCGAAATAGTATAACTTTCAGGTCAAAATCATTTTCAATCAAGTCCAACAAGATCTGAAAAGAAAAAAAAAATCCATGGCGGATGTAGGTATCCCCTATCCAGGGAGACTGTAGGACCTTTGGTGATATGCAGCGCCCCAGAGTCCTGGTCGTTGCAGTACTGATGCTCCGCCGCTAAGGGGGGCTATGGTACGTCTGATGGCACTGAAGGAGTTCATCTGACCAGGTATCACAGACACCAATACATTTCACAGTCTGGCCTCCAGGGGGAGCTAAGGGTTCTATTTATTAGGCCACTCCTCACAATCTGGTAAAACTGGGGGTTAGGCAGGAAGTTAGATGAGAAAGCTGACTGGGTTGGAACCAGGCAACACCTTGTGGCAGAGGGTGTTGTAGGGGGAAGATTCAGAGGGGTCCCTGTCAGGGGTGGGATCCTGACAGAGGCCTAGCAACCAGAGAGAACGTTACGGGACCGCGCCTGCACGATATAGTGGCGGTACCCCAAGAAAGGACAAGAAGCGAGGTTTTTTGTGCTGAGTGAGAAACGAGATCAACGCAACAAGGAGAATACCAGTAGGAGTCGTGCTGTAAGACGAGGCAACATCCTACTGAGGCGCATAACCGGTGGCCGGAACGCCGAGGAAGTATAGAGCTCCAGGCCAAACTTCAAACCTATGGCAGGACAGTCAGTTATAGGCGGGCTACCCAATTGACCTAGGAAGACACAGGGGGGTAACAACAGGAGTGGGGCGACGCTAGAGTCCCGGAAGAGCTCCGAGCCTGCCCGTCATACGGGTGCGTCCTAACCATAAGATCTGGGGGACGTGGAAGAACATCAGAATCGAGTTGTGAGGGAACACGAGAAACAGACACAACAGTTGTGAGGACTATCCCGTGGTGCTTAGCAGGGAAGGACTACAACACACAAGCGCTAGAAGGTAGGCACAGATTTCCACCTGCAAAGGGAGCTCTGGATGTGCCATCGGACCGGCCAGGCTTGCGCAGCCCGGTTAACCGTATTCCGGATTGAGGATCCTGAAGCCTTCAGTAAAGAGGTAAAGAGACTGCAACCTGGTGTCCTCGTTATTTACTGCAACCTGCACCGCACCACCACAACATCATCACCATCACGCACACCTATCATTGTACGCCCCTCAGCAGGGTCACGGACCGGGTCTAGCCACCGTGACAACCCCAGAACAGAGACTCAGAGGCCCGGTACCGGGTACCCCTCGGCCCTGCGACAGTGGGGGCGCTACAACTTGGCGTCACGAACAGGATCTACTTAAGCCTGAAGAATCAGGTCATGTGTGCCTTGGAACTGTGATTTATTGTGCTTGGACTGTGACTTATTGCAAAGACTGTGGATTGCCATTTGCCGCCAAAACCATCCGCCATTACAGCGCTGAGGAGAGCGCAGGAGAAGAAGAGGGGCGTGGAGTAGGCGTGGACCAGCTGAAGAGCGCGAAAGATAATGGCCGCCCAGTCTAAATATTTCTGCACCGTGAGGACGTGTCCGTCAGCAGCCGAGATCCGCCTTCTGATTCTCAATGGTGGGCGGAGACAGAGAAAACGGAACCGCCCACGAAGGAGAGAGCGGGAAAAGGATGAGGAAGAAGAAGCGAACCACGTGGAGGACGCCATGGCCAGCCGCCCGGAGCCGGAGCGTGGGGTCGGAGCCGAGGACTCCCCCAGCTACCCGGAGAGGCACCGCAGCCAGACCTCCACAGTTGACGCTGACCTCCTGCAGACCGGAGCAGACGAGCTGATCCACCAACTCCTGCAGACGCAGCTGAGCACTGAGGCCGGGTGGAAGAAGACCATCATCGGGAGCCTCACCAGACATCTGTCGGCAGCCTCATCTGGTCCGGAGCAAGAAAGAAGTTCCAGTGCTCCAAAGCCAGAAAGCAATGCCCTGCCAAAAAGCGAGATGCTGCAAACGGAGATGACAACGCCGCAGCGCAAGGCCCTGCAACCAGCGTTCCAGATCCCAGCGGAGACGGAGCAGATCGGCACCGGAGGGACCGCATCTGAAGCAGGTATGAAGAACGACCCTGCCTCGCCAGCAGAGGACCTGCTGATAGGCCCCGTTGCGGCACCCCCTCTCCCTGGGACCTATAGACTCCAGCGCCTTACACCCGGGGATTAGGCCCCGGGTATGGAGCACTTCTTAAAGGCCCTGATCTCGCCGATCGCCCTGCCGGGCGAGGTCTATGCGGAGCTGCGGCCGCCAGAGCAGGAGTAAACCTCGGAAACCTGAAACTGTATATAGTTATTTAACTGTTTGTCTTCCTGCTTTATTGCTGCTGCAACCCGATTAGGGTTAACTCTTAAAGGGATCCCTTAGTTTACCCGAGATCCCTATTTTTGTCTTTTGTTTTTGTTTTTGTCTATTCATGTTGAAAAGAACTCCTGAATCATGAACAATGCATGATTACAAACTTTTTGTACATAGTTTGCACCTTCTTAAAGGTGCTCTCTACTGGTTTTACACAAGGAAAGGACTCTTTGCGAAGACACTGGTCTAGGAACCAGCACCGGAGTCCTTGCTGCACACAGACTTGCAGCTTGAGAAGTTGCACTACCTCATAGAGACTTGGTCCCCTCTTAAAGGGAATGTTCACATATTGCACTTATGAACAGTGTTGCCTTGAGATGGTTAAATGGCAATAATGTCTTGAAAGAAGAAGTTAAATGTAACTAACTAGTTGATTGTAGTAAGAAATGTTGGTAATGTGCTCTGAAATAAAGTCCTGTAAAGGTGAAAGCTAGAAGAAAGATACAGCAGACCCGTAGGGGTAGACATAGCGTCCTGCATACATGTCAGTAAGAAAGTAATGAAGGAAGTTTAATGTTTTATTTAATAGAAAATGTTTAATAATGTGCTAGAAAATGAGGACAGGAAGTGAACCCGTAGGGGTTAGTGGTGAGTCCTCTTAGGAGCCATACAGAGATGGCTCAGTAATCCTGAACTGAAAGATGGATGATATGTTCTATACTGTGTATAGTAGTAGAAAGACAGTAGGCCCAGGCAGAAAGGGGCGGTCCTGTGACAGAAAGGAGAGGCAGTAGGTCTGGAGCAGTTAGGACATGCGGTCCTGCCGATGTAAAGAAGGAGAATGCATAAAAGTTGATTGGCCTTATAATGTGTTATAAGAAGGTCTTTAGTGGATCCAGCGAGTACGTCCTTAAAGGCAATGTTAAATTATTGTTCAAAGATTTTGCACTTAGTAGAATACCCGGTTGGGTAAGAAAAGTTATTTAAAATATTTAACCATGTTTGTAACGTTCAAGTGTCCTCACCTCCCATAAAGGGAAGCTCTGTTAAAAAGTTTACTTGTACTTGCATTTTCAAAATTGTATGTCTTTTTGCTAACATGTATTGTTGTTTTCTTCCCAGTCCAGGAGTACTGGATTTAACCGGGGGGGAGTGCAGCGCCCCAGAGTCCTGGTCGTTGCAGTACTGATGCTCCGCCGCTAAGGGGGGCTATGGTACGTCTGATGGCACTGAAGGAGTTCATCTGACCAGGTATCACAGACACCAATACATTTCACAGTCTGGCCTCCAGGGGGAGCTAAGGGTTCTATTTATTAGAGAGGAGGGAGAGTTAGAGCAGCACAGCTCCACTGAATGAGAGGACACAGCAGCGTGGAGTATGTCAGAAGGTGCCAGACTGAGCGGTGGAGACCGGCGGTGCTAGCGTGAAAACATGAAAGTCCATATCAAAGCCAATAGTAGAAAAAACGCCAAAGCACTCACCGATCTTGCAGTTGCAGAAATGCTTTATTACTTCATACAAAAATCATCTTCACGGCATACGGGAGGACGAGCAAAGTGCAGGAGTGCAGCGGACGAGACAACGGCCGTTTCGCGCCCAATAACGGCGCTTCAACGGGTCACGACCTGTAACCAACAAGTCCCGAAATAGTATAACTTTCAGGTCAAAATCATTTTCAATCAAGTCCAACAAGATCTGAAAAGAAAAAAAAAATCCATGGCGGATGTAGGTATCCCCTATCCAGGGAGACTGTAGGACCTTTGGTGATATGCAGCGCCCCAGAGTCCTGGTCGTTGCAGTACTGATGCTCCGCCGCTAAGGGGGGCTATGGTACGTCTGATGGCACTGAAGGAGTTCATCTGACCAGGTATCACAGACACCAATACATTTCACAGTCTGGCCTCCAGGGGGAGCTAAGGGTTCTATTTATTAGGCCACTCCTCACAATCTGGTAAAACTGGGGGTTAGGCAGGAAGTTAGATGAGAAAGCTGACTGGGTTGGAACCAGGCAACACCTTGTGGCAGAGGGTGTTGTAGGGGGAAGATTCAGAGGGGTCCCTGTCAGGGGTGGGATCCTGACAGAGGCCTAGCAACCAGAGAGAACGTTACGGGACCGCGCCTGCACGATATAGTGGCGGTACCCCAAGAAAGGACAAGAAGCGAGGTTTATTGTGCTGAGTGAGAAACGAGATCAACGCAACAAGGAGAATACCAGTAGGAGTCGTGCTGTAAGACGAGGCAACATCCTACTGAGGCGCATAACTGGTGGCCGGAACGCCGAGGAAGTATAGAGCTCCAGGCCAAACTTCAAACCTATGGCAGGACAGTCAGTTATAGGCGGGCTACCCAATTGACCTAGGAAGACACAGGGGGGTAACAACAGGAGTGGGGCGACGCTAGAGTCCCGGAAGAGCTCCGAGCCTCCCCGTCATACGGGTGCGTCCTAACCATAAGATCTGGGGGACGTGGAAGAACATCAGAATCGAGTTGTGAGGGAACATGAGAAACAGACACAACAGTTGTGAGGACTATCCCGTGGTGCTTAGCAGGGAAGGACTACAACACACAAGCGCTAGAAGGTAGGCACAGATTTCCACCTGCAAAGGGAGCTCTGGATGTGCCATCGGACCGGCCAGGCTTGCGCAGCCCGGTTAACCGTATTCCGGATTGAGGATCCTGAAGCCTTCAGTAAAGAGGTAAAGAGACTGCAACCTGGTGTCCTCATTATTTACTGCAACCTGCACCGCACCACCACAACATCATCACCATCACGCACACCTATCATTGTACGCCCCTCAGCAGGGTCACGGACCGGGTCTAGCCACCGTGACAACCCCAGAACAGAGACTCAGAGGCCCGGAACCGGGTACCCCTCGGCCCTGCGACAGTGGGGGCGCTACAGATACATATGAGGTATCCTCTGAAAGAGAGCGACCCAAACAAGAGGAGCTAGATCACTCCAAGTAATAATGGTATAAACACGAACGGAAAGAATGAGACTAAGAAGAGGAATATGAGGGAGGAGAGAGGATGAAAAAAAAAGGGGGGTGGGGGAGGAACCATGGAGTCTGATATAGAAGGGGGCAACTTGCACCCCTATAATGACGTCCATCTAACCCGTATTGTTCAATCTATCTTCCTTATGGCTTAGAAAAGAGGGATTGAAAGTCCTGAGAGTCCATAAACAAAATCCAAGGACTCCAGTGGCACTGTATGTATATACCGTATTTTCCTGCGTATAAGATGACCCCCCAACTTTCCTAGTTAAAATATAAAATCTTCTTAAAAGTCAGGGGTCTTCTTATACGCCGTGTGTCGTCTTATAGGGCGGGTGACCAATGTGCATATGGTGGGGTGGAGTGGTCCCGATGACGAAGAGAGGGGGCGTCTCACAGGGAAGGTGTAAGTGGAGTATCCCTCATTACCTCATTGTAGCAGCGATGCTCTCTGTGCTGGGGGGGTGGTGTCGGCGGCTCCTCTAGGTGCAGCGTGGGGTCTCCGTGCTGGGGCGGTGGCGGCTCCTTTTTGTGCAGTGTGGGGGCTCTGAGCTGGAGGGCGGCGTATCTCTGTGCAGCATTGGGGCTCCGCCGGCATTTCCTCAAAGCCCGGAGGCGCCGCCCCCAGCGGCCATTTTCCCGGAGGCCACCGCATCGCACCAATGGAGCTGCCGGTGCCTCCGAGCTTTGAGGAAATGCCGGCGGAGCCCCGATGCTGCACAGAGATACGCCGACGCGGCCCCCCCAACACAGAGAGCATCGCTGCTACAATGAGGTAATGGGGGATACTCCACTTACACCTTCCCAGTGAGATGCCCCCTCTCTTCGTCATGCATCGGGACCACCCCCCCACCCATCATATGCACCCGCCCTATAAGACGAGACCTGGCGTATAAGACGACCCCCGACTTTTAAGAAGATTTTCAGGGGTTAAAAGGTCATCTTATACGCTGGAAAATACGGTATATAAGGTCCAAACCTGTAGTATATATAGAGAAGAATTCAGCACTCCAAACGTGAACATTATATATATAATGCCCATGTTGTAGGGGTTAGAGTCTGACTGATTAATTGAGCCTGTGGCAGGAGTCTTTTATAAAGGTGACTATGTAAGACAGCTGTCTTTAATTACCATGTAAACCTATGGAAAACAAAATCCACAGTGCACATGCTGCGGAAAAAAACGCGCGGAAACGTCGCGTTGTTTACTTCGCAGCATGTCAATTCTTTGTGCGGATTCTGCAGCGGTTTACACCTGCTCCATAATAGAAATTCGCAGGTGTAAAACCGCATGTGAAATCCGCATAAAATCTGCAAAAAAATTGCGGAATTCCGCAGGTAATCCGCAGTGCGGTTTACCTGCGGATTTACCAAAACAGGTGCGGAACAATCCGCAGAGGTTCCATCTACGTGTGCACATACCCTAACTGTTCTGTAGGAGCCAGAACTTGTAATGGTTGGTAGGGTATCAAATACTTATTTCTCACTGGAAAATGGAAAGAAATGTATATACACTCACCAGCCACTTTATTAGGTACACCTGTCCAACTTCTTGTTAACACTTAATTTCTAATCAGCCAATCACATGGCGGCAACTCAGTGCATTTAGGCATGTAGACATGGTCAAGACAATCTCCTGCAGTTCAAACCGAGCATCAGTATGGGGAAGAAAGGTGATTTGAGTGCCTTTGAACGTGGCATGGTTGTTGGTGCCAGAAGGGCTGGTCTGAGTATTTCAGAAACTGCTGATCTACTGGGATTTTCACGCACAACCATCTCTAGGGTTTACAGAGAATGGTCCGAAAAAGAAAAAAAATCCAGTGAGCGGCAGTTCTGTGGGCGGAAATGCCTTGTTGATGCCAGAGGTCAGAGGAGAATGGGCAGACTGGTTCGAGCTGATAGAAAGGCAACAGTGACTCAAATCGCCACCCGTTACAACCAAGGTAGGCCTAAGAGCATCTCTGAACGCACAGTGCGTCGAACTTTGAGGCAGATGGGCTACAGCAGCAGAAGACCACACCGGGTACCACTCCTTTCAGCTAAGAACAGGAAACTGAGGCTACAATTTGTACAAGCTCATCGAAATTGGACAGTAGAAGATTGGAAAAACGTTGCTTGGTCTGATGAGTCTCAATTTCTGCTGCGACATTCGGATGGTAGGGTCAGAATTTGGCGTAAACAACATGAAAGCATGGATCCATCCTGCCTTGTATGGAGCATCTTTGGGATGTGCAGCCGACAAATCTGCGGCAACTGTGTGATGCCATCATGTCAATATGGACCAAAATCTCTGAGGAATGCTTCCAGCACCTTGTTGAATCTATGCCACGAAGAATTGAGGCAGTTCTGAAGGCAAAAGGGGGTCCAACCCGTTACTAGCATGGTGTACCTAATAAAGTGGCCGGTGAGTGTAATTTATACAATGTGATTTTCAGGATTTTATTTTTGGTATTCTATCTCTCAATGTTAAAATTAAACTATACATAAAATTATAGACTGTTCATGTCTTTGTTTGTCGGTGGGCAAACTTACAAAGTCAGCAAAGGATCAAATAATTATTTCCTTCACTGTATTTATGTTTAAAGGGTTGTCCACTGGGTAAGAAAAGATCTCTCGCCAATCCCAGGATCTGCAATTCCTGGCTTATGCTCAACATAGTAGAGGGGTTTCTGTGTCGGAAAATGACCAATGATGTGTATGAAGGGGCTGGTCATCAATCTCATTTCAATAGCTAAACCAGTCACCTTGTCTGTTGCATAAATTACAAATCATGGTATAGGGTTGATGAGCAGTGTGCAAGGACAGCTGCAGAATGGCCGTTAAGTGTCCTCAGACCCAAGACCATAGGACCCAGGTGCAACTCCAACCTCTGCACCTTCTGTAGATTATCCCCTGATGGAAGTCCTCCATTTGTGGCCATGTCTTCACTGATGGTTATACACAGTATTTTAGGGGTAAAGGCCCCGTCTCACATAGCGAGATCGCTAGCGAGATCGCTGCTGAGTCACAAGTTTTGTGACGCAACAGCGACCTCAGTAGCGATCTCGCTATGTGTGACACGTACCAGCGATCAGGCCCCTGCTGCGAGATCGCTGGTCGTGTCAGAATGGCCTGGACCTTTTTTTGGTCGTTGAGGCCCCGCTGACATCGCTGAATCGGTGTGTGTGACACCGATCCAGCGATGTCTTCACTGGTAACCAGGGTAAACATCGGGTTACTAAGCGCAGGGCCGCGCTTAGTAACCCGATGTTTACCCTGGTTACCAAAAAAAACAAACAGTACATACTCGCCTTTCGGTGTCCCTTGCCGTCTGCTTCCTGCTCTCACTGACTCCCGGCCGTACAGTGAGAAGTGAGAGCACAGCAGTGACGTCACCGCTGCGCTCTGCTCTCAGTGTACGGCGGCTCAGTCAGAGCAGGAAGCAGACGGCAAGGGACCTGGACACCGAAAGGCGAGTATGTAGTGTTTGTTTTTTTTGGTAACCAGGGTAAACATCGGGTTACTAAGCGCGGCCCTGCGCTTAGTAACCCGATGTTTACCCTGGTTACCCGGGTGCTGCAGGGGGACTTCGGCATCGTTGAAGACAGTTTCAACGATGCCGAAGTCGTTCCCCTGATCGTTGGTCGCTGGGGAGAGCGGTCTGTGTGACAGCTCCCCAGCGACCACACAGCGACTTACCAACGATCACGGCCAGGTTATATCGCTGGTCGTGATCGTTGGTAAATCGCTTAGTGAGACGGGGCCTTACCCTGCCATAACCGATCTTGATTGTTTGTGCAACTGTGAGTCACAACCTCCCAGTCCTCAGGTAATTACCTATAATTGGGGTGTTTATTTGGGTAGGAAATGGGCAGAGTGTGCGGAAAGCACTGTCTCCTTTTATGCATTGAATATGTCAATATCTAACAAAAGTTTATTCATGATGAATTTATAATCCACCATAGTGATTTTTAGAAAATCTTTTTATTATAAGAGGTGAGAATGAGGAAAAGACCCCTCTCTATTAAAAGGAATCTGTCACCAGGTTTGCGCTACCTAAAGAGAAAGATCTTGATTCTAGCAATGTGTCACTTACTGTAGTTTTGATATAATCAATGTTTTATCAGGAGATTACCATTAGAGGACAAGTAAACCTGCTGCCATGTAGTCCTCCATAGTCATGAGCTCTGTATAACTCCGCCCCACCACAGACTGTCAGCTTTCTGCCTATGCACAGTGTACACAGAAAGCTGCCAATCAGTGGTGCATCAGCTGAGCCAGACAATATATCTACAGTACTTGCCTGCAACTGTTTTTACAGAGTCCTGTCCCCTAGGGGGTGTCATCTGCTACTCCCAGATGCTGCCCTGGAGTGGTACCTGGCAGCTACCTGTCGCACAAGCCTGACCTCACCACTAGAGGCTCCAGAGCACACCAAGGTATCTGCTTAATCACTCCCCTATGGGGTAAGTCTGGTTTGTGGAATGGCGGGTTGCATAATAACTAATTATACATTATTGGTGGGTGAACATCAGTATTCAGCTGTGTAGTATAGAAGTTGGAGCAAAAGTGGGGAATGTGGTCTGGAAGCGGTGCTCTAGATAACTATGTGTTATTTTCTGCAGAAACAAGTCCTGGCTGGAAGAAGTGATGGCATTTTGTGCTAGATGAAGAAAAAAGAAAAGATGAGAACTAGAGATGTCACCGGTGAGTTAGTGTTGTTACCTGAACACTGACATTATACACTATATACAGAGCTCCTGTGTATAATGGTACTGGTGGTCCCTGTATTATCTGTACACTGACACTATATACAGAACTTCTGTGTATAATGTCACTGGTGATCCCAGTATTGCCTGTACACTATATACAGAGCTCCTGTGTATGTCACTGGTGATCCCTGTATTACCTGTACACTAACACTATATACAGAGCTCCTATGTATAATGTCACTGGTGATCACTGTATTACCTGTACACTAACACTATATACAGAGCTCCTATGTATAATGTCACTGTGTTGTGAATTCTGTTCTCGGACTCCCTCCTGTGGTCGTGAATGGTACTTCGGCGAGTTCGGCCCATGGACTCCCTCTGGTGGCTGTGAGTGGAGCTGCTGGTTCTGAGGTTCCTTCCTCAGCTGACCTCGTTTGGTCCCAGGCTGGCTGCTCTATTTAACTCCACTCAGATCGTTATTTGATGCCAGCTGTCAATGTTCTAGTACTGGTTCAGATCTCTCCTGGATCTTTCTGAGGACCTGTCTACTGCAGCGAAGCTAAGTTCCTGCTTGTTCATTTGTTACATATGGTTTTTCTTGCTAAGTTCTAGTCCAGCTTGCTATCATGAAACTGCCTGGCTAGCTGGAAGCTCTGGGGGTGCAGAGTGGCACCACCGCACCGTGAGTCGGTGCGGGGGTATTTTTTGCACACTCTGCGTGGTTTTGTAGTTTTTTGTGTTGACCGCAAAGATCCCTTTTTCTATCCTCAATCTGTTTAGTTAGACTGGCCTCCCTTTGCTAAAGCCTATTTCATCCTGTGTTTGTGATTTCCTCTTAACTCACAGTCAATACTTGTGGGGGGCTGCTTTTACCTTTGGGGAAATTTCTCTGAGGCAAGTGAGGCTTTGTTTCCTTTCTTTAGGGGTAGTTAGCTCTTAGGCTGTGAAGAGGCGTCTAGGCAGAGTCAGGCACGCTCCACGGCTATTTCTAGTTGTGTTGATAGGAGTAGGGTTTGCGGTCAGCAGAGTTCCCATTTCCCCAGAGCTCGTCCCGATTCCGTGTTTAACTATCAGGTCATTCCTGGTGCACCTAACAAACAGGTCCATAACAGTACAGCTGGCCATTAAAGTGTTAATGCATCTCAATAGAGGGATAAGAGAAGTTCTGAGACCATTTTTTTTTTTTCTGCAGTGTGTTTTGTCTTTCTTTTCCCCTTAATCTCTGGGTGGTTCAGGACACAGGTGTAGATATGGACATTCAAGGTCTGTCCTCTTGTATGGATCAACTCACTGCTAGGGTACAAAGCATTCAAGATTATGTAGTTCAGAATCCGATGCTAGAGCCAAGAATTCCAATTCCTGATTTGTTTTCTGGGGATAGATCTAAGTTCCTGAATTTCAAAAATAATTGTAGACTGTTTCTTGCTTTGAAACCCCGCTCCTCTGGTGACCCCATTCAGCAAGTAAAAATCATTATTTCTTTGTTACGTGGCGACCCTCAAGACTGGGCATTTTCCCTTGCACCAGGAGATCCTGCATTGCGTAATGTGGATGCGTTTTTTCTGGCGCTTGGATTGCTTTATGATGAACCGAATTCAGTGGATCAGGCAGAGAAAATCTTGCTGGCTTTGTGTCAGGGTCAGGATGAAGCGGAGGTATATTGTCAGAAGTTTAGAAAGTGGTCTGTGCTTACTCAGTGGAATGAATGTGCCCTGGCGGCAATTTTCAGAAAGGGTCTTTCTGAAGCCCTTAAGGATGTTATGGTGGGATTTCCCACGCCTGCTGGTCTGAATGAGTCTATGTCCTTGGCCATTCAGATCGATCGACGCTTGCGTGAGCGCAAAGCTGTGCACCATTTGGCGGTATCTTCTGAGCAGAGGTCTGAGCCTATGCAATGTGATAGGACTTTGACCAGAGCTGAACGGCAAAAACACAGACGTC
Source organism: Ranitomeya variabilis (assembly GCF_051348905.1). Taxonomy (NCBI): domain Eukaryota; kingdom Metazoa; phylum Chordata; class Amphibia; order Anura; family Dendrobatidae; genus Ranitomeya; species Ranitomeya variabilis. Next base: position 88,604,414 of record NC_135236.1, read on the forward strand.
AGAATGGGCTGTGTTTTTACTGTGGTGACTCCACTCATGCTATCTCTGATTGTCCTAAGCGCACTAAGCGGTTCGCTAGGTCTGCCACCATTGGTACGGTACAGCCTAAATTTCTTTTGTCCGTTACTCTGATTTGCTCTTTGTCATCCTATTCTGTTATGGCATTTGTGGATTCAGGCGCTGCCCTGAATTTGATGGACTTGGAGTTTGCCAGGCGCTGTGGTTTTTTCTTGGAGCCCTTGCAGTATCCTATTCCATTGAGAGGAATTGATGCTACGCCTTTGGCCAAGAATAAGCCTCAGTACTGGACTCAATTGACCATGTGCATGGCTCCTGCACATCAGGAGGATATTCGCTTTTTGGTGTTGCATAATCTGCATGATGTGGTCGTTTTGGGTTTGCCATGGCTACAGGTCCATAATCCAGTATTGGATTGGAAATCAATGTCTGTGTCCAGTTGGGGTTGTCAAGGGGTACATGGAGATGTTCCATTGTTGTCAATTTCGTCTTCCACACCTTCTGAAGTCCCTGAGTTTTTGTCGGATTACCGGGATGTATTTGATGAGCCCAAGTCCAGTGCCCTACCTCCTCATAGGGACTGTGATTGTGCTATTAATTTGATTCCTGGTAGTAAGTTTCCTAAGGGCCGACTGTTCAATTTGTCTGTGCCAGAGCATGCCGCTATGCGGAGTTATATAAAGGAGTCCTTGGAGACAGGGCATATTCGCCCTTCGTCGTCACCCTTGGGAGCAGGGTTCTTTTTTGTGGCCAAGAAGGATGGTTCTCTGAGACCTTGTATAGATTACCGCCTTCTTAATAAAATCACGGTCAAATTTCAGTACCCTTTGCCGCTACTGTCTGATTTGTTTGCTCGGATTAAGGGGGCTAGTTGGTTCACCAAGATAGATCTTCGAGGCGCGTATAATCTTGTGCGTATTAAGCAGGGCGATGAATGGAAAACAGCATTTAATACGCCCGAGGGCCATTTTGAGTACCTGGTGATGCCATTCGGGCTTTCTAATGCTCCATCTGTGTTTCAGTCCTTTATGCATGACATCTTCCGAAAGTACCTGGATAGATTCATGATTGTATATTTGGATGATATTTTGGTCTTTTCGGATGATTGGGAGTCTCATGTGAAGCAGGCTAGAATGGTGTTCCAGGTCCTTCGTGCTAATTCCTTGTTTGTGAAAGGGTCTAAATGTCTCTTTGGAGTTCAGAAGGTTTCATTTTTGGGCTTCATTTTTTCCCCTTCTCCTATCGAGATGGACCCTGTTAAAGTTCAGGCCATTTATGATTGGACTCAGCCTACTTCTGTGAAGAGCCTTCAGAAATTCCTGGGCTTTGCTAATTTTTACCGTCACTTCATCGCTAATTTTTCGAGTGTTGTTAAACCATTGACTGATTTGACCAAGAAAGGTGCTGATGTGGTCAATTGGTCCTCTGCGGCCGTTGAGGCTTTTCAGGAGTTGAAGCGTTGTTTTTCTTCTGCCCCTGTGTTGTGTCAGCCAGATGTTTCGCTTCCGTTTCAGGTCGAGGTTGATGCTTCTGAGATTGGAGCAGGGGCTGTTTTATCTCAAAGAAGTTCTGATGGCTCGGTGATGAAACCATGTGCTTTCTTTTCTAGAAAGTTTTCGCCTGCTGAGCGCAATTATGATGTGGGCAATCGAGAGTTGTTGGCTATGAAGTGGGCATTTGAGGAGTGGCGACATTGGCTTGAAGGAGCCAAGCATCGCGTGGTGGTCTTAACGGATCACAAGAATCTGACTTATCTCGAGTTTGCCAAGCGGTTGAATCCTAGACAGGCTCGATGGTCGCTGTTTTTCTCCCGCTTCGATTTTGTGGTTTCATACCTTCCGGGTTCTAAGAATGTGAAGGCTGATGCCCTTTCAAGGAGTTTCGTGCCTGATTCTCCGGGAGTTCCTGAGCCGGTTGGTATTCTCAAAGAGGGGGTAATTTTGTCTGCCATCTCTCCTGATTAGCGGCGGGTGCTGCAGGAGTTTCAGGCTGATAGACCTCACCGTTGTCCAGCGGAGAAACTGTTTGTCCCTGATAGATGGACTAGTAGAGTTATCTCTGAGGTTCATTGTTCGGTGTTGGCTGGTCATCCTGGAATCTTTGGTACTAGAGAATTGGTGGCTAGATCCTTTTGGTGGCCGTCCTTGTCACGGGATGTGCGTTCTTTTGTGCAGTCCTGTGGGACTTGTGCTCGGGCTAAGCCCTGCTGTTCTCGTGCCAGTGGGTTGCTTTTGCCCTTGCCGGTCCCGAAAAGGCCCTGGACGCATATTTCCATGGATTTTATTTCAGATCTCCCTGTCTCTCAAAGGATGTCGGTCATCTGGGTGGTTTGTGATCACTTCTCTAAGATGGTCCATTTGGTACCCTTGCCTAAAGTGCCTTCCTCCTCTGATTTGGTTCCATTATTTTTCCAGCATGTGGTTCGTTTGCATGGCATTCTGGAGAACATCGTGTCGGACAGAGGTTCCCAGTTTGTTTCAAGGTTTTGGCGGTCCTTTTGTGCTAAGATGGGCATTGATTTGTCTTTTTCTTCAGCTTTCCATCCTCAGACAAATGGACAAACCGAACGAACCAATCAGACTTTGGAGACATATCTGAGATGCTTTGTTTCTGCTGATCAGGATGATTGGGTGTCCTTCTTGCCTTTGGCTGAGTTCGCCCTTAATAATCGGGCCAGCTCGGCTACTTTGGTTTCGCCTTTTTTCTGTAATTCTGGTTTCCATCCTCGTTTTTCTTCAGGGCAGGTTGAGCCTTCGGACTGTCCTGGTGTAGATTCTGTGGTGGACAGGTTACAGCAAATTTGGACTCACGTAGTGGACAATTTGACATTGTCCCAGGAGAAGGCTCAACGTTTCGCTAACCGCCGTCGCTGTGTTGGTCCCCGACTTCGTGTTGGAGATTTGGTTTGGTTGTCGTCTCGTTATGTTCCTATGAAGGTTTCTTCTCCTAAGTTTAAGCCTCGTTTCATTGGTTCTTATAAGATTTCTGAGATTCTCAATCCTGTGTCATTTCGTTTGGCCCTTCCAGCTTCTTTTGCCATCCATAATGTGTTCCATAGGTCGTTGTTGCGGAGATATGTGGCGCCTATGGTTCCCTCCGTTGACCCTCCTGCCCCGATGTTGGTTGAGGGAGAGTTGGAGTATGTGGTGGAGAAGATTTTAGATTCTCGTATTTCGAGACGGAAACTTCAGTACCTGGTCAAGTGGAAGGGTTATGGTCAGGAAGATAATTCCTGGGTTGTTGCCTCTGATGTTCATGCTGCCGATCTAGTTCGTGCCTTTCATTTGGCTCGTCCTGATCGGCCTGGGGGCTCTGGTGAGGGTTCGGTGACCCCTCCTCAAGGGGGGGGTACTGTTGTGAATTCTGTTCTCGGACTCCCTCCTGTGGTCGTGAATGGTACTTCGGCGAGTTCGGCCCATGGACTCCCTCTGGTGGCTGTGAGTGGAGCTGCTGGTTCTGAGGTTCCTTCCTCAGCTGACCTCGTTTGGTCCCAGGCTGGCTGCTCTATTTAACTCCACTCAGATCGTTACTTGATGCCAGCTGTCAATGTTCTAGTACTGGTTCAGATCTCTCCTGGATCTTTCTGAGGACCTGTCTACTCCAGCGAAGCTAAGTTCCTGCTTGTTCATTTGTTACATATGGTTTTTCTTGCTAAGTTCTAGTCCAGCTTGCTATCATGAAACTGCCTGGCTAGCTGGAAGCTCTGGGGGTGCAGAGTGGCACCACCGCAACGTGAGTCGGTGCGGGGGTATTTTTTGCACACTCTGCGTGGTTTTGTAGTTTTTTGTGTTGACCGCAAAGATCCCTTTTTCTATCCTCAATCTGTTTAGTTAGACTGGCCTCCCTTTGCTAAAGCCTATTTCATCCTGTGTTTGTGATTTCCTCTTAACTCACAGTCAATACTTGTGGGGGGCTGCTTTTACCTTTGGGGAAATTTCTCTGAGGCAAGTGAGGCTTTGTTTCCTTTCTTTAGGGGTAGTTAGCTCTTAGGCTGTGAAGAGGCGTCTAGGCAGAGTCAGGCATGCTCCACGGCTATTTCTAGTTGTGTTGATAGGAGTAGGGTTTGCGGTCTGCAGAGTTCCCATTTCCCCAGAGCTCGTCCCGATTCCGTGTTTAACTATCAGGTCATTCCTGGTGCATCTAACCACCAGGTCCATAACACACTGGTGATCACTGTATTACCTGTACACTGACACTATATACAGAGCTACTGTGTATAATGGCAGTGGTGATCCCTGTGTTACTTGTACACTGAATCTATATACAGAGTTCCTGTGTATAATGGCACTGGTGATCACTATATTACCTGTACACTATATACAGAGTGTAATAATTATAGGGGATAACTCAGGAGACTCTTTGCGTGGAACAAGACAACTACAGGACACAGTTTTATAAGTGGTAAAGTCTATATTGTCATACGGTGATTCAAACAGGTGCAGAGAGAAACCACAACACTTGGTGCAAATAATAAACGCAGCTTAGCAGTCTATAGGAAACTTCAGAGAAACAAGCAATCAAGCAGAAAGTCTATGAAGCACAGTTATACTTAAGGATACTTGACACGAATAAATCCTTGACTTAGTCCAGACACAGATAGATATGCTTTTAAGGCAGTTCAAATCATATCTTAGCTCAACCAGAAAGGCCTGGTTAATAGTCTCAGGTTATTGCAGCAGCAGCAGCTTACATGTCCAGCAAATGCAGATCAAGTAAACACGAGCAGCAGATGAAGGAGGATTACTGGAGACTTGTGTATGCAGCAGGAACTCAGAGCAGAGTAGCAGGATCACCCCATAGGTTCACAGGAGCAGGTGTATAGCCAGGGAGTAATCAGAGGTCAGGAGCTGGATGCAAGGCAGAATAACCTAGCACAGACTGAAGGCTGGGGTGGAGTTTTATAGCAGGAAAAGACAAGTGCACATGAGACCAAAGACGCCATGTTGGAAAAGGGCAGTGATGCACAAAAGGTAAAAAATGTTCAGAGTCCTGACACAGAGCTCCAGAGGTCCCATGTATAATGTCACTGGTAATAACTGTATTGCCTGTACACTATATGCAGAGCTCCTGTGTATAATGGCACTGGTGATCCCTGTATTACATGTACACTATACACTATATACAGAGCTCCTGTGTAAAATGTCACTGTATTACCTGTACACTGACACTATATACAAAGCTCCTGTGTAATGTCACCGGTGATGCCTGTATTATCTGTACACTGACACTAGACACTAGATACTATGTACAAAGTTCTTGTGTATAATGTCACTGGTGATCACTGTATTACCTGTGCTGTTGTGTATCCGCTTTTTGGGCTCCCCTGGTGGTTGCTGGTGGTACTGGTGACTTGTTTGCACTTTGCTGCTTCTGTTCACCTGCTTCCATCAGTGTTTGGGAGTTTCCTATTTAGCCTTGCTCTCCAGTCATTTCCTTGCCGGTCATCATTGTAACCAGAGCCTTCGGTTGCATGTTCCTGCTACTAGTCTGCTGATCAGCTAAGTGGACTTTGTCCTTTTGTTTTGTACCTTTTGTCCAGTTTGCAGTTTTTGTAATTCTCTGTAGCTGGAAGCTCTTGCGGGCTGAAATTGCCACTCCTGTGTCATGAGTTGACACAGGAGTCTTAAAGTAATTTCAGGATGGTTTTTGAAAGGGTTTTCAGTTGACCGTGAAGTCCTCTTTTGTATCCTTCTGCTATCTAGTAAGTGGACCTCTCTTTGCTAAATCTACTTTCATACTGTGTATGTCTTTTCCTCTATGCTTGCTCCATAGTTGGATCAGTTGTATTTCAGCTTTAATTACAGCCTTTTCTCTCCTTATAATCCTTGAATGGCTCTGAGCTCACCTGTTTAAAGATGGATCCTCAGAGTTTGGCTGCAGGTTTAAATAATCTTGCTACGAAGGTTCAAAATTTACAAGATTTTGTTATACATGCTCCTATTTCTGAACCTAAAATCCCTACACCAGAGGTGTTTTCCGGAGATAGATCTCGGTTTTTGAATTTCAAATATAATTGTAAATTATTCCTTTCTCTCAGACCTCACTCCTCAGGAGATCCTGTCCAGCAGGTTAAGATTGTAATCTCTTTGCTGCGAGGTGACCCTCAAAATTGGGCATTTTCATTGGCACCAGGGGATCCTGCGTTGCTCAATGTGGATGCGTTTTTCCTGGCTTTAGGGTTGCTTTATGAGGAACCTAATTTGGAGATTCAAGCTGAAAAAGCTTTGATAGCCCTATCTCAAGGGCAAGATGAAGCGGAGATATACTGCCAAAAATTTCGTAGGTGGTCTGTGCTTACTCAGTGGAATGAGTGCGCCTTAGCGGCAAATTTCAGAGAGGGCCTTTCTGATGCCGTTAAAGATGTTATGGTCGGGTTCCCTGCGCCTACAGGTCTGAATGAGTCCATGACAATGGCAATTCAGATTGATCGGCGTTTGCGGGAGCACAAACCCGTGCACCATTTGGTGGTATCTTCTGAAGAGACGCCAGAGAAAATGCAATGTGACAGAGTTATGTCCAGAAGCGAGCGGCAGAATTATAGGCGTAAAAATGGGTTATGCTTCTATTGTGGTGATTCTGCTCATGTTATATCGGCATGCTCTAAGCGTACTAGGAAGGTTGACAAGTCCATTTCAATTGGCACTTTACAGTCCAAATTTATTTTGTCTGTAACCTTGATTTGTTCATTATCAGTTATTACCGTGGATGCCTATGTGGACTCTGGCGCCGCTCTGAGTCTTATGGACTGGTCCTTTGCCAGGCGCTGTGGGTTTGATTTAGAGCCTCTGGAAGTCCCTATACCTCTGAAGGGTATTGATTCTACACCTTTGGCTTGTAATAAACCACAGTTCTGGACGCAAGTGACTATGCGTATGACTCCAGACCATCAGGAGGTGATTCGCTTCCTTGTGTTGTACAATTTACATGATGTTTTGGTGCTTGGATTACCATGGTTACAGTCTCATTACCCAGTCCTTGACTGGAAGGCTATGTCTGTGTTAAGCTGGGGATGTCGGGGGGCTCATGGGGACACTCCTATGGTGTCCATTTCGTCATCTATTCCATCTGAGATTCCGGCATTTTTGTCTGATTATCGTGATATTTTTGAAGAGCCTAAGATTGGTTCACTCCCTCCTCACAGGGATTGTGATTGCGCCATAGATCTGATTCCTGGCAGTAAATTTCCAAAGGGTCGTTTGTTTAACCTATCTGTACCTGAACATGCTGCTATGCGCGAGTATATTAAGGAGTCCCTGGAAAAGGGACATATTCGTCCTTCTTCATCACCTTTAGGAGCCGGTTTATTCTTTGTCTCTAAAAAGGATGGCTCTCTGAGGCCTTGTATTGATTATCGTCTCCTGAATAAAATTACAGTCAAATATCAGTATCCGTTGCCTTTGCTGACTGATTTGTTTGCTCGCATAAGGGGGGGCTAAGTGGTTCTCTAAGATTGATCTTCGTGGGGCGTATAATTTGGTGCGAATTAAGCAGGGGGATGAGTGGAAGACCGCATTTAATACGCCTGAGGGCCATTTTGAGTATTTGGTAATGCCTTTCGGCCTTTCTAATGCACCTTCTGTCTTTCAGTCCTTAATGCATGATATTTTCCGTGAATATTTGGATAAATTTATGATTGTGTACTTGGATGATATTTTGATTTTTTCTGATGACTGGGAGTCTCATGTTCAGCAGGTCAGGAGGGTTTTTCAGGTTTTGCGGGAGAATTCTTTGTGTGTAAAGGGTTCAAAGTGTGTTTTTGGGGTTCAAAAAATTTCATTTTTGGGGTATATTTTTTCCCCTTCTTCTATTGAGATGGACCCTGTCAAGGTTCAAGCTATTTACGACTGGACGCAGCCTACTTCTCTGAAGAGTCTCCAGAAATTCTTGGGCTTTGCTAATTTTTATCGTCGATTTATAGCTGGTTTTTCTGGCGTTGCTAAACCTCTGACGGATTTGACTAAAAAGGGTGCTGATGTTGCCAATTGGTCCCCTGCTGCCGTGGAGGCCTTTCGGGAGCTTAAGCGCCGCTTTTTGTCTGCCCCTGTGTTGCGCCAGCCTGATGTTTCTCTTCCCTTTCAGGTTGAGGTCAATGCTTCCGAGATCGGAGCGGGGGCGGTTTTGTCGCAGAAAAGTTCCGACTGCTCAGTGATGAGACCTTGTGCGTTCTTTTCGCGAAAATTTTCGGCCGCCGAGCGAAACTATGATGTTGGTAATCGGGAGCTTTTGGCCATGAAGTGGGCATTTGAGGAGTGGCGTCATTGGCTTGAGGGTGCCAGACATCAGGTGGTAGTTTTGACTGATCACAAGAATTTAATTTATTTGGAGTCTGCCAGGCGCCTGAATCCTAGACAGGCACGTTGGTCGTTGTTCTTTTCCCGGTTTAATTTTGTGGTCTCGTACTTACCGGGTTCTAGGAATGTGAAAGCAGATGCTCTTTCTAGGAGTTTTGAGCCTGACTCTCCTGGGAATTCTGAACCTGCTGGTGTCCTTAAGGATGGAGTGGTTTTGTCTGCTGTCTCTCCAGATTTGCGACGTGCTTTGCAAGAATTTCAGGCGGATAGACCTGATCGTTGTCCGTCTGGTAGACTGTTTGTTCCTGACGAGTGGACCACTAGAGTCATCTCGGAAGTTCATTCTTCTACTCTGGCAGGTCATCCGGGAATTTTTGGCACCAGAGATTTGGTGGCTAGATCCTTCTGGTGGCCTTCCCTGTCTCGAGATGTGCGTGTTTTTGTGCAGTCTTGCGATGTGTGTGCTCGGGCCAAGCCTTGTTGTTCTAGGGCTAGTGGGTTGTTGTTGCCCTTGCCTATTCCGAAGAGGCCTTGGACGCACATCTCTATGGACTTTATCTCGGATCTCCCTGTTTCTCAGAAGATGTCTGTCATCTGGGTGGTGTGTGACCGTTTTTCTAAAATGGTTCATTTGGTGCCATTGCCTAAGTTGCCTTCCTCATCTGAGTTGGTCCCTCTGTTTTTTCAAAATGTGGTTCGCTTGCATGGTATTCCGGAAAACATCGTTTCTGACAGGGGTACCCAGTTCGTGTCTAGATTTTGGCGGGCAGTCTGTGCCAGGTTGGGCATTGATTTGTCCTTTTCGTCTGCATTCCATCCTCAGACCAATGGCCAGACGGAGCGAACTAATCAAACTTTGGAGACTTATTTGAGGTGTTTTGTGTCTGCGGATCAGGATGATTGGGTTGCCTTTCTGCCGTTGGCGGAGTTTGCTCTTAATAATCGGGCTAGTTCTGCCACTTTGGTTTCTCCTTTCTTTTGCAATTCAGGGTTTCATCCGCGTTTTTCATCTGGTCAGGTTGAATCTTCGGATTGTCCTGGAGTGGATGCGGTGGTGGATCGGTTGCATCGGATTTGGGGACAAGTGGTGGATAATTTGGAATTGTCCCAGGAGAGGACTCAGCAGTTTGCTAACCGTCGTCGTCGTGTTGGTCCCCACCTTCGCGTTGGGGACTTGGTGTGGTTGTCTTCCCGTTTTGTCCCTATGAGGGTTTCTTCTCCCAAATTTAAGCCTCGGTTCATCGGTCCTTATAGGATTTTGGAGATTCTTAACCCTGTTTCCTTTCGTTTGGACCTCCCGGCATCTTTCGCTATCCATAATGTGTTCCATCGGTCGTTGTTGCGGAGATATGAGGTACCGGTGGTTCCTTCTACTGAACCTCCTGCTCCTGTGCTGGTGGAGGGTGAATTGGAGTACGTCGTAGAGAAGATCTTGGACTCCCGTATTTCCAGACGGAGACTTCAATATCTGGTTAAATGGAAAGGCTATGGTCAGGAAGATAATTCTTGGGTAACTGCCTCTGATGTTCATGCCTCGGATTTGGTTCGTGCCTTTCATAGGGCTCATCCAGATCGCCCTGGCGGTTCTTGTGAGGGTTCGGTGCCCCCTCCTTAAGGGGAGGGTACTGTTGTGTATCCGCTTTTTGGGCTCCCCTGGTGGTTGCTGGTGGTACTGGTGACTTGTTTGCACTTTGCTGCTTCTGTTCACCTGCTTCCATCAGTGTTTGGGAGTTTCCTATTTAGCCTTGCTCTCCAGTCATTTCCTTGCCGGTCATCATTGTAACCAGAGCCTTCGGTTGCATGTTCCTGCTACTAGTCTGCTGATCAGCTAAGTGGACTTTGTCCTTTTGTTTTGTACCTTTTGTCCAGTTTGCAGTTTTTGTAATTCTCTGTAGCTGGAAGCTCTTGCGGGCTGAAATTGCCACTCCTGTGTCATGAGTTGACACAGGAGTCTTAAAGTAATTTCAGGATGGTTTTTGAAAGGGTTTTCAGTTGACCGTGAAGTCCTCTTTTGTATCATTCTGCTATCTAGTAAGTGGACCTCTCTTTGCTAAATCTACTTTCATACTGTGTATGTCTTTTCCTCTTAATTCACCGTTATTACATGTGGGGGGCTGCTATCATCTTTTGGGGTATTTCCCTAGAGGTAAGCCAGGTCTGTTTCTTCCTCTACCAGGCGTAGTTAGTCCTCCGGCTGGCGCGTGGCATATAGGAAGCCGTAGGTATGCTCCCTGGCTACTGTTAGTTGTGTGGTAGATTTAGCTCACGGTCAACTCGAGTTTCCATCACCCGAGAGCTCGTTCGTTACTTATATGTTTCTTACGTTCCCTTGCCATTGGGAACCATGACACTGTGCACTGACACTGTACACTGTTTACTATGTACAGAGCTCCTGTGTATAATGGCACTTATGATAATATTAGTATTGTGTTTTTTTATTAATAATCAGTATTGTTGTATCGGTCACTATATGGTGGTTATATGTTGTTAGGTCTTGGTGTGGTGGTATTTGTTCATCGTATGTGGTATTATTCAGTCCCTATGTGGTGATAATATGTGATCTTGTCATGGTGTGGTGTTATTTGTTCCTTGTATGTGGTGTTATTTTGTCACTATGTGGTCTTAATATGTGGTCCGGCCATGGTGTGGTGGTATTTGTCTCTGTACATGGTATTATTCGGTCACTATGCGTTGTTATGTGGTCTGGTCATGGTGTGACGGTATTTGTTCCTTGTATGTGGAACGCCCACCAGGGCAGTGGGGGTACTCGGTACTGGGTCTGTTCCTTAAAGGGATGTGTCACGGTGGCATCCATGTTAAAGGGATAGTCTTTAAAGGGATTTGTAAAATAATAAATGTTCGTGATGGCACCTGTGGTATTCGGTCAGGGATGACCAACGCTGCTTAAAGGGGCCCTCTGGGGTGATGTTATGGCAGCCAGATGGTATAGCTTCCCACAGGTGAAGTAGGTCCCCAGGGCTCCCGCTGAATAGATGGAAGATGGTGAGTGGTGCAGTAAAGAACGAAGGACTCAGTTGTGCAGTCTTTTTACCTGGTTTACTGATAGCAGCAGGCAGCCACAGTCCAGGGCACCAGATCACAGGTACAGGCAGGGTCCAGCTGGCTTGGAATTGAGTTCAGAGTTCAGCTTTACCAGGTGGTGTTAAAAGCCTTCTTTCTAGTGCTGTGGTGTAGTTCCTTACTGGCTTCTTAGCAAGGTCCCCTTAGTTATATCTGTCCTTTATTGTAGTGGGACCCAAACCCGTATGACAGGTGACTCGAGCCTTTTTACAGCATCTCTATCATGACCCGGGATCTATGTGACACTGTGTCTCCTGGGTGTTAGGACGGACAGGTTACGTGTAGTCTAGCTGTCCTACCGGTTTCTTCGGGGCCTCATAGAGTATGACACAACCTCGGTCTTCCAGTTACTGGTATCTGCACTCTGTCAGGGAGGTAGCCCAGTCGCAGCTATTCCCCTTTTTGTCACTCTTCTGCGCTTCACTCTCTTGCACGTTAGCTAAAGGCTGTTCTTCCTTCTGTATCTCGCTATCTAGGAGCTACAGCACTTCAGGCTGTATGGCCCCTCACCCGTCCTTCTGCCTCAGACTGCACCAGTCTGCTGTTCGGCACCGACTGTCTAATTCTTCCCAGCTGCCTAGCAACTAACTCCTGCTCCCGACCAGAGAGAGCAGCACCCCTGAAGTCAGGTGCAGAGCTCACCCTTCTGGCCTGGAGTTAGAACAGTGTTGTATGTGCTAATTACCTGTTAAAAGGAATCTTCTATCGCTTCCAAGCGTGACATCACTCTCCCCATGAAGAAAGCAATGCCACTGTGACAACCAGGACCCTGGGGCGTCACATATGTGGTATTATTGGTTATTTTAAAAATGTTTATGACACATTCACTTAAAGAAAAATGAATAGAGATGTACCTAAAAAAAATTTTTTGACCAAAACAGAACCTGATTGCTATGTATGTGATATGGTGTTCGCAGAGAACTGTTAATGTGTAATTGGTGAGGACGTGGTGCAGAAGTAGAGTGTTTCCAAGAGTGGACAGTGGGACTGTGGAAGGTTCGTGGGGTGGAGGCATAGCTGAGGTAGAGCTTAGGCGGATTCTCAAGTGGGCCTGAACATTTTGCCAATATGGGGCACTGGAATTCTTGGTGGCAGCCCTGTCTGTAATCTGTGACTGCTGGAGGAGAATCCCTGCGAACCGTCCTGGGCCTGCCAGCAGTTCCAGGTTTTCTTTTGATTAGCTGGCCTTGCACGACATCACGTGCGTCATTCCTATGTGGACTGTCCTGTATATGGTATACTATTACCTCGCCCCCTCCCTGTGTCTTCCGGGGCATTTGTTTCTCTGAATATTTGCACATTCTGTATAGTTGTACTCGTTGTTTATCTGAGGTAAAATTCAATCTGAGTGAAAGGCGGAAACGCTGAGTGTCATTACATGTTATTTGTGGATACAATAGCAGCATTTCACGCTCACATCCCTGGTGGTGGAAGAGACAATATGGCAAGTTACACAAGTAAAGCTGCTTCCAAACACCTGATACCCATTATTGTGGGGAGAATATGAGCAGGATGGCAGGTGTGGAGCGCGGCACGGGCTGTCTTACTTTATTGGTAATGGTGTATTCTAGAGATTATTAAACAGGCGAGCAATGAGCTCATCTCATGTCATTTATTGAGTATGTTACACTGGAAAGCTAATGGCAATGAGTCATGATGAGGCCGCCTTTATCTGAAATCAGGAAACACACAATTTATCAAAACATTCTCGTATGGACAACCGGATCACACAATGTGGGGCTCCCAAATAGGGGCTAATTGGGAGATGATCTCTCTGCTAAGTAGGGCCCAGATTCTGACACGATAGAGAGCCCAGCACACAATACTATGAGGTCCGCAGCAGACAGCTACATCTAAGGACAGATTCACACATCCGCGTGTCATCGTCTGAGCACGGATGGTGATACGAGGACCAGCCGCAGCTCTCCTGACTCACAACCAGCAGCCACATAAGCATACATGGGACTGCTGCACTCAGGTCAGGAGGTCTGCAGCTACTCTGTGCCGGTCCATGCTGATGCACACAAGTGTGAATGTAGACTAGTGCTGATTTAGGACCAGGCCAACCTGTGTAAATCAGTCAAAACTATGGGAACATTTACATTTTTTCATCTGTTAAAAACAGACCATTTTTCTCTCGGGCCATTTCTTTTACCTCAATTTTGCTTCCATTATGCATTTGTTTTTTTTCTTATCCTTTTTTTTAAAAAAGAGAGGCACGCTGAAGTTTTCTTTCATTGACACTTAGCAATGGATCAATTAAAAACAGGTGTAAAATAGACTGGAAATGTCTTCCACTTTTCACCCATTTTAATGGATCTCATAGACTTGATTACTGAATGTGATCTGCAAAAGAAGGACGTGTGCTGAAGTTAACAGAACAGGCAGAGTATTGCAAAAACGGAAACGATATGACTCTTTAGAGGTCACTTTAGACCCTATAGGTCATTGTTCTGTGTGTTTTAAAAATAGATGACACAAGGATGAGAAAAATGTATGTGCGAACGCAGCCTAAGTGCAGTCTGTATACAAAACGGCCTCCAACTCAAAAATATTTCCAGAATCCGTCCTTTCCTCAACCCTCACTCTACCAAAATGCTTGTGCATGCCCTAATCATCTCCCGCCTCGACTACTGTAACATCCTCCTTTGTAGCCTACCCTCTAACACTCTCGCACCCCTCTAGTCCATCCTTAACTCTGCTGCCTGACTAATTAATCTTTCTCCTTTCTACACTCCTGCTTCCCCTCTTTGCAAATCCCTTCACTGGCCAATTTCCCAGCATATTCAGTTTAAACTACTAACACTGACCTACAAAGCCATCCATAACCTTTTTCCTCCGTATATTAATCTCTCAATATCTTCCCTCTTGTAATCTCTGGTCCTCCCAAGACCTCCTTCTCTCCTCCACGCTTATTCGCTCCTCACCCAAAAACCTCCAAGACTTCTCCCGAATATACCCCATCCTCTGGAATTCTGTGTCCCAACACGTCCGGTTATCACCACATTTGGATCCTTCAAACCTGAAAACCCATCTCTTCAAAGAAGCTTACAACCTGTAATGACCACACGGCCACCTCAACACCATCGGAGCTACTGCAACCCCGACCTACTGTCTCCTTCCCCATAATCCTTTAGAATGTAAGCCCGCAAGGGCAGGGTCCTCTCCCCTCTGTACCAGTCTGTCATTGTTAGTTTGTTTACTGTAAGTGATATTTGTATTTTGATGTAACCCCGTCTCATGTACAGCACCATGGAATTAATGGTGCTATATAAATAAATACAAAATAATAATAATGATAATAATATAGTTAACACAGGGTCCATGGTGTCCACTGCAATTTTTTAACAATATGTCTTATATTCTAGGTTCTTCAAAGTAGCCCCCTTTTGCTTTGATGACTGCTTTGCACACTCTTGGTATTCGCTTGATGAGCTTCAAGAGGTAGTCACCGGAAATGGTCTCGCAACAATCTTGAAGGAGTTCCCAGAGATGCTTAGCACTTGTTGGCCCTTTTGCCTTCACTCTGCGGTCCAGCTCACCCCAAACCATCTCGATTGGGTTCAGGTCTGGTGACTGTGGAGGCCAGGTCATCTGGCGTAGCACCCCATCACTCTCCTTCTTGGCCAAATAGCCCTTACACAGCCTGGAGGTGTGTTTGGGGTCATTGTCCTGTTGAAAAATAAATGATGGTCCAACTAAACGCAAACCGGATGGAATAGCATGCCGCTGCAAGATGCTGTGGTAGCCATGCTGGTTCAGTATGCCTTCAATTTTTAATAAATCCCCAACAGTGTCACCAGCAAAGCACCCCCACACCATCACACCTCCTCCTCCATGCTTCACGGTGGGAACCAGGCATGTAGAGTCCATCCGTTCACTTTTTCTGCGTCGCACAAAGAGACAATGGTTGGAACCAAAGATCTCAAATTTGGACTCATCAGACCAAAGCACAGATTTTCACTGGTCTAATGTCCATTCCTTGTGTTCTTTAGCCCAAACAAGTCTCTTCTGCTTGTTGCCTGTCCTTAGCAGTGGTTTCCTAGCAGCTATTGTACAATGAAGGCCTGCTGCACAAAGTCTCCTCTTAACAGTTGTTGTAGAGATGTGTCTGCTGCTAGAACTCTGTGTGGTATTGACCTGGTCTCTCATCTGAGCTGCTGTTAACCTGTGATTTCTGAAGCTGGTGACTCGGATAAACTTATCCTCAGAAGCAGAGGTGACTCTTGGTCTTCCTTTCCTGGGGCGGTCCTCATGTGAGCCAGTTTCTTTGTAGCGCTTGATGGTTTTTGCAACTGCACTTGGGGACACTTTCAAAGTTTTCCCAATTTTTCTGACTGACTGACCTTCATTTCTTAAAGTAATGATGGCCACTCGTTTTTCTTTACTTAGCTGCTTTTTTCTTGCCATAATACAAATTCTAACAGTCTATTCAGTGGGACTATCAGCTGTGTATCCACCAGACTTCTGCACAACACAACTAATGGTCCCAACCCCATTTATAAGGCAAGAAATCCCACTTATTAAACCAGACAGGGCACACCTGTGAAGTGAAAACCATTTCCGGTGACTACCTCTTGAAGCTCATCAAGAGAATGCCATGAGTGTGCAAAGCAGTCATCAAAGCAAAAGGTGGCTACTTTGAAGAACCTAGAATAAGACATAATTTCAGTTGTTTCACACTTTTTTCTTAAGTATATAATTCCACATTTGTTAATTCATAGTTTTGATGTCTTCAGTGCGAATTTACAATTTTCATAGTCATGAAAATACAGAAAAATCTTTAAATAAGAAGGTATGTCCAAACTTTTGCTCTGTACTGTATATATTTTTTTTAATAGTTGAGGTATAAAGTAGACACATATATGTAAAAAAAACCAGTACAGATGAAAAATCAACCATTTTTTTTTTTTTCTGGCTGAAAAACAGATGATTTTACATACGGTCATCTGAACCGGACCTAAGGGCTGTCCCACACGTCCAGATAATTCCGGTACCGGAATAAATCAGTACCGGAGTTATCCGTGTCTGTGTGCCTGGGAACTCACGTAGGCCATACGTGCGCAACACGTGTGCCGCCCGTATGGCGAGTGGGTACCACACGGAGCATGTGGTACCCACGCGTGTGGTACCCTGCATCGCGCTGAAGCCGCGATTCATATGTTCCCTGCAGCGGCGTTTGCTGCAGAGAAAATATGAAGAATAGTGTTTAAAATAAAGATCTATCTGTCCGCAGGCCCCCCACCCCCTGTGCGCCCCCCCCCCCGCTGTTCAGAAAATACTTACCCGCCTCCCTCGCTGCTTCCTGGTCTGGCCGCGGCTTCTAGTGTATGCGGTCACGTGGGGCCGATCATTTACAGTCATGAATATGTGGCTCCACCTCCCATAGGGGCGGAGACGACTATTCATGATTGTAAATGATCGGCCCCACGTGACCGCATACAGTAGGAGGCGCGGGGCAGAGAGGAAGGAGTGACAGCCAACGTGGGAGCGGGTGAGTATTTTCAGGACAGCGGGGGGGGCGCACAGGGGGTGGGGGGGTGGCGGACACATAGATCTTTATTTTAAACACTATTATTCATATTTTCTCTGCAGCAAACGCTGCTGCAGGGAACATATGAATCGCGGCTTCAGCACCATGTGGGGGGGACAGCGCTTACTGTAGCGCTGTCTCCTGCACGCACACGGACCCCAGACGGAGAATGTCCGTGTGAGGTCCGTGTTTTACACGGACCCATTGACTCTATTGGGTCCGTGTAATACGTGCGCTCCCACGAACACTGACATGTCTCCGTGTTTGGCACACGGAGACACGGTCCGCAAAAAATCAATGACATCTGAACAGTTGCATTGATTTTTATGGGTCTACGTGTGTCAGTGTCTCCGGTACGTGAGGAAACTGTCACCTCACGTACCGGAGCCACTGACGTGTGAAACCGGCCTAACACACACTCATCCACAATTCCCAAAGTCCTGTCTGAATGCCTCCTAGTAGTAATTGCTCCCAGCCGTGTATCTACCCTAAAGTGATAGCAATTTATTCAACACATCTGCATTTCTACTTGATTAAAGTATACTGCAGGAGCTGATTTTGTTTTTAAACACTTATTTCTGGCCCAAATACTATTGTCACTTCCACAAATTATAGTAAACCAAAAAGCAAAGGAAGCTGAAGCCACTTCAAATCAAACAAATCTTTATTGATATTCAGAACAATACACCAAGACTTTTTAAAAGAGAAAAAGGAAACAGATGCAGAGAAAAGCTATACTCATTGGTTATAAAACACAACCTTCCCAAAGGGGGAAACTAAGCTGATACGAGAGTAATTGATTTCTACAATTAATATACATCCAAATTCAAAGAGAACCTAATCCTAAACTATGTATGGGAATATTAATTATACACATGACTGTAAAATATTTCAAACACCAAGTGGCCAAGAGCACTCCAAATGAAAGAAAATGTAAAATAGCCTAATATATCTTAGTGATAAGGCGCAATCCAATGGAACGCTACATAATAAACATATTCATATCACATATTAAAACAGTAAGTGCATTTAAATGCCAGAAAGTGCAATAGTGACCCACTGTTCAAATACCCAAACATGCTACTGAATATACATGGAGGACAGGAATAAGAGGTAAAACCTAAGTGTATAGCAAAAAGGCCCCAAAGTGTGTTTCGCCTCTAGCTTCTTCCTGGGGGATTGGTAACTGCCCTAGTAAGAATTGAACATGAAGAGGAAGTCAGAGATCAGCTGCAGCCCTGACTTCCTCTTCACGTTCAATTTGACAGAAGGCGGAGCCAGCGCTGATTGGGCGCCAGGCACCATGTGTCATGCAACTGCATGACAGCCTCAGGACCACGAGTGCCGACACCACTGCTTATACTAGTAGAGTACTGCTTTTGCCTGTGAAGTACTACTTTTGTCTGTGGAATACTACTTTTGCCTGTGGAGTACTGCTTTTGTCTGTGGAGTACTGCTTTTGTCTGTGGAGTACTACTTTTGCCTGTGGAGTACTGCTTTTGTCTGTGGAGTACTACTTTTGTCTGTGGAGTACTACTTTTGCCTGTGGAGTACTGCTTTTGCTTGTGCAGTACTGCTTTTGCCTATGGCGTACTGCTTTTGCCTGTGGAGTACTATTTTTGTTGGTGAAGTACTGCTTTTGTGGAGCATTACTTTTGCCTGTGGAGTATTGCTTTTGCCTGTGGAGTATTGCTTTTGCCTGTCGAGTATTAATTTTGCCTGTGGAGTACTGCTTTTGCCTGTGGAGTATTACTTTTGCCTGTGGAGTACTACTTTTACCTGTGGAGTATTACTTTTACCTGTGGAGTATTGCTTTTGCCTGTGGAGTACTGCTTTTATGTGTGGAATATTGCTTTTGCCTGTGGAGTATTACTTTTGCCAGAGGAGTATTGCTTTTACCTTTGGAGCATTACTTTTGCCTGTGGAGTATTGCTTTTGCCTGTGGAGTATTGCTTTTGCCTGTGGAGTATTACTTTTGCCTGTGGAGTACTGCTTTTGCCTGTGGAGTATTACTTTTGCCTGTGGAGTACTGCTTTTGCCTGTGGAGTATTACTTTTGCATGTGGAGTACTACTTTTACCTGTGGAGTATTACTTTTACCTGTGGAGTATTGATTTTGTCTGTGGAGTACTACATTTGTTTGTGGAGTACTGCTTTTACATGTTGAGTATTACTTTTTCCTGTGGAGTACTACTTTTGCCTATGGAGTACTGCTTTTTCCTGTGGAGTACTATTTTTGCTGGTGAAGTACTGCTTTTGTGGAGTACTGCTTTTGCCTGTGGGTACTGCTTTTGCCTGTGGAGTACTACTTTTGCTTGTGGAGTATTACTTTTGCATGTGGAGTATTAGTTTTTGCTGTGGAGTACTGCTTTTGCCTGTGGAGTACTACTTTTGCTTGTGGAGTATTACTTTTGCATGTGGAGTATTAGTTTTTGCTGTGGAGTATTGCTTTTGCCTGTGGAGTATTACTTTTGCCTGTGGAGTACTGCAATTACCTGTGGAGCATTACTTTTACCTATGGAGTATTGCTTTTGCCTGTGGAGTACTACATTTGTCTGTGGAGTACTGCTTTTACATGTTGAGTATTACTTTTTCCTGTGGAGTACTACTTTTGCCTGTGGAGTACTGCTTTTATCTGTGGAGTATTGCTTTTGCCTGTGGAGTATTACTTTTGCCAGTGGAGTATTGCTTTTACCTGTGGAGTATTACTTTTGCCTGTGGAGTATTGCTTTTGCCTGTGGAGTATTGCTTTTGCCTGTGGAGTATTGCTTTTGCCTGTGGAGTATTACTTTTGCCTGTGGAGTACTGCTTTTGCCTGTGGAGTACTGCTTTTGCCTGTGGAGTATTACTTTTGCCTGTGGAGTACTGCTTTTGCCTGTGGAGTATTACTTTTGCTTGTGAAGTACTACTTTTGCCTGTGGAGTACTACTTTTGCCTGTGGAGTACTGCTTTTGCCTGTGGAGTATTGCTTTTGCCTGTGGAGTATTGTTTTTGCCTGAGGAGTATTACTTTTGCCTGTGGAGTATTGCTTTTGCCTGTGGAGTACTGCTTTACCTGTTGAGTGTTGCTTTTGACTGTGGAGTACTGCTTTTGTCTGTTCCCAATAAATAAAGTTTTTGAATAAAGTTTTGGAATTTTATCTTCGGTGAGTACCTATTTCTACTTCTGTGGATATCATAAATTCTAATAAACAATAATCCAAATTCTCACAGGTTCAGCCATGACCCATCACATACAATATCAGAGCTTTTGTCTAGACAGAGTGATGTCAGCATTTATTATACGCTGCATCATACAGGAAAGACCATTTACTAATAAGCTCTGAGAATGCATTAGAGTAAATGCCGGTATCAATCCCGGATGCCCTATATGATGTGTGTGCATGCCATCATTCACAATTTATGGATTTAAAAAAAAAGATTTTTACTACATTAAATAATGGAAAATAGAAAATCAGCACAAACCAATAATCATAGCATTCTCCTAATGCTGTTACATTCCTGGGTTACATTTGTGAGTTGCGGCAATGAGATCACAGTAATTATACCTTTCTAATAGGGTAATGCGGAGTAAGCAGAACTGTATACAAAGGCTCCGCCGAATCTCAGATACCTTGGAGACTAAAGAACATGAATGAATTGATCATAAATTAATTTACTTTAACATGTGGACAATGAAAAAGACACATCATCAAAATGTACAGTGTGATGTAAACTTTTGGCACGATGCATGTTATTTCACCTAATACCAAAGCTCAGCTCATACTGAAGATGTAATAAGTCTCCATGCAAATATCTGACCAGTTAAAAGGGTATTCCCATAATATAATGGTCCCAGCAGGGCACTGCACCACTGTTAATTTTAAGTGAATGATGCCGTGTTGTGGTTTCCTCCATAGTGGGTTACTGGGAGCATATCATTGGTGCAGCCTGTGCTGCCACACAGGGGCCTGAGAAATAAGGGGGGCCACATCTACCTTCAAAGCAGGTAGAATTATGCATTATCATGAGTTATTGGACTGCAAAGGGCCAATATATTGTTCTCACACAGGGGCCCTTTTCTGTCTGTGTCCTCCAGCGCTGGGAGCAGAGTTGACATTTAGATCCCCCCCAATCAATTAACAATGACATACCTTAGTGATATGCCGTACTCCTATTGAACTGACGTATCAGTTTTTAGAAAGGCCATTGCTTGGTTGGGAGAGGTGATTAGTTTGCTAGATCGAGACCTAGAATTCTTGTAAGATATTCGTCTGTATTCAACCATGAGTGATTCATTTCTTGCATGTTTGATGCATGACCACAATTGTTCTGTGCCATAAAGTTTTGAACTTAGAGGAAAACTCTAATGATTATTAAAAAATTATGTTGTTGGATATTTAGGCCCCCACACATATTAGACTAATGTCAGCTGAACTCGCTGATATCGACAGGTTTGGCCGGCAGTCTAATGTGTATGGGGGCACCGGCCGACTAATGGTCGATCACAAGTAAGCTAACAGCCAACTTGTCAATCGGTGGCTTTTTCGTGGAGAACACAATGAGCCTTCTGTGTATGGGAGAGTCATTGGCCAAATGGTTCACCAAAGCCATTTAAGGTATATGGCCAGCCTTGGTGATGACGTCTAGTTCATTACTTATTAAATATTTGGCTTGTCAAAATGCCAGATTCACATGTGCAGATAAGTTTTTCAATGTCATGTTGGGGTTGGCCAAATATTGTAATGCTTACCATACACATCATTCCTACTCCCATATACAAATCTCTACTCAACTAATAGCACGTTTGTTGATTGAGATGAGGTGAGTAATGACCCCCATACACATTACATAAAAATCGTCTGGAATGTCAAGTTTCGACCATGATGAATGATCCTCAGCTGTTTTGGTTAAGTGAAATATTCATTGGCTTTGCCAATAGACAAACGTTTATTATTGTTCATAAATCTGGTGGGGCATGTTGGATTTGCTCAGTGGATGCTTAGCACTGGCTAAATCATCGGCTGAAAATACCTGACCAATGCAGTCAGAGATGTTTTACTTTCGGTGGATGAAAGATAGTTCGTTGGCTCACTTTTGTTCAGTGGGTATGTATTAAGCAGCTACCAGACACCTCTCTCTTGGAAACTAGAAACAGGAATTGAAATTCAACATATCTGATCTTTCTATCCCACAACATTGTCTGTTTGGGGATATTCGGGAATCCCACATATGCCTTGGATGGTCCGAATTCAGCTTGTTCTAATGCAAACAGCAAGATAGGGGTTATGGAAATAGAACATGTGGTCAGTAGGTGTCTCAGTAAGGCTACTTTCACACTAGCGTCGTTTGCAATACGTCGCAATGCGTCGTTTAGGAGAAAAAACGCATCCTGCAAAGTTGTCTGCAGGATCCGTTTTTTCCCCATAGACTTACATTAGTGACGCATTGCAACGTATGGCCGCACGTTGCAACCGGGTTGCGTCATGTTTTGGCGGACCGTCGGCACAAAAAAGTTCCATGTAACTTTTTTTGTGCGTCGTGTCTGCCATTTTCGACCGCGCATGCGCGGCCGGAACTCCGCCCCCTCCTCCTCGGACATTACAATGGGGCAGTGGAAGCATCGTAAGACTGCTTCCGCTGCCCACATCGGGCATTACTTTCACAACGCGCGTCGGCACGTCGGGCCGACGCATAGCGTCGGCCCAGTGCCGACGTTAGTGTGAAAGAAGCCTAAGACATCAAGATGAAGCCTTTGTACAAGTTGGGGATTCAAGAGACAATTCATGGAGTCAATGAGCGTATTACAGAAGATGCAATACAAAATATAACAAAAGAGTTTACATTATATTACTCCTCAGAGACATACTTTAAGATCCAGATTTGGCACATAAAACTACTCATGTGATCCTTGCCAAAAAATGTAACTTGATTTATACTGCCAGATAGTAACAAACAATAACTGGGACCTCTAAAGGTACCTTCACACTAAACGATATCGCTAGCGATCCGTGACGTTGCAGCGTCCTGGCTAGCGATATCGTTTAGTTTGACACGCAGCAGCGATCAGGATCCTGCTGTGATATCGCTGGTCATTGAATAAAGTTCAGAACTTTATTTGGTCGTCAGATCGGCGTTTATCGTCAGGTTTGACACCAAAAGCAACGATACCAGCGATGTTTTACGCTGGTAACCAGGGTGAACATTGGGTTACTAAGCGCAGGGCCGCGCTTAGTAACCCGATGTTTACCCTGGTTACCAGCGTAAAAGTAAAAAAAACAAACACTACATACTCACCTGCGCGTCCCCTGCCGTCCGCTTCCTGCTCTGACTGAGCGCCGGCCCTAAAGTGAAAGTAAAAGCACAGCGGTGACGTCACCGCTCTGCTGTTAGGGCCGGCGCTCACACAGTGCAGGGAAGCGGACGCCGGGGGACGCGCAGGTGAGTATGTACTGTTTGTTTTTTTTACTTTTAGGATGGTAACCAGGGTAAACATCGGGTTACTAAGCGCGGCCCTGCGCTTAGCAACCCGATGTTTACCCTGGTTGCCCGGGGACCTCGGCATCGTTGGTCGCTGGAGAGCGGTCTGTGTGACAGCTCTCCAGCGATCAAACAGCGACGCTGCAGCGATCGGCATCGTTGTCGCTATCGCTGCAGCGTTGCTTAATGTGAAGGTACCTTAAGTCACCATGATAAGATGGGTGTGAAGAGCCAATGTAGATAATCGCACTTTGCATTAGTAAGATAAAGGTTAGGGCTGCACGGCAACTTATCTGCGACTTGACCATTTTTTCACAGCAAAATCAGAGCTTTAAAATAGTTGCATGACTGCAAGTCGCAGCAAGTTGCACAGAGGTTTTTGGTCACACAAATTGTCTAAGAACTGCTTTCATGTGACACATGACGCCGTGTAGCCGCAGCCAAAATGGTTGCATTAGGAAAATGTAATATGCTTGGTAATCATTTTTCTCCTGAAGGACCCCATACATGTTAGATAACTGTCGGAAGAACTATTGTTTGGCCAACAGCTATCTCTCCAGACTACCAATACACAAACACACTAGTATCCAGACCTTAGGTCTGCTTAAGATGCACACTGTGCCCTATCTGATGTCCTGACAGGAAACTGTCTCTGTCCCTTCACCCTAGCCTTGCCCACTTTGAGCTAGTCCCAATCATTAACTCTAACTCTCCCTACTGTTGAGTAGAACACAACAGCAACACTAGTAACGCATGTCACAGTTCACATTACACAGCACAACAATACACATGTTCATCAAGGAGGAACATAGGCAGTATGTGTATGTCCATCTCCTTACAAGTTGACGCCATATTCCTCTTGCTGTGACTTATCTCCAGGGAGAACAAAAGGATTGGCCGTTAAAATTCAACAAACTAGATGTTTCTTTCCCTTGACATCATCTTTCGGATGCAAGCCCGGAGGCCACAAAATGCAGTAGACCGTTGGCTCATCCTGGCAATGTTGGCAGGTTAGTCTAATATGTACGAGAGCCTTTACTTTTCACAGTAAAATGGAGTAAGGTGAATATGTAAGGATGTTAGACTGTGCTGTCATGTTCCTCCCCCTGAAGACACCAATCGTGTTGTGTGTATTATGTCGTGCGTTTTTGTATATGTCATGTCAAGTAAATTATCTTGTAACGTACAATGTGTAATAGTATTATAAGTAATGTATAGTGTAGGATGTGATAATGTAAGGCATAGTGAATAAGACAGGTAGAATAGGGATAGATTGTTGACTCTAGAATAGGTAGCGACGATAGGGGAAATTAAGATGTAGTTAATGTTTGGGACTAGCCCAGAGAGGATGGGGTTAGTGTTATGGAAAGGTGACTGTGCTCCTGTTGGAGTGCTGAGTGAGCAAAGCTGCATGAATGGGTGACCCTTGGTGAGAGGAGACTGAGGATGAGGAACGGTGTGATCCTGAAGAGGAGTGACTGATAAGACAGACTGGCCTTCCAGAAAGGGGTCCTTGGTTAGGACGCCGAGTCACCCCCGGGCTTGTAATGCATAAGTTAACGGACCTAAGCAGGACTGAGTGCGACTAGTGGGGGTCTTGAGTGCAAGGGTTCCAGGGCGCCAGTAGTGGAAAAAATTGGACGTGGAAATGAAGCGCAAGAAAGGAGAGTTAGGTTCCGTTTAACTCTACAGTTCTGATCACTGTCAGGTGCCCCATGCCTTCCAATCCAGTAGCATTCAGCTATGTGTGATTAAACTCCCTGTATAGCATAATTCAGTTAAATAAATGCCTTAGAAAAGCATTTATATCCACCACTTTCCTATGATAATGAGGTCTTTCACTAGTCAATGGGACATTAGTTCCCCAGATTAGTCAGCCCTCTTTCCATGTTATTACGCCCCTGTGTAATTTGCATAAACGGCATCATCGCTGCTTATGGAAATCTAGCGCATGAGCCCCGCGCATTCCAGCAGCATCACTGCACCTCTGCAGCGACTGTATGCGTCCCGGCTTCAGAGCCGTGCCCTGCACATGAACGGAAGCCATGTTCTGAACTTCCGGTCATATGCAGTGCGTCTCTGAAGCTAGGTGTACGCTTCCCGGCTGCAGAGATGCGAACCATGCATGTCCGCAGGATTAGAAGATAGCTTCCGGTCATGCGCAGTGTGCACCTCTGAAATCAGGAAGTGTACACCCGAATTCAGAGACGCAGTGGCGCTGCCGGAATGAGCAGTACGTGTGTGCAGATTTGCATGATCTAGCGATGACACCGCTCATGCAAATTATGTTATCACGCCCACATGATAACATGGAAATAGGGCTGACGAATCTGGGGAACTAACGCCACATTGACTAATCAAAGTCCTTCTTAGCATAGGGAAAGTAGAGGTTATAAATTCTTTTTTAAAGAATTTATTTATCTGAATTATGTTATAGAGGTTAGGCTACGTTCACATTTGCGTTGTGCGCCGCAGCGTCGGCGCCGCAACGCACAACGCAAACAAAAACGCAGCAAAATGCATGCACAACGCTGCGTTTTGCGCCGCATGCGTCCTTTTTTTCCATTGATTTTGGACGCAGCAAAAATGCAACTTGCTGCGTCCTCTGCGCCCGGACGCGGGCGCCGCAGGGACGCATGCGGCGCAAAACGCAAGTGCGACGCATGTCCATGCGCCCCCATGTTAAATATAGGGGCGCATGACGCATGCGGCGACGCTGCGGCGCCCGACGCTGCGGTGCCGACCGCAAATGTGAACGTAGCCTTAGAGAGGGAGTTTAGTCACACATGGTTGAATGCTGCTGGATTGGAGGGCATGGGGGACCTGACAAGTTCCCTTAAAGCTGGGTTGTGGCGAAGTAGAGAGAAGCAGTGTGCCCCATTAGCCTTGGAGTAAACTACAGAGGAAGGATATTGAAATGTGTAAAATTCTTGATACTGTAAAAGAAACACCCATAAGACTTGGTATCCACTATCCTTTACATATAATCTTTACCAAATTACCACTCATAAATCATATAAAAATGAAGGTGCAGATAACCACATCATCTTTGGAGTAAAAAATAAACTTTATTGAATAAATCATAAAAAAAGCACATACACAACGAGGGACAAATTGGTACGCATACCAGAAGAGGTTAAGTAACTACATAGTATAACATATTTGCTCTGAAGAGATGCCGTAGTTAAATTGAAATAATCATATGGGAAGTTATGTAAGACTAACATAGTGTAAATAGTAAAGTGCAATAATATTCAGTAAACACTATGGTTTATATTTTATACGTATCTCCATTTAAGGCATCATACTGAGAGAAAACAGAACCAAAAGGTATAGAATAATAAATAACCTGATTACATTTCCAAAACTGGAGTGTAATACCAAATGCCTCTACGCGCGTTTTGGTGCCAAAGCCTTTTTCTGGGAGAATGTGGAAAATGCTTGATACTGTAAAAGAAACGCAGACTTTGTACCCGCTATCCTTTGTATATAATCTTTATAATATATAATCTTTCCCAAGTTATGAATCAGTAAAGAGTTTTGTTGGAACGGAAGTCTCCTTCATTGAATTGTAAATCACATGGCCTTGGCCAGCCCAGACCACCGACTACATGCGGTCTGCATGGGCGTAAGCACCCCACAGCAGAAGTCCACACACCCGGTCAGGACCTACACGTTCATGCAGAGCACCGCGGCATAAAAGAAGATGATTGCCTCGCCCACGACGACCGCCCTGAGCCGCGGTACAAATATGACAAGTATGAGCCTCACAAATATTTTGCAGGATCCACATGCAGGTTTGCTCCATGGCCTTCAGTTTCTTCCCATACTTTAAAAG
Source organism: Ranitomeya variabilis (assembly GCF_051348905.1). Taxonomy (NCBI): domain Eukaryota; kingdom Metazoa; phylum Chordata; class Amphibia; order Anura; family Dendrobatidae; genus Ranitomeya; species Ranitomeya variabilis. Next base: position 88,631,632 of record NC_135236.1, read on the forward strand.
CGTACTAATATATATGTTAACTGAGCTCCTATGAAATTGAAAGTGGTGTGTGAATGAGACAGGGGTCATTAGACCGTGGGGACCACAGGGGACAAGGATTAAATAATGGCAATGTCTGTACAGCTCTGCAGAATATGTTGGGTCTATACAAGCAGTTTACAAGCAATTTAATTGGGGCTGTGGTTATGCTTCCAATGCATGGAGCTGTGATGGTCCGTCAGTCTGTGGTACAAAGTAGATAAGAAATGTAAGTGCAGTACTTTTTGTTGCCTTACAGGAATAGGGATTAGCAGCTACCAGTCACCTCCGGGTCCCTTATCTCCTGGTTGAACAGTGGATTGCGAATGTAAAAATCCAAAAAGGCCAACCATGCTTTCCCCACTTAGGCTGGCCATACACATTAGAATGCTGTTAGCTGATCGTTTGGCAACCCAACAGCCATCTCAGGTGTCTCTCGTTCGGCCTTGTGCTCCTGTGTTCTCCATAACACGTCAGTCGGTGGCTTATCTGCAGCCGAACAATGCGATCAGTAGTCCAAAATTGGACATTTCCTCCAACCAGTCGGCCAGAGCTCCCTTATATATCGGCCAAGCTGGTCGATAGTGGCAGATTCGGCCAACATTAGTCTAATGTGTATGGGGGCCTTTAGGCAGTATTATAGGACACTGTTATGGAGAGGAGGCCCCATCATTTTTTCTTTGCCCAGGAGCCTCCACAAAAGATAATCCATCCCTGAATGCCTCATCTGTAACTGTAGTCTCTGGGGCTCCTGGAGTCGTTCTTTGAGTGTCATAGGGTTTAGCATCCTTCCTCTGTATTTCCCCGGCACAGCTGTTTGCCGCCTTGGCTTTAGATATAGTGAGCGGAGTAGAAGGGACTGAATTATATCGATATGACAGAGTTTGACGAGATGGGAATAAGCAGCTGGAGCTTTTCTCAGTCTAGACTGTTGGAAATCAGCATCGCTGTCATCACTTGCTTTTGTGCGCAGATTCTGGCAGTGCTGGGTATACACAGCATGAACGTTATACTGCTCTATAGCCTCCAGTTTTTCCTTATGCCTGCATTATTATTTTTACACTGCGTTAAACCTACAGCTTTTTAAATTTATGGTTGTAATACCGCTGCACTTTCTTTTCCCCCTGTGTTCTTTATGGCAATTATCTAGTGTTGTCTTAGTGTATCTACCATAAGCATTGGATTGTATAAGGAAACTGTATAACACAGAATCAGGATAAAAAAACACTAACATGAAAGTCCTAAAAAGGTCCCATGACATAAAACAATATAGACCACCGTAATTTGGGATTGTAACAAACTATAAAAAAAATACACATAATCGGTATATGTCATAAAAAACAAATTGTGGAATTACTTTTTTCTGAGTTTGTATGCCAAAATGAGTTACTATAAAATAAAGGCTAATGTATATACTACACTACAAAATGGCACCTAATGGATATACCGGTACTACTCTACAACATGGCACCTCATGTATATACTACACTACAACATGGCACCTAATGGATATACTACACTACAACATGGCACCTAATGTACTGTATATACTACACTACAACATGACACCTAATGTATATACTACACTACAACATGGCATCTAATGTATATACTACACTACAACATGGCACCTAATGGATATACTACTCTACAACATGGCACCTAATGGATATACTACACTACAACATGGCACGTAATGGATATACTACACTACAAAATGGCACCTAATGGATATACCGGTACTACTCTACAACATGGCACCTCATGTATATACTACACTACAACATGGCACCTAATGTATATATTACACTACAACATGGCACCTAATGTATATACTACACTACAACATGGCACCTAATGGATATACTACACTACAACATGGCACCTAATGGATATATCGGTACTACTCTACAACATGGCACCTAATGGATATACTACACTACAACATGGCACCTAATGGATATATCGGTACTACTCTACAACATGGCACCTAATGGATATACTACTCTACAACATGGCACCTAATCGATACACTACACTACAACATGGCACCTAATGGATATACTACTCTACAACATGGCACCTAATGTATATACTACTCTACAACATGGCAGCTAATGGATAAACTACACTACAACATGGCACCTAATGGATATACTACTCTACAACATGGCACCTAATGGATATACTACTCTACAACATGGCACCTAATGGATATACTACACTACAACATGGCACCTAATGGATTTACTACTCTACAACATGGCACCTAATGGATATACTACACTACAACATGGCACCTAATGAATATACTACACTACAACATGGCACCTCTTGTATATGGACAGTTGTTACACTCCAGTTACATTTAACACTCAACCATTCTCAATAAATTGTTGGGTTCACCTAATTTTATTCTTATGTGTATGGGCATCTTAAACCTTTAGGGGCTTCTCAAGTTTAAAAGTTATCATCTATCAATGGGATGGGATATAACTTCTAGATCGTGGTGGGTCCAACCACTCAAGCTCGTGTGACTGATGAGTGAAGGTTGATCATGTGCACTACCGCTTCATTCATTCTTGTTCCTCTGGAGAAAGAAAGATAGAAATAAAGAAAGAAAGAGTGAATGGTATGGCAGTATGTGTGATCCACCACCACTCCATTCACACTGGACTCTTTAGAGCCACAGATCCCAGGATCGGTAGGGATTCCATGGTTATGGTCAATGTAACACCTGCAGATGAGAATATAAAGCTTTTACATATGTAGGGCCAGCTATCTCTGCATAAATCTGCTAATAAAGTCACATAGTTTTCCTGTTAAATATCTAAATTGCTTTTATTAATCTGAAATACTTTTCACATCGCTTAATGTTGTTCTGAAAGTTAGGGTATGCGCACACGGTGTCTCTTACAATCCAAGGTACTTGCAGAATTTTCCAAGGAAAATGCCTGCAATGTTTTTCCTGGAGCATCTTCATTGACAGTTTTTCCGTCTTTTTTTTTTGCTTTCTAAACTTTGTATAGTGACCGCCTTTCCCGGCTTTGAAAACATGAAGCAGTTAAAGGGAATCTGTGCCTAGGTTTTTGCTACAGCATAATGTAGGGGGAGAGACCCTGATTCCAGTGATGTATCACTTAGCTTATTGAGTGCAGAACTTGTGATACAATCAGAGTTTTAAGATGTAGCATGTAGCAGAGCTCAGAAAGCTACCTCCGCCCACACCACAGCTTTCTGTGTGCATCGTCTATTGACAGTGAGCAGCTTATCAGTGGAAGGAAAATGGCCAGACTAGTGCTCACAGGAGCTGTAGTCCAGGCAGTGATAGTGTACTGGTGATAAAACCTTAACTTTTAGTAAACTGCAGCACACGACCTAATTAGTGACACATCGTTGAAATCTATGTGTCAGCCCCTATAGCCTTCTATCTTCAGATTACAGAGTAAAAACCTGCTGACAGATTCTCTTTTAAAGAAGTGACAGAAGTGGACATTTAAAAAAAGTGGAAATCGAGTATTTTTTACATTATGTACATTTTTTGTAGTGTTTTATGCCCACATACCCTTAACGTAAAAAATGACATACTTCACTAAAGACTTTGTTCAGATAAAATCATGGTGTCACGGGTTTACCGCGAAAGAGAGGAACCAGAAGACCGCAGAGTCTGATTTCTCCTACTACTGAACTGATTAAAAGCACTTCACCTTCATATTAAATGGTGCAGGTTTCTTTAAGAAATGCAGGGTTAATCTGCTCAGTTGAGAGCTCCTGGAAGCTTTCCTGCATTAAGGCTCTCAAGCTGTTCACTGTTAGCCACTCCCATCTCCTATATAATCTGGACCATGGCTAGCACTCACCTTCAGTGCTAGCATTCATTGGCTAGTGGTAGTTGGTCGTTGTTATTTGAAAAGGCATTTAGTGGATTTATCTGTGACTGTTGCTAGGTTTTGGGTGTGTGATAATTCCCCTTCTTCGGTTTAATGCCATCCTCCACTCCCCGATGCATTCCTCTGTTGTTTGTGTGAGTATATTTGTATGGTTGGTATTTTTCGTTACCTTATTTGTATTACCTTGTTAGTCTGGTTGGTGTATTACGGTACCCTACTACTTCCCTCTTCCATGGGTGGGGAAAGGGTACAGACTGAGGGTGGATTCAGGAGCTAAAGCAAGGTACGTGGCCCCAGTGTCTTCACCATCAGAAGTAATCCGGGAACAGGGCCAGGTAGATCACCTATAGCATTAGGGACGGGAAGGAGCCCCTGGTCCTGGGACACCTGACAACAGAGTCGTGACACATAGAATCATAGAATGGTAGAGTTGGAAGGGACCTCCTGGTTCAACCACCTGCTCAATGCAGGTTTCACGAAATCATCCCAGTCACATCTTATGATCACATCTCAGCCAATGTAAGAAATAAATATTTTCCAAATTCCAAAGTTTTCCTACATCCACGTGTTGGAATCCAGCTTCTGAGAAAAAACATACGGATAGTGACACAGATTTATCTTACATCTGTTGTAAATAAGTCTAAAAACTCAGTCTTTCTCTTCATACCATATTCTCACTTTGACCACTGAGCAGTCTGAATCGTTTTCAAAATCAATTAACTTATATGTCGAATTATCAAGAATGTAAAGCTCTGTAAGATATTTAGTCTCAAAGACTTACTATCAAAATGTCAACAGTCTTCCAGTACAGTGCCAACATCAGTTATCCTCAGAGATGTGAAGGACAACTTCAACTGGAAAAGTTGAAGGACTATTTCTTTAGTCAACATAGAGGTACTATGTACTTTTGTCGTCCTACTTAATTCCTCCAGAAGGATTTCATTCTAAATATTCAGTCCTATAGCAATACCTAAAAATTGGCATAATTTTCCATATGCTAGAAATACTCCAGTATGTTTCATTAAGCACTTAAAGATGGCTGATTGACTTGAGGGACTTTAATGAAGACTTAAAGCACCACTCCAGCATTTATTTGTATTCCAGTGCTGGAGTGGTGCGACTAATGTAAGTTCCCTGCTCTTAGTCTTATACTTACCAGTCGCCGTCTTCAGCTGTTCCCGGCACCACTCCAGTGCTGAAATAAAGGAGAAACGCTAGAGTGATGCTTTAATCAGATCCAGTCATGTGAGGCTGGTAGTGAGTAGAATAATGTGAGACTGAAACCAACGTCCCATTTTATTTCTAGACTCAATCTAATCCAATTATTAGCAGATAGATAAATCAATGGAGACTAAATGCCCCCATACACATTAGACTAATGTCTGTTGACCAGTTCGGCCGACGATCTAGTGTGTATGGGGCACCGGCCGACTGATGGTCGAGGGAGATGTTGATTGTGCATGTTTGATTTTGAACTGCTCATCACATAGTTCTCTGGGTGATAAGTAGATGGTTGAAGTGCCAGTTGGCAGCTTTTTCTGAGCGCTCCTGTGTATGGAAGATGGCTGAGGTGGATGACGGCTAAACGATCATCCAAAGCATCTTTTGGCTGACAGTCATCTAATCTATATGGCAGACTTTAAAGTAAAGTCCTATTTAGGTGAGTCGATAATTGACCAGAAATCAGTAGACTAAGAGCAAAATGCTCATTCTTTTGGTAATTTCATGATTCATGCTGGCATTAAAATTATTATTCTCAGCAGCACATCGATCTGTGTCGGATGGTATTCTATGCAAACAAAAAAATCGTATCAGTTATTGTTTTGTGGACATAGTATTCTAAACAGACCATTTAATGACAACTAATAATCTTATATAATTGGCTGTTCCATGGTAGTTTAATTACTATGGACTAAGGGTACTGTCACACATTGGCACTTTGATCGCTACGACGGTACGATCCGTGACGTTCCAGCGATATCCATACGATATCGCTGTGTCTGACACGCAGCAGCGATCAGGGACCCTGCTGAGAATCGTACGTCGTAGCAGATCGTTTGGAACTTTCTTTCGTCGCTGGATCTCCCGCTGTCATCGCTGGATGATTGTGTGTGACACCGATCCAACGATGTGTTCGCTTGTAACCAGGGTAAACATCGGGTTACTAAGCGCAGGGCCGCGCTTAGTAACCCGATGTTTACCCTGGTTACCAGCGTAAAAGTAAAAAAAAAAAAACAGTACATACTTACATTCCGGTGTCTGTCCCCCGGCGTTCTGCTTCTCTGCACTGTGAGCGCCGGCCGGCCGGAAAGCGAGCACAGCGGTGACGTCACCGCTGTGCTTTCCGGCTGGCACAGACACAGTGGAGAGAAGCAGAACGCCGGGGGACAGACACCGGAATGTGAGTATGTACAGTTTTTTTTTTTTACTTTTACGCTGGTAACCACGGTAAACATCGGGTTACTAAGCGCGGCCCTGTGCTTAGTAACCCGATGTTTACCCTGGTTACCCGGGGCCTTCGGCATCGTTGGTCGCTGGAGAGCTGACTGTGTGACAGCTCCCCAGCGACCACACAACCACTTACCAACGATCACGGCCAGGTCGTATCGCTGGTCGTGATCGTTGGTAAATCATTATGTGAGACGGTACCCTTAAGGTACGAATGAATCTTAAGATACAAGCTTGGGAAACTGTTACAATCCAATCATGGGAGACTAGAACTGAGATTCAGTCTTGGGAAACATTAAGTTAGATCAACCATGCAAAACTTAAGCTGAGCTCAAATCATGAGAAAGTAGAAAAGAGAGAACCAACTGATGTGTATGGAGGACGCTCGACTTTCCAGTGACAGGTGATGTTTTTACAGAGAAGTATCGGGCATTTTCAACTCTCATTCTTTTGGTTTTAAGAGGAAATATGCGCTGCCAGACACCTCTCTCCCCATTCATCACATGAATGCCCAGCAGAGTGCTCCTCTGTATGGGGGAGTCAGGAGAGATAGCTGTCTGCTGAACGAATTCTGGCCGACAGCTATCTCATGGGTATGGGAAAATTTCCCATCAGCCCTAACTTATTGTAAAACTAAAAAGGTTCTGTCCCTTACTTCATCTTTTGGACTTACTCAGTGGTCCTCCGCAGCCACCCACACAGACAGACATACACTAGGCCTGGTCTTTACCCATCTCTGCTCTCTATCTAACTTAACCACCTCCCCTCTCCCTTTATCCGACCACCATCTGCTCACTTTCTCATCCCTGTCCTCCTCACAAGTCACCCTTGTCCAGCAACATGCGCACCCCTGCAGAAACCTTGCGCACCTAGGCACCCACACACTCTGTGACTCTATCTTACCACTGGCATCCATATCCTCACTCCACGACACAGACACTGCCACTGCTTTCTACAATGCCACTCTTGCATCAGCTATTGACACAGTTGCCCCTCTCGTTCATGGCAGAGTGCGACATATCAATAGACAACCCTCGCACAATAACACCACTAAAAAGCTCCGACAAGTGTCCAGGGTCACAGAGCGGCATTGGAAGAAAACACTTTCACAAGACGACTTCACTGCATTCAAACAGGCAACACTCGCTTTTAAATCTGCTCTCACCTCTGCTAAACAGGCCTACTTCACAACCCTCGTATCTTCCCTATCCTACAACCCCAAACAGTTATTCAAAACCTTTATCTCCCTACTCTGCCCCCCCGCCCCCTCCAAGCTCCCTCTTCTCTGCTGAGGATTTTGCCACACACTTTAAAACTAAGATCGACCAGACAAGACAAGTCTTCATTGTTCAACCACCACAACCCCTTTGTATGCCAGACCAATGCCCAAACCCCATAACCTCCCTATTCAACATCACTGAAGGGGGCTTAACTGTCTCCTCTCCAAATCGCACCTCACCACCCGTGCGCTTGACCCCATCCCATCCCACCTTCTCCTCAACCTCACCACCACTCTTATCCCATCCTTAACCCATCTCTTCAACCTAACTAACTTCTAGCACCTTCCCTTCTGCTTTCAAGCATGCCTGTTATGACCCCAATGGCGAGGGTCTCAGAGGAACGTGGAAGTCTGCAGAGTACAAAAATCCAGCTCATAGGGCAGTGGTAACTGGGTTGACCATATATCTACTCCTAACGCCAACACTAGAAGTAGCCGGGGATCATTCCTACGTTGATTCTAGATGACACGCGCCAGCCGGAGAATCTAGCTACCCCTAGTAGAGGAAAACAAAGACCTTTCTTGCCTCCAGAGAAGGGGACCCCAAAGCTGGATAGAAGCCCCCCACAAATAATGACGGTTAGGTAAGAGGAAATGACAAACACAGAAATGAACCAGGTTTAGCACAGAGAGGCCCGCTTACTGATAGCAGAATAAAGAAAGGTAACTTATATGGTCAACAAAAACCCTATCAAAATCCACACTGGAAATTCAAGAACCCCCGAACCGTCTAACGGTCCGGAGGGAGAACACCAGCCCCCCTAGAGCTTCCAGCAAAGGTCAGGATATAGATTTGGAACAAGCTGGACAAAAATACAAAACCAAAACAAATAGCAAAAAGCAAAAGGCAGACTTAGCTGATATAACTGGAACCAGGATCAGTAGACAAGAGCACAGCAGACTAGCTCTGATAACTACGTTGCCAGGCATAGAACTGAAGGTCCAGGGAGCTTATATAGCAACACCCCTAACTAACGACCCAGGTGCGGATAAAAGGAATGACAGAAAAACCAGAGTCAAAAAACTAGTAACCACTAGAGGGAGCAAAAAGCAAATTCACAACAGTACCCCCCCCCTTAGTGAGGGGTCACCGAACCCTCACCACGACCACCAGGGCGATCAGGATGAGCGGCATGAAAGGCACGAACTAAATCGGCCGCATGAACATCAGAGGCGACCACCCAGGAATTATCCTCCTGACCATAGCCCTTCCACTTGACCAGGTACTGAAGCCTCCGCCTGGAGAGGCGAGAATCCAAGATCTTCTCCACCACGTACTCCAACTCGCCCTCAACCAACATCGGAGCAGGAGGCTCAGCAGAAGGAACTACAGGCACAATGTACCGCCGCAACAAGGACCTATGAAATACATTGTGAATAGCAAACGACACAGGAAGATCCAGACGAAAAGATACAGGATTAAGGATTTCCAATATCTTGTAAGGCCCAATAAAACGAGGTTTAAATTTGGGAGAGGAGACCTTCATAGGAACAAAGCGGGAAGAAAGCCATACCAAATCCCCAACGCGTAGTCGGGGACCCACACCGCGGCGGCGGTTGGCAAAGCGCTGAGCCTTCTCCTGTGACAACTTCAAGTTGTCCACCACATGATTCCAGATCTGCTGCAACCTATCCACCACAGAATCCACCCCAGGACAGTCAGAAGGCTCCACATGACCCGAAGAAAAGCGAGGATGGAAACCAGAGTTGCAGAAAAAAGGCGAAACCAAGGTGGCGGAACTAGCCCGATTATTAAGGGCAAACTCAGCCAACGGCAAGAATGTCACCCAATCGTCCTGATCAGCAGAGACAAAACACCTCAAATAAGCCTCCAAAGTCTGATTGGTTCGCTCCGTCTGTCCATTAGTCTGAGGATGGAAAGCAGACGAAAACGACAAATCAATGCCCATCCTACTACAAAAGGATCGCCAGAACCTGGAAACGAACTGGGATCCTCTGTCTGACACAATATTCTCAGGGATGCCGTGCAAACGAACCACGTTCTGGAAAAACACAGGAACCAGATCGGAAGAGGAAGGCAGCTTAGGCAAAGGAACCAAATGGACCATCTTGGAGAAGCGATCACATATCACCCAGATAACGGACATGCCCTGAGATAGCGGAAGATCAGAAATGAAATCCATGGAGATATGTGTCCAAGGTCTCTTCGGGACAGGCAAGGGCAAGAGCAAACCGCTGGCACGAGAACAGCAAGGCTTAGCTCGAGCACAAATCCCACAGGACTGCACAAATGACCGCACATCCCTTGACAAGGAAGGCCACCAAAAGGACCTGGCCACCAGATCTCTGGTGCCAAAAATTCCCGGGTGACCTGCCAACACCGAGGAATGAACCTCGGAAATGACTCTGCTGGTCCACTTATCCGGGACAAACAGTCTGTCAGGTGGACAAGACTCAGGCCTATCAGCCTGAAATCTCTGCAACACACGTCGCAGATCCGGAGAAATAGCTGACAAGATAACTCCATCTTTAAGAATACCAACAGGATCAGCGACTCCAGGAGCATCAGGCACAAAGCTCCTAGAAAGAGCATCGGCCTTCACATTCTTTGAACCTGGTAAATACGAGACAACAAAATCAAAGCGGGAGAAAAACAATGACCAGCGGGCCTGTCTCGGATTAAGGCGTTTAGCAGACTCGAGATACATCAGATTTTTGTGATCAGTCAAGACCACCACACGATGCTTAGCACCCTCGAGCCAATGACGCCACTCCTCAAATGCCCATTTCATGGCCAACAACTCCCGATTGCCCACATCATAATTTCGCTCGGCAGGCGAAAACTTCCTAGAGAAAAAGGCACAAGGTTTCATAACAGAGCAACCAGGGCCTCTCTGCGACAAAACGGCCCCTGCCCCAATCTCCGAAGCATCCACCTCAACCTGAAAGGGAAGTGAGACGTCAGGCTGGCACAAAACAGGCGCCGAAGTAAACCGGCGTTTCAACTCCTGGAAAGCCTCCACGGCAGCAGGAGCCCAGTTAGCTACATCGGAGCCCTTCTTGGTCATATCCGTCAAAGGTTTCACAATGCTAGAAAAATTAGCAATAAAACGACGGTAGAAGTTAGCGAAGCCCAAGAACTTCTGAAGACTCTTAACTGACGAGGGCTGAGTCCAATCAAGAATAGCTCGGACCTTGACTGGGTCCATCTCCACAGCAGAAGGGGAAAAAATGAACCCTAAAAAGGGAACCTTCTGTACACCAAAGAGACACTTTGAGCCCTTGACAAACAAAGAATTTTCACGCAAAATTTTAAAGACCAACCTGACCTGCTCCACATGCGAATCCCAATTATCAGAAAAAACCAAAATATCATCCAGATAAACAATCAAAAATTTATCCAGATACTTCCGGAAAATGTCATGCATAAAGGACTGAAAAACTGAAGGCGCATTGGAGAGCCCAAAAGGCATCACCAAGTACTCAAAATGACCTTCGGGCGTATTGAATGCGGTTTTCCATTCATCACCTTGCTTAATGCGCACAAGGTTGTACGCACCACGAAGGTCTATCTTGGTGAACCACTTGGCACCCTTAATCCGGGCAAACAAGTCAGACAACAGCGGTAAAGGATACTGAAATTTGACAGTGATCTTATTTAAAAGCCGATAATCAATACAAGGTCTCAAAGATCCGTCCTTTTTTGCCACAAAAAAGAATCCCGCACCAAGAGGGGAAGAAGATGGACGAATATGTCCTTTCTCCAGAGACTCCTTGATATATGAACGCATAGCGGTATGTTCAGGTACCGACAGATTAAACAGTCTTCCCTTAGGAAATTTACTGCCTGGGATCAAATCTATAGCACAGTCACAGTCCCTATGAGGAGGCAGTGCACTGGACTCAGACTCACTGAAGACATCCTGATAATCAGACAAATACTCCGGAACTTCCGAAGGCGTAGAAGAAGCAATAGACACAGGCAGGGAATCTCCATGAATACCACGACAGCCCCAACTTGAGACTGACATAGCCTTCCAGTCCAGGACTGGATTATGGGTCTGTAACCATGGCAGCCCTAAAACAACCAAATCATGCATTTTATGTAAAACCAGGAAACGTATCACCTCGCGGTGTTCAGGAGTCATGCACATGGTAACCTGTGTCCAATACTGCGGTTTATTTGCTGCCAATGGTGTAGCATCAATACCCCTAAGAGGAATAGGATTTTCTAATGGTTCAAGAGTAAAACCACAGCGCTTAGCAAATGAGAGATCCATGAGACTCAGGGCAGCACCTGAATCTACAAACGCCATGACAGGATAAGATGACAGTGAGCAAATCAAAGTTACAGACAGAATAAATTTAGGTTGCAAATTACCAACGGTGACAGGACTAACAACCTTAGCTATACGTTTAGAGCATGCTGAGATAACATGTGTAGAATCACCACAGTAGTAGCACAAGCCATTCCGGCGTCTATGAATTTTCCGCTCATTTCTAGTCAGGATTCTATCACATTGCATTAAATCAGGTGTCTGTTCAGACAACACCATGAGGGAATTTGCGGTTTTTCTATCACATTGCACCGAATTAGGTGTCTGTTCAGACAACACCATGAGGGAATTTGCGGTTTTGCGCTCCCGTAACCGCCGGTCAATTTGAATAGCCAGTGCCATAGTATCATTCAGACCTGTGGGAATGGGAAAACCCACCATAACATTCTTAATGGCTTCAGAAAGGCCATTTCTAAAATTAGCGGCCAGTGCACACTCGTTCCAATGTGTCAGCACGGACCATTTCCGAAATTTTTGGCAATACACTTCAGCCTCGTCCTGCCCCTGAGACATAGCCAGCAAGGCCTTTTCTGCCTGAATCTCAAGATTGGGTTCCTCATAAAGTAAACCGAGCGCCAGAAAAAACGCATCAAGATCAGCCAATGCCGGATCTCCTGGCGCCAGCGAAAAAGCCCAATCCTGAGGGTCGCCTCGTAAGAACGAAATAACAATTTTTACTTGCTGAGCAGAATCTCCAGATGAACAGGGTCTCAGGGACAAAAACAATTTACAATTATTCACGAAATTCCTAAACTTAAACCTGTCTCCGGAAAACAGTTCAGGAATCGGTATTTTAGGTTCTGACCTAGGATTTCTGATAACATAGTCTTGTATGCCCTGCACACGAGTAGCCAGCTGGTCCACACTTGTAATCAAGGTCTGGACATTCATGTCTGCAGCAAGCATAGCCACTCTGAGGTAAAGGGGAAGAAGAAGAAAAAAAAAAAAAAAAAAAAAAACTCAGAATCTTCTTTCTTATAATCCCTCTTCTGCAATGCATTAAACATTTAATACTGGCCTGGCAAACTGTTATGACCCCAATGGCGAGGGTCTCAGAGGAACGTGGAAGTCTGCAGAGTACAAAAATCCAGCTCATAGGGCAGTGGTAACTGGGTTGACCATATATCTACTCCTAACGCCAACACTAGAAGTAGCCGGGGATCATTCCTACGTTGATTCTAGATGACACGCGCCAGCCGGAGAATCTAGCTACCCCTAGTAGAGGAAAACAAAGACCTTTCTTGCCTCCAGAGAAGGGGACCCCAAAGCTGGATAGAAGCCCCCCACAAATAATGACGGTTAGGTAAGAGGAAATGACAAACACAGAAATGAACCAGGTTTAGCACAGAGAGGCCCGCTTACTGATAGCAGAATAAAGAAAGGTAACTTATATGGTCAACAAAAACCCTATCAAAATCCACACTGGAAATTCAAGAACCCCCGAACCGTCTAACGGTCCGGAGGGAGAACACCAGCCCCCCTAGAGCTTCCAGCAAAGGTCAGGATATAGATTTGGAACAAGCTGGACAAAAATACAAAACCAAAACAAATAGCAAAAAGCAAAAGGCAGACTTAGCTGATATAACTGGAACCAGGATCAGTAGACAAGAGCACAGCAGACTAGCTCTGATAACTACGTTGCCAGGCATAGAACTGAAGGTCCAGGGAGCTTATATAGCAACACCCCTAACTAACGACCCAGGTGCGGATAAAAGGAATGACAGAAAAACCAGAGTCAAAAAACTAGTAACCACTAGAGGGAGCAAAAAGCAAATTCACAACACATGCCACAATCACGCCTATCCTTAAAAAGCCAACACTCGATCCAGCTATCGCCTAATATCGCTGCTCCCATTCGCTTCCAAACTCCTGGACCAGCACGTCCACACTGAACTTTCCTCCCACCTCTCATCTAACTTGCTCTTTGACAATCTACAATCTGGTTTCCGCCCCATCACTCAACTGAGACAGCCCTGACCAAAATTACTAATGACCTACTTACAGCCAAAGCTAAGTCTTCACAAGGCCTCCTTCTCTCCTCCACACTTATTCGCTCCTCACCCAACCGCCTCCAAGACTTCTCCCGAATATCCCCCATCCTCTGGAATTCTTTGCCCCAACACGTCCGACTATCAACCACATGTGGATCCTTCAGATGGAACCTGAAAACCCATCTCTTCAGGAAAGCCTACAGCCTGCACTGACCCCGCTGCCTCCTCAACACTACCGAAGCTACCGCCTCACCAAAACCAGAGCTCCTACAACCCTCAACCTATTGTCTCCTTCCCCACCATCCTGTAGAATGTAAGCCCACAAGGGCAGGGTCGTCACCCCTCTGTATCAGTCTGTAATTGTTAGTTTGCTTGTTGTAAATGATATCTGTAAATTGTATATAACCCCTTCTCATGTACAGCACCATGGAATCAATGGTGCTATATAAATAAATAAATAATAATAATATTAAAATAGATTCTCTTTGAGAATACCAATATGGAAGTATGAGCAGCCAGGGCTGTATTTATGCCCAGCCACTTCACAGATGCTTTCATCTTGTGCCAGTCATTGCACTGGTTGACCATTCACTACAGAATACAGTACTAACGTATCTCTCTCACCCACAAAGCTCACCACAGTTCTGCACCCCCCACATCTCCTACCTCATTTTTGTCTATCACTCTACCAGTGCTCCGTTCTGCAACTGATCTAAGACTAACATTCTTCATAATCCAAACGTCGCACCTCCATTTCCAAGATTTCTCTCATGCTGTGCCAGTTTTCTGGAATGCACTATCCCGGACAATCCATCTGATACCTAGCCCCCACATTTTTAAGTGTGCTTTAAAAAAAATCTCTTTAGACAGAAATATCACCTCACTTCAATAACCTACCTCTTCCTTCTTCCTGTAATAATTATAGGGGATAAGGCTGGGGTGGAGTTTTATAGCAGGAAGACACAGTGCACATAAGATAAAAGACGCCATCTTGGAAAAGGGCAGTAATGCACAAAAGGTAATAAAAAATGTTCAGAGTCCTGACATTACTCCCTCCTTAGAAGCGGCCTCAGGACGATCCTGGACCTGGTTTCTCAGGGAATCTCTGATGAAAACGAGAAATCTTCTGTTGGGCATTGATGTTTTCCACAGGTTCCCAAGAGTCTTCCTCAGGGGGATATCCCTGCCATCTTATCAGATATTGGAGCCGATTCCTGCAAATCCTGGAATCAACAATTTCCTCCACCACAAATTGTTCTTGCCCATCAATCACCACAGGCTGCGGAGGTGGCACAACCTGTCCCTGGAAGGTATTAGCAGATACAGGCTTTAGTAAAGATACATGAAAAACTGGGTGTACCTTCATAGTCCTAGGCAGCTTCAGCCGGCAGGCCACAGAGCTCACAATACCGTTGATCTTGAAAGGGCCAATGAATTTCTGTCCAAGTTTTTGTGAAGGAACGTTTAACTTCAGATTCTTAGTTGCTAACCACACGGAATCTCCTACCTTGAACATGGGTGCAGGTTTACGGAATCTATCACCCGATCTCTTATAACGTTCTTGAGCTGTGGTCAGGGATTCCTTCAGAACCTCCAGATTTTGCCTCATCGCAGTCAGCCTTTCCTCCACTGCCGGAACCGGAGAATTAATTGGAGACCTAGGTAAGATACACGGATGATAACCCAGATTGGCAAAGAAAGGTGTAAATTTAGTGGAGGCGTTCTGAGAATTGTTATATGAAAATTCGGCTAACGGCAACAACTCCAACCAATCATCCTGGAGATGGCTGACATAGCATCTTAGATATTGTTCCATCGTCTGGTTGGTACGCTCAGTCTGACCATTTGTCTGGGGATGGTAAGCGGAAGAGAGACAGACATTAATATTGAGTGCAGAGCAAAACCCCTTCCAGAATCTTGAAGTGAACTGCACTCCACGGTCAGAGATGATCTCATCCGGAACCCCATGCAACCAAAAGACATTCTGTATAACCAAGTTCACTGTATCTTTAGCTGAGGGTAGGCCGGTGCACGGAACAAAATAAGCAGCTTTAGTCAGGCGATCAACTACCACCATGATTGTATTCATGCCCCCCGATGTAGGCAGCTCCACAATAAAGTCCATTGATATAGACCCCCAAGGGCGGGACGGAACAGGTAATGGTTGTAGAAGACCCGTAGGTGCCACATGAGGAGTCTTGTAACGAGCACATACCTCGCAGGAGATAACATAGTCCTTGGTATCCTTCAGGCAAGTTGGCCACCAGAAGAATCGGCTCAGGAACTCTTGTGTCTTCTGTACCCCCCTGTGACCAGCCAACTTGGAGTCATGTACCAACTTGAGGATCTGCAGACGGACGACCTCAGGGATATAGATACGTCGATCTCTGAACCACATGCCACCCTTAAAGACAAAATTAATATCCACAGGTGGGTTGGCCAGAAATACATCACCGTCATAGGCCTCCTGTAATAATTATAGGGGACAACTCAGGAGACTCTTTGCGTGGAACAAGACAACTACAGGACACAGTTTTATAAGTGGTAAAGTCTATATTATCACACGGTGATTCAAACAGGTGCAGAGAACCTCAAGTCCACAACACGGTGTAAATATCAAATGCAGCTTAGCAATCTATAGGAAACTTCAGAGGAAGATGCAATCACACAGAAAGTCTATGAAGCACAATTATTCTTGAGGATACTTGACACAAATAAGTCCTTGCTTAGTCCAAAACACAGATAGATATGCTATAAGGCAGTTCAAATAATATCTTAGCTCAACCAGGGAGGCCTGGGTAATAGTCTCAGGTTCTTGCAGAGCAGCAAACAGCTTATATGTCCAGCAAATTCAGATGGAAGTAAACACGAGCAGCAGATGAAGGAGGATTACTGGAACTGGTGTATGCAGCAGGAACTCAGAGCAGAGTAGCAGGATAACCCCACAGGTTCACAGGAGCAGGTATATAGCCAGGGAGTCACCAGAGTCAGGAGCTGGATGCAAGGCAGAATACTCTAGCACAGACTGAAGGCTGGGGTGGAGTTTTATAGCAGGAAGACACAGTGCACATGAGACCAAAGACGCCATCTTGGAAAAGGGCAGTAATGCACAAAAGGTAATAAAAATGTTCAGAGTCCTGACACTTCCCTCTTTCTACATTTTCCTCAGAATCTGCTCCCTCCTTTTCATCTTTCTCCACATCCTTCATGCACACAAAGCACATGGTAACTGTACTTAGATGGAATCTGTCTGATGACTGGAACATGCAGCTTTATATCCTAACCCTTATTTATTATAATGATGGCTGGACTATACTTGCGAGCAGGGCCCTCATTCCTACTGGTATCTGTTTTGAACTGTGATTTCTGTTATGCTGTAATGTCTATTGTCTGTATAAGTCCCCTCTATAAGTTGTAAAGCGCTGCGGAATATGTTGGCGCTATATAAATAAAATTATTATTATTATTACATAACAATCACTTTCTACATGCAGTCATGGCCGAAAGTGTTGGCACCCTTCAAATTGTTCCAGAAAACGAAGTCTTTCTTCCAAGAAAATTATTGCAATTACACCTGTTTTGTTATTTTTGTTCCTTTGTGTGTATTGGAACAACACAAAAAAACTGAGAAAAAAAGCAAATTGGACATAATTTCAAGCAAAACACCCAAAATGGCACAGACAAAATTGTTGGCACCCTCAACTTAATATTTGTTTGCACACCCTTTGGAATAAATAACTGCAATCAATCACTTCCTATAACCATCAACAAGCTTCTTACACCTCTCAACTGGAATTTTGAACCACTCTTCTTTTGCAAACTGGTCCAGGTCTCTCATATTTGAAGGATTCCTTCTCCCAAGAAAAATGTTAAGATCTCTCCACAGGTGTTCAATGGGATTTAGATGTGGACTCATTGCTGGCCAATTCAGAACTCTCCAGCCCTTTGTTCCCATACATATCTGGGTGATTCTTGAAATGATGATGTGCTTTACCAAGCAGCTCTATCTTGGTCTCACCTGTCCACAAGAAGCTTTTCCAGAAGGATAGTGTCTTACTCATGTACATTTTGGCAAACTGCAGTGTAGCTTTTTCATGTCTCTGTGTCAGCAGGGAGGTCCTACTGGGTCTCCTGCCATAGCGTTTCATTTAACTCTAATGTCGACAAATAGTTAGCACTGACACTGATGCAACCTGAACCTGCAGGATAGCTTGAATTTCTTTTGGAACTTGATTTGGGGCTGCGTATCCAAAATCCAAACTATCCTGCGTTACAACCTTTCATCAATTTTTCTCTTCTATCCACGTACAGGAAGATTAGCTACATTGTTGAAAACTTATTGATTATTTTGCGCCCCATGGACAAAGGAACATCAAGATCTCTGGAGATGGAAATGTAACCTTGAATTGTTAATATTTTTCAACAATTTTTGTTCTCAAGTTCTCAGACAATTCTCTTCTCCTCTTTCTGTTCTCCATGCTTAGTGTGGCACACAAAGGCACCCAATGCAAAGATTGAGTTAACTTCTCCCCATTTTATCTGGTTTCAGGTATGATTTTCATATTGCCCACACCTGTTACTTGCCACAGGTGAGTTTGAACGACCATCACATGCTTGAAACAAAGTTGTTTACCTACAATTTTGGGATGGTGCTAACAATTTTATCTGAACCATTTTTTTGGTTTTTGTGTGAAATCATGTCCAATTTTTCTCTGGTATTTTGTGTTGTTCTAATGCACACAAAGTAAATAAAATTTTTTATAACAAAACATGTAATTTCAATATTTTTCTGGGAGAAATGCTTCATTTTCTGAATGCCAACACTTTCGGCCCTGACTGTATTGCATCCCATTTACCAATGGTGTCAAACGTAGGAGCCTCTGTACTCATAAATTCATTACATGTAGCAGTATGTGACCGTCTGTAGGTCCTGGAGTCATAACCCCAGTTTTAAGTAGCAGCTCCGGTCCATGTAATGTACTTTTGTCTGCCACATTTATTTTCTGCTGTCATACTTATCTTACGTGTATCTTTGCAGTCAATAATGTAAATGCAGCTTCCTGTGGCTCTCCAAGTCTCGGCTGACATTTTAATCAATGTTTGGAAGTCCTAACCAAAGTGCCCTGCTGAGTAATGGATTATATTTTCATTTATAGCATTACTGACTCATCGTAACATAAACTTTCGGAAAAGCAATTGTCCTACGTGTCAGATCTGGGAAGGGAATATCTTCCCATATACTGCCATATCTCAAGTGTTACTCTTCTTCTCATGGCTTGTACATGCCATAGAAATAATGACAGCGTTCAGTATTCCGGCCCAACCCCTCCTTTGCATCTAGATGATCTCTAACGCTAATTATCTTCCAAATGAAGTGGAAATTTACAGAACTCGTCTCTTCTCAGAAGGTTGGACTTCAATAGCGCGGAACTGTCATACAGCATTATAGCGAAAATCATTAGCTAAACGCTGGAGAGTATTTACCACTGTTTGGCTGCAGGCTTCATTAAGAAGGATCGAGGATGTCGCGAAGAAATGAAATTCAGACTATAAATAAGCACTTTATTACTTTCTCATCTATGATGAGCTATTCCAGGAGATCCTATATATTGCGAGAACCAACGCTGCATTATTTACTGATCGCTTATAAAGGTATTACTATACTGATTATTAGTCTTTAGATAGTAATTTTTTCGTGTTGTCCTGTAATTCTATACACTTACCATAGAGCTTAAAGGTGATAGATTAAAAGCAATCCGGTTTCCACTTATTTTATTCTCCATGTTCCTCTGAGTTTACCGGTATTTGTTTTGTTTAAATCCATTAGATGGATGGGACTTTTTATTCAGTGCTACGTTTTATGGTCCTTACTCAAGAGGGCGTGGCTCACAGGATTCTCTGGGGGTGTGTCCTTAGGCTGATTTGCATGTGTGAACGACGCCCCTTTAGTAAAGTCCATAAAAGATAGCACTAAATAAATAGGTTCATATCTCTGGAGACGTATGACGGATTTAAAAAAAACAAAACACAAAATACTCCGGGAGCAGGAATAAATAAGAAGAACTGGCCACCTTAAACCTTGTGACAGGTCCATTTTAAAGGGACCCTTTTAAGATAATTTTACTAGTGTAACTAGTGGTATTACCGCATAAACCCTAAAACAACACTAAAAATGATATTTGTTTTGTAGTAATCGGATGTGCCAACGTTGAGAACTCAATCTTTAAAGGAAACCTTTCATGTAAAATAACACTATTAACAGCAGATATGGGGTTAATCTGCAGGCTAATAGAGTGCGGTGCCGGCACTGAGAATCCCGTTGTCAGGAGGAAATGAACTTTATTCCCCAAGCAGCATTCATCTTCCAGTTATAGTGGTGGCCCCGGCACGGTTTTGGTCACCGCTCTCTGCATAGACAGAGTCGGCTGTAACCGCGCCACCGGCACTGACTGACAGCCGGCCCTAATGACGAATGTGCTGTCAGTCAATGCCAGTGATGCGGTTACAGCCACCGCTCTCTATGCACACAGTAGTGGCCGAAACCGTGCCCGGGCCACCGCTATGACTGGAAGCCGAATGCTGCTGAGGGGAATGAAGTTAATTTCCTCCCTGAAGCGGGGCTCTCATTCCCGCTGCCGCCCGCTGTCAGACCGCTATTAACCTGCAGATTGACCCCATATCTGCTGTTTATAGCATTATTTTACATGACAGTAATCATGTTAAGTAGCCTGAAGGTGCATTTTGGGTGTGTCAATATATGAGTGCATGGACATGACCTTAATGCTCTTCCCTGCTAATTTACATGTGGCTCTGATGCTTGATTTCTCAGCACTGGCGCGTGAGATTAGTATCATTTTTATTATTGTTCTGGGATCTACACTAGTTTCAGTAGTAAAATCGTTCCAAAATGTTAATTTAAAGGTCCTTAGGGAGAGGAGGCCCAGCTCAGCTTGGTTAGCTGGATCTGTGCCACCTAATTTATGGGAAGAACCTTTGTGGAGATTCCCTCTGTGAAGGCTGCAGAACGTAAGTAAAGTCTGAGTACAGTAACCCAAGTATCCTCAGAAGGAAATGGGGGATAACAAGCAAGAAGTCTTCTAGTGCCAGGTGCTTTGGGTGTTATGGTGCTAAACTTTACCAAAAGAGGTCATATTTTTGGAAAAACTGGTAAGCAGGAATTGCTGGGATTTTATTTCATTTCTGTATTTGCTACACATTTTATTCCTTTTACATGTCTGGAGATTTTGAAACAAATGAAGTGCGTGGGTTTATGCTAATGAAAATTTATGCCATGCAAAAATATGATGTATGACAAAACCAAGAGGTACATTTTCATTAGTAGCAGAAAATAAAAATGTTGAATGCGACATGTAATCATAGCGTCTATATACAAATTGACGGAACTTGGCTATTTGATATCATGAATTTTCCCCATTAGAGACATTAAACGTCTTAAAAGAACCAGAACAATCACCTCTTTGGTAGCTTCTGGAACATGGAGTTCGGAAGGAAGTGGTTATTTCCTGACCCATAGGACATCCCCTGCTAAATTTAGAAAGACTGGGCTCATTAATAGAGCGTAAATCCCAGGCCTAACAATGGCCATATTACTTAACATCCTCGATCACAAGTAATGAACGACCTTCCAGTAAACTTCTGTTGTGACATTGGTAACGCAGCTGTGTAAATGTGAAGCTAAATCTGATACCGAGGGAATCTTGTTTATACGATCAACTCTGGTAGAAATAAAAGTTATAAAATGATAAATGATTTAAATAAGATATTTATATAGATGCAAAACGTGTAGACAAGTGTTGAAAAAATGCTGCAAAGTAAGAATGCTTTCCAAAATTGAAATGGTATAAGTTTTACTATTATCAATTAATAGATCTCACAAAGTGAGTGAACAAAAGAAAAATCCCAATCCAATCATTATTTATTGTGACCACCCTTTGCCTTCAAAACCGCATCAAACCATCAATTCTTCTAGGAACTTGTCCCTTGCACACAGTTTTTGAAGGAATTCGGCAGTGAGGTTGTTCCAAACATCTTGGAGAACTAACCACAGATCTTCTGCGGATGTCGCTTTTGCAGATCCTTCCGTATCTTCATGTAATTCCCGACTGACTCGATGATATCGAGATGTTGTGATCATCACTTCCAGGACTCCTTGTTCTTCTTTACACTGAAGATAGTTCTTAATGACGTTGGCTGCATGTTTAGGGTCGTTGTCCTGCTGCAGAATAAATTTGGAGCAAAACAGATATACATTTATATCTCTTGGTACTAGTCAATTACCCATTGGGATACACATAAATAATACCACCATACACTGCTCATATAGTACCACCATACAACGTTCAATTATAATTTACAGTACATAAATAATATTGTCACACAGAACCCAAACAAATCCAACAGACTGTATCCTTCTCTCCTGCTATACCATCTGTACTTGGAGAGTTGGGATGAGCCCATGTACATTACTTTGTTAGCTCGGCCAACATTAATTTAATGTGTATGTGGGGCTCAAGTCTAAAGCGCCCCCCCATTCCCTTTAGATAGAAGCCGACTATTTCGCCGGACTCTCCCATACGCAGTAGCGCTTGCTCGGCCAAGCACTCCAGTGTTCCCTATGAGAGACTCCCAGACTCCTATAATGGCGGCTTATCTCCTAGAGATCATAAGGGTCAGCAGTCCAAAATCGGACATACCTGATCTTTATCGCCCCCAACAATCATCTGTCTGGGGTGCCCATACACATTAGACTGTCGCCAGTATAAGCAGGTTGGGCTGATATTAGATTAATGAGTATTGGGGACTTCGGACAACTCCTCATAAGAAGACAAGAATGGGGGGGTCACCAGTCAGGATTTGGCCCAGAAGCTGATATCCAGCTGCTAGGGCAAACGGAAGAAGTCTTGAAAAATAAGGTTCAGCGCCTTAACTATTGAGTCTTTGCATAAACTTGATGTATTTCTTATGAAAGTATAAAATCTTATAAAATGCTGATAATTGTACCTCAGTAACCATAGAAGCATCTGACTAAAAAATGGAAAAATACTGACATTTTGTGAAAAGCAATATATGTCAATCTCAAAACTTTGGGCCATAATGGTACAGTTTCCTGTTCAGTGAAAAAAAGGAACTGGTGAAAAATACCCACCTGTCGTATGTCAAAAGGACACTGGCATAAGGGGCAGACATACTGGTGCAACCTGTACAGCAGCACAGGGGTCCAACAGGTAAGGAGGGGGGGCCTTTCAATCTCCAAAGCAGGTGGAATTGTGCATTATGATAAGTTATTGGACTGCAAAGGACCAATATATTATTCTTGCACAGGGGCCTCTGCCAGTGAGTGTCATGGTGATGTAGTAATAGAAAACTGAATCTTTGCCCCTGGTGAAGGGTAGCCGGTCTACAGATGTGGACCTTATCACCAATGCATGAGGAGTCTGAGGACCAGCACATGCCTCTCTGGCCATTGTTGTGTGGCATCAACCCAAGTAAAGAAATCAATGGTTACAATAGTCCTAATGATGCCTCTCCTAGAGTTACTCCATGGCTTTGTGGCGCCACTCAGATGTCATTCAGCTTCCAGTATTACAGGGCTCCAAGCTGTGTTTGTTGTCACAGCTTTTGTAGACCAAGCAGCAGCACATCGGCTCTCATCTCCTGTTTGCTGCTCACAGCAGGTCGCTGATTGAAGAATGGAGCTTTCCTCATCTTCTAAGTGTTCGGGCACAAATGTCCTCAAAACTGGTTTTCTTTCACGAATCCCTCATCTAATTCAAAGTCTAAATTGAAGGAATATAATTGCCCTTGGCCTCAGCTTGACACCGAGAGTGTAACAAGCCTGATGGATTATAGAAAAAAAAGTCATATGGATATAAATGAAGGAGTAGGTCCATGCTGACAGGATGTGCTGACTAATACCTGGGTGATTGCCATAGCACATCAATTTATTAAATATTCCTAAATATATTTCCTTGCTTTTGGACTGCTTCCTCTATTTAGTAATTTTGGGAGATACTGAGAAAATTTACCATGCCAGCTTACAATCTTTTGTTCCAGACCCCCAATAATGTGTTTTAGGCAGCCCCCAAATCTAAGAAGTATCATTGTCAGAAGCTCGCCGTCCTCTCCAACAGCTGCAGGAACCTTTCCTTGCAACCAGAAAAAATTTAAAACCTGACCATTTATAATGACCACGGACAAGATAAAGATTCCCAACTCACATCAGGACTACAAGATCCCAGGTACTTTCAGCTGCATCACATCTAATGTGGTGTACTTAATTATTTGTACTAACTGTCCAACTGGGGGTCTGTATGTAGTGGAGACAGGGCCAAAGCTTAAAACAAGAATTAATTCTCATCGCCACACAATAAGAGGAAAAAAGAATAGATCTACCTGTGTCAATACATTTTTGTCTCCCCGATCACAGCATTATGGACTTGAAATTACTTGTATTAAAAGGTAACTTCAAATCTCAGAGAGACAGAAATGTCTGGGAATGTAAGATGATGACGACCTTTGACACACTCAGTGCAGGAATGAATGTGTCGCATGGATTTATGTCTTTTTACATCAATTAAGGAATTTGCTCCTCAGACCGTGTGGGGGCATCATAACATAGAAGCAGACCCCAATCAGAGGACAATAAAACATTCACACTCCTTTTCTATGAATTGTTCCAATATTTATGGACATAACTGTTTATCACTATCCCACATAATGGTAGTTCTGCTTCACGGCATCTGTCTTATCTATGTCATTTTTTCTGGGCTGTATTGTGCATAAATATGTGTTTTTTCAGAATTTGTATTAGTCTTAGCCTGATGAAGGGACCTGCGTAGTCTCGAAAGCTTGTAATTTGTTACCATCTTTTCAGTTAGCCATTAAAAGGTATCAACCACTGAGGAGGACTCTCTATTCTAAAGATTTCTCTAACATGCAGAAATTCTCAATCCATAATGAATGCATGCGTTCTTTATACTTCTTATCTGCCCTGGACTTATATATGGATTTACGATCCCTTAGGTTAGGTCATCAATATCAGATCAGCTGGGGGTTTGACACCAGACACCCTCACAGATCAGCAGTTTGCAGCACACACTGCTGCTGAGTGCAAACATTGCAGAGACTTGGCACCGTGCAGCTCCATATACAGGTACTACAGCGCAGCTCCTACTGAAGTGAATGGGAGCTGAGCAGAAGCATCCAATCGCTACCACTACAGTACAACAGTGCATGGACCCGCGTCGCTCCGGCTCTATACACTGTTTACATGTGGTGGCCACAGCAGGAGCTGCAAACATGTGATCATTGGGTTTTCTGTTTATTATTGATTGATTTATTCTGTTTATTATTGATTATTTATCCTAAGGTAATTCCTTGGACAATCCCTTTTTACCATAATTATTGCTTTATATTAACCAAAATGTCTTTCCCTACATCAGCTTTATTTGATCTGTTAGAGCAGAAAACTGTGTGGCTTTATTAAGATCTTATTCTGTCATTACTAGATGCCATAATATATTAACATCACACCATTACAAAAATAATGATCACAGTAAGTATAGTTATAGGCTTTACTGGCTAACGCTAAGGCAAGTAGGTCTTTTTTGGAATTATTCATTGATGTCAAGTAATAAAGCATTGCTCACATACAGTATTTTGTGTAAGGCCTAAACATAATATGAGCAAATCAAGTTCTGTCATCTTCAATTAGAGGAACAGGATATAATCATTTCTAATTTAATCTAAAATCGGTATGAATCATGCTTTATGGTGTCCTAAATATACTGTAGATTAAAGCGTCAAACTAGTCAAAATCCAGTTACATTTTTTTATTGCAGAGACATTAAATGGTATTTTCATAAGTGTATAAGAATATACCCAACGGTCCCAACTGCTGCGGCGCTCCTTGCCACTGTCCATATGGATTGCGTTGATAGCAGAAGAGGCGGTAGGTCTCTCTATGCTAGGTGGCATGCTCACCACTAGTGTTGAGCGATACCGTCCGATACTTGAAAGTATCGGTATCGGAAAGTATCGGCCGATACCGGCAAAGTATCGGATCTAATCCGATACCGATACCCGATACCAATACAAGTCAATGGGACTCAAGTATCGGACGGTATCCCTGATGGTTCCTAGGGTCTGAAGGAGAGGAAACTCTCCTTCAGGCCCTGGGAACCATATTAATGTGTAAAATAAAGAATTAAAATAAAAAAATATTGCTATACTCACCCTCTGACGCAGCCTGGACCTCACCGAGGGAACCGGCAGCGTTGTTTGCTTAAAATGCGCGCTTTTACTTCCTTCCGTGACGTCACGGCTTGTGATTGGTCGCGTGCCGCCCATGTGGCCGCGACGCGACCAATCACAGCAAGCCGTGACGTAATTTTCAGGTCCTCAATGCCTAATTCTAGGCATTCATGATTTTAAAATTACGTTCTGGCTTGTGATTGGTCGCGTCGCGGTCACATGGGCGACGCGACCAATCACAAGCCGTGACGTCACGGGAGGCAGGAGACGCGCGCATTTTTAAAATTACGTCACGGCTTGTGATTGGTTGCGTGCTGCCCATGTGACCGCGACGCGACCAATCACAGCAAGCCGTGTCGTAATTTCAGGTCCTGAATGCAGAAATAGGCATCAGGACCTGAAATTACGTCACGGCTTGCTGTGATTGGTCGCGTCGCGGTCACATGGGCTGCACGCGACCAATCACAAGCCGTGATGTCACGGAAGGAAGTAAAAGCGCGCATTTTAAGCAAACAACGCTGTCGGTTCCCTCGGTGAGGTCCAGGCTGCGTCGGAGAGGTGAGTATAGCAATATTTTTTATTTTAATTCCTTATTTTACACATTAATGTTGTTTCGATACCGATACCCGATACCACAAAAGTATCGGATCTCGGTATCGGAATTCCGATACCCGCAAGTATCGGCCGATACCCGATACTTGCGGTATCGGAATGCTCAACACTACTCACCACCCAACAAGCTCAAGATGCAACCCCTGAAGGAGCATTCTCTCATAAATGCTCTTTTGGATTTGACCCTTGAACTTCCTGACTACTCATCTGCCGGACATCTCTGTATGACTCCTTTGGACTGAAATCCAGCTACTCCTTTACTGCGCTATTGGTTAAGATTTTACTGTTGTAAAATCACACCTTCTTTTAACTCACTCCACCGGCCAACAGCTACTTCTTGGTCACAACCCATGGGCCCCTGAAACAAAGGCTATAATCACTATATAGTGGTGAAAGGGTAAACACCTGGAAGCTCTTGGGACAATGAATAAATAAAATAAACTGATAACATTAGATTTAAAATACATTACCGATATATACTTAATATATAACCAATAAGAGTATAAGTTGCAAACACATAGGAGGAGTCTCAGACGTGCATCGTCATCATGTTGAATCAACTATTTAACTCTTTCAGTTACACACTTACAGTGCTATGATTAAGGGCCATATTTGGGGCTTAAAGTGCATGGACCAAGTGTTTTATTTTGTTTTTACATCTATTTTAGAGTGTATTATTAAAATATAAATGTGTGCCGCCCCCAGCAAGTTATTACCTTTGACTTGAACTGATGAACTTGATTTTTTCTATATAATTTATTATCTAGGTCCACCAGATTGCAAGAGGGTCTTGCTCTAGATCCAAGGTTTGAGCAGAAAGGATATGTGCACATAGCTTAATACCTTCACCACCTTGGGAGTTTCAGATGTTGCGTTTTCGTTTTTTGTCCCCCTCTTCCCAGAGCTATAACTTTTCATTTTTCAGTCAATATGGCAATGTGAGGGCTTGTTGTTTTGTAGGACGAGTTGTTCTTTCGAACAATATAATTGGTTTTATCATATAGTGTACTGAAAATCAGGAAAACAATTCAAAGTGCGGTAAAGTTGCAAAAAAAGTGCAATTCCACAATTATTTTTGGGGTTTTCTTTTTTACCATGTTCCCTAAATGCTAATACTGACCTGTCAATAAGATTCTGCATGCTATTACTAGTTCATAGATACCAGACATGTAGAGGTTATTTTTTATTTAAGTGGTGAAAACAAAGTCCAAAATTTGTAAAAAAAATAAATAAATAAAGCGCCGTTTTCCGAGACCCATAGTGTCTCCATTTTTCGTGATCTGGGGTTGGGTGAGGGTTTTCTTTTTGCATGCTGAACTGACATTTTTATTGATACCATTTTGGTGCAGATATGATCTTTTGATCGCCTGTTATTGCATACTGTTGCAATGTTGAGGTCACCAAAAAAATGTAATTCTGGCACTTTGATTTTTTTTCTCGTTACGCCATTTAACGATTGGATTAATTTGTGTTAGATTTTTTATTTAGATCTGGTGATTCCGAATGCGGCGATACCAAATATGTATATTTTTTTATTACTGTTTTATTTTGAATTGGGCAAAAGGATTGTCAGAGATTGACAGCTGCACTTAAAATGTTAACAGCCACGGGTGGATCGCGATTCCACCCATGGCTGGTAGGGGCACATGATAGCTGATCAAATCTGCTGTCACGTGCCTGAAAAGATGAGGGCTCAGCACCGAAGCACACATTAAAGAGGGGGATGTGACCTATGACGGACCAATACGGTATAGGTCGTAAAGGGGTTAAAGTATATGTCGGGAGCTTTTCTTGACATATACTTTAATAATCGCATAGGCCCCCATTCATCAGACAGTGGCCAGAATTGTGTACTTTTTGACTCTATCAGGAAGTTATGTGTGTACTTACAATTTATGTAACTGCATAGGAAAATGCTGTGGACTGCATTTGCCACCACAGTGGTCCACTGCAAGAAAATGGATAACATGTAGTATGGTCGATGTTTGGCGAGGCATCCATTGTGACTATGGCCAATGTGGCGTGTACATCTCATGAGTGTCTGCTTCCGACAGTGGCCATTTACGCAAACTGTCCCTAGCTTGTTTGAAATGAAGAAAAATGGTAATAGAGGTCTTGCCTCTTCAGTGATGAGTCCCATTTTTGTCTTGGACACAAGAATAGCCGATGATTGGGCTGGAAACCAAGTGGGCGATGATATGAAGAGGCCATTCCAGAGTAAACATCACACCGGTCTTACTTCTGAAATTACGGGATGGAGTAGCATAATGTACGATAGCCGGACCCTCTAGTCTTCATTCCAGGTGCACTACCAACTTGGCATTACATTGATTAGGTCATGGAAGCAGTGGTATGGAAATTTCTCCAAAGTATCCCAGTGGTCATTTTTCAACACAAAAACTCCAGGCTGCATGTTTTTCGTGCTACTGTGAGCGGCCTACGTGGCCTAAACATGCCACCATGGCATGCAGCGTCTCCAGACGTGTCTCCCATCCAGCACATCTGGGATGTCATTAGTCAGCAATTGAATAGTCAGCTACCAGCAGAGGATCTTGATGAGTTCCTCTAGTGCATTCAGCTTCCTCAGACAACCATTAATAACCTCATTGATAGCAGCTGACATATGTAAGTGCGGAGATTTCAGCACATGATTCTCATTCACCAAACTGAATAAATTGAGATGTTTTGAAAATTTTGTTTCCATTTTTTTCATCATTTACATATCATTAAAATGTCTATCCATCCTGTGATTTCCATTATTCCATGACTTTTCCGTCTTGGAGTTACAATTTCAATATTCAGGAGTATATTCATGCACACACAGGATCCTTAGAAGATTTTTCCTGTAATTCCGTATTCACATAATTCCATTAGTGTGATAAACTTGCGAAAATTCCAAAACCAGCGGGTTTCATCCTTGATGATGTTGTGTCAGTGTACAGGCTCCATAAATACAAGCAAGTCACATAGATCCTAATAGGATTGTCAATCCATTATATCGAGGCACAAGGTTACTTTGCTTTGAAGACTGTACTGTCAGCATTTCACAGAAAATAGAGGTTAAATACTGAGCCATTACCTCGGTTCGCTATTTACAATGAGACACTTATCTTTCAATTCTAGTCTCGGTGTTGAAAAAAAAAAAAGAGAAGAAGCTTTGTGCCGGCTGTTATTCCCGTATTTGCTTGGGCTGCCGTCCTACTGTGCCGGTAGTTTGATTTATTACGGCTCAGCTCTGATATCATTGCTATCCTGGGGTTCGGAGCAGTGAGCAGAGTGCGAATAAAACAACATTATGGCTCCGTGTCTTCCCTACCGCGCCAGCCATTTTCCAATACCGCAAAGTGTGTTTACGTTTGTCTTCTCTGCATTATTAAATCCCACGTTTAATAATTAATGCCGCCATTGTACCACACGGGGTTTTAAGGAATTGGGAGCAGCAGTGCCGCCGAGTCTTAAACTGCCAGAAGAAGAAATGACCTGACTATGAAATCCAAAGGCATCACAGGAGGACGAATCTGCCTGTCATAAAGCAGACAGCGGTGTGCCGTCCTGTAATCTCTACCCTATTAATTTCCCAACACATAATATCGCTATAACATGTTACAGCAGAACCTGGCCTAATTACACTGCGAAAGCCGCCAATGCCGCACCGCAGCTACAGGCTCACACATGGAGCCCAGCTCCCGTAATCATGTTTCATCTCTAGCAGATGCTGTGTGACACTAAGGTATTACCGGGATATGATAACCATTTAATGTGCACTGGTGCTGAGTAATTGAGGCTGCTGGGAAATCCTTTCTGATTGCTTCAGTTCACGTAGCAGCCCCAGACTTGTCTCTCGAGGGACAGGACCCTAAGAATGTGTAGTCTGAAAATAATTTCGCTGGAAGGTTACGCTATAATATTCCCATCTCGTCATGCATCCCGCGAGACGGTCAAGCTTTTTCCTTTCTTCTTGTCTGTGGTCAAGATCTATCCTAGCCTATGAATTCATCTTCTCGGTTCTAAAAAGAATCTTTCCGCTTCTTAAAGACACCTTCCTGCCATTTGTTATTGAGGTTAGTGATGTTTATTGGGCTTTGAACAGAAACACGCAGAATTGATGTTCCCGCCTAATGGTGCATCCACTCTTACCAACAATTCACAGCTCGTATCTACATAAACCATCTAGTATTTTCCAAACACATTCTCATTTTATTTTTTTGAAGAAAATTTTTTTTTTATTTCTGTAATAGAATTTTTACCAAGAACAAGCGAGAAAAACAAGGCAAATGTGGAAAGAAGCCGACACAGTGGACTGGTGATAATTACGGCTCTCTAAGCGATGGCGAACATTAATGGAAACACACAAAATCATGTAAAACTTCGGACTAGAATGAAAATAAAATATAATTGTTGGACTTGATGGCCATAATAAATCAAAGCCTGTTATATTTAAATAATTGATGTAAAAAAAACAACATGGAAAAATACATAGAACAATATATAAAGGACTGATGATGGCTGTAAAGCGCTATGGAATATGATGGCAATATATATGTAAGTAAAATAGATAACTGTATGTGACTGAATAAGCAGTTAAAGTGAGAAATAAGGTTATTCATTATTGAAGTTGGGGGGTAGGGAACAGCAAAGGATGATAACTTGAGTGTTGGGGGTGGGGTAGAGCAAATAATGATGAATTCAGGATGGGGGGAGTAAATGAGGATGTATTGAGACTGGGGTGTGGGGGACAGTAAATTATGATGAATTGAGGGTGAGGGAGAGCAAATGATGGTGAAATGAGGGTGGGGGAGAGGAAATGATGATGAATTGGGGGTGGGGAGAGCAAATTATGCTGTATATAATGAATTGATGGAGCGGGAGGTACAGAATGGGGGCGTTGAGGATGCAATGTGACTGATATTGGATTGGGAGAAAGAGTACAGGTGCTAATTAATTTACATATTTATTGGGTGGGGAAAGTGGCTATTTAAACTTAGTGGGGGCGCAGTGGTGTATTACAATTTAGATTTCGAATGGTGGGTTGCATAATAGTTATATATTAATGGTGGGTGCACGTCTGTATTCACCTGCATAGTACAGAAGTTAGAGAAAAAGTGGGGAATGTGCTCTGGAAATGGTGCTCTAGATAACTGTGTGTTATTTTCTGCAGAGACGAGTCCTGGTTGGAAGAAGTGATGGTGGTCTGTGCTTGATGAAGAAAAACAAGCAAAGATGAAGGACTTCAACTAGAGACTAGAGATGAACGAATATCTTCATCTCCCTCCTTATTCACCAAGCTATAGCGCTTACCGAAGAAGCTGCAGTGGGATCCTGGATCCCTGGAGCGCTCTGATAATCAGATGTCCGGCACCGTAGCTGCATGTGTTGCGGCTGTGTGACAGTCACAACACATGCATGGAGAACCTGTGTGTATAATATCACTTTGATCACCCTACTATTCAGCCACCCCTAAACAGTGTTCACAAGCAGAAACAGTTGCAGTGAGCCCAGACATACATGAAGACTAATTTCCAAACAGTCTTGTTTACTGATGAGTGTCGAGCAACCCTAGATGGTCCAGATGGATGGAGTAGTGGATGGCTGGTGGATGGCCACCATGTCCCAACAAGGCTGCGAAGTCAGCAAGGAGGTGGAGTCATGTTTTGGGCCGGAATCATGGGAGAACAGCTGGTAGGGCCCTTTAAGGTCCCTGAAGGTGTGAAAATGACCTCTGCAGAGTATACTGTATAGAGTTTCTGACTGACAACTTTCTTCCATGGTATAAAAAGCAGAAACGTGCCTTCAGGAGCAAAATCATCTTCATGCATGGCAATGCACCATCTCATGCTGCAAAGAATACCTCTGAGTCATTGGCTGCTATGGGCATAAAAGGAGATAAACTCATGGTGTGGCCACCATCTTCCCCTGACCTCAACCCTATCATTAAGCAAAAGATCTATGAGGGTGGGAGGCAGTTCACATCAAAACAGCAGCTCTGGGAGGCTAGTCTGA
Organism: Ranitomeya variabilis; assembly: GCF_051348905.1. Taxonomy (NCBI): domain Eukaryota; kingdom Metazoa; phylum Chordata; class Amphibia; order Anura; family Dendrobatidae; genus Ranitomeya; species Ranitomeya variabilis. The sequence continues at coordinate 88,664,441 of NC_135236.1, forward strand.
CTTCATGCAAAGAAATACAAGCAGAAACTCTCCAAAAACTCACAAGTTCAATGGATGCAAGAATTGTGAAGGTGATATCAAAGAAGGGTCCTATGTTAACATGTAACTTGGCCTGTTAGGATGTTTTGGAGTTAAATAGCTTTTTTGTTCAGTGAATGTGACCTCATAATGCTGCAAATTTAACAAATGAGCATTTTCAGTTCTTTATATCAAATGTTTAGAAATTCTACTGTGCCTAATAATTTGGAACAGTGCATTTTGAGTTTTTATTCATTTTAGAGATTATTCTGTTATCATTGGGAGGTTTCTTCAATAAAATTCGATGAATAATCTAACGGGTGATGACTATTATTAGACTGACTGTCATTTGCACAGATCATTTAGGAAAATCTGAGAAAAATATAATTTGCAGAATAATTTGGAACATGGTGTATGTACAGAGCTCCTGTATATAATGCCACTTATGGTAATATTAGTATTGTGTTTTTTTTTATTACTGATCAGTATTGTAGTATTTGGTCACTATGTGGTGGTAATATGTGATATTGGTCATGGTGTGGTGGTATTTTTTCCTTGTATGTGGTATTATTCTGTCACTATGTGGTGGTAATTTGTGGTCTGGTCATGGTGTGGTTGTCTTTGTCCCTTGCATGTGGTATTATTGGTCATTTTAAAAAAAGTATATATGACCAATTACCTTTAAGAAAAATAAATAAAAATATACATAAAAAGAGTATTGGGTATTTTAAGAACTTTTTAAGAGTAAAATAGGGCACTGCCAAAATAGTCTACGTTGTATTGGTGACAGCTGAAAAAAATCTTTTGGCCAAAACAAAAGCTGATAGCTATGTATGTAATGTGGTGTTCAATAGGAACTGTTAATGTGCGATTGGTGAAAACATGGTGCAGAAGTGGAGTTTTTCCAAGAGTGGGTATCAAGGAGGTCCGAATATTTTGCCAGTATGGGGCCCTGAAATTCACACACAGACTGCTTGTTAGTATGAGAGAAAAAAAATTGACTGCAGTGTTCCTTGAAATGCCTCTTCGACTGTTCTGGAATGTCCTCATATCACCCAAGAAGACCACCTGCCCTAACATTCAGTTTCAGTTGGGTTCAAGCCATTGGTAAGTGTGAAATCCACATTACTCTGAATTTAACTCTGGATGTCAATGGAGTGGAAAATTATAAAAGATTATTAGAAGATAAGGAACTCAGTGAACTTACTCATCAATTTATGTAACTTCAGGGTTCATGTACAGTCATGTAATAGAGCTCTTTTTCAATCATCAATTGTCACTTAACGCACTACTGTTCCTCTGTGCGCTCTCGATTTTACTAGATTGTTTTACACTCTGTATGAATGTTATACAATAAAAAAGATGACATGCCTCGATATCAGACACCAGGTTACACCAATACTATTTCATACAACAGTACTATAAAGTGTAATCATTATATACTACAGAGCTGTAGGAACTACATATGATCAAATCTTTTGAAATCTGGATTCATCAACTTTGCATAATGAAAAAAAAAATAGGTTTACAATTAATTGATTAGCATTAAATCGCTAGTACTCTTAAGTCTTTAAATACCAAGAAAAAATATGTAACACTCTGATGTCTCCTAAGACTGTGCTTAAGCCCTTTTGAGCTTTTTAACTGAAGCACAGACTTAGAAATGTCCTTATGTGATGACCTCACTATATAAATGGATGGTACCCGGTGGTGACCAAGAGCATGTTTAACAACACATTGCAGATTGAACAGACTTTTTAGATTTTTTTAATTGTATAAATAATGCAAATGTTATCTCTTTTTGGGGGGCAGATATTTATACACAGGCGGTGCTTACTGAAGTAGTCATTCATTATATTTTCAACAGGGGAGCAAAATGCTCCCTGTTTGGAGAATATCAAAAGAGTTGTCCTTTGCTAAACTAAGAAGTGATCATTTTTGGATGGCTTGTGAAAAAGCTATCTCTATTTTTGGAACAGCGGACAGTAAAATGTTCGTTGTTTAAATAGAAAATAATCAATTTCAAATTCTTAACAAGCCGTACAAAAATTATCCTTATTTTCAAATTCACTAAAGGTTTGTTATTTGCAAAATGAAGAAACAATGTACCGGTAATATTTTTAAGCTGTGCAAAAATTATCCCTTTATTTAGGAAATTGAAACAGGAGTGCTATTTTGAAATTGAAGAAGAAATGGCTTTTCAACTAGGAATCAAAAATTATTCCCTCCATCGAATCTGCAACCGCCAACAACATGTTTGCAAAATGAATGAACAATTACAATGGCTTTATATCAAGCCATCCAAAATTCATCCCATTTCATTGGGTGCAGGAAAAGGCTAGTCCTATTATGGGAGCTGTCTCATGTTTGTGTACCCTCAAGAGAGTGTGCTTCCCAGTGCTACTGTAAAATACAATGAACAGCCAGGAAATCTGTGGCTGGTGTAGTTGTGCAGTGGTAATGACAGATGCAGTACCATGTCAACCCCAACAGCACAGTATCGATATTGATGGGCTTGGATTAGATGTGGAGCACCCGTCAGGGCCGTGGGGATACTTGGTACTGGGCCAGTTCTTAAAGGGATGTGTCACGGCAGCATTGACCCGGTCCGTGGCCCTGGGTGTCCAATGAAAAATGTTGATAAAAGGGGAAATAAAATTTATGGGGGATAGTTCGTGACGCCACCAATGGTATTCGGTCAATATGGCCAAAGCTGCAGTTCAGATCCACTAGGGCAGTTGGTGACGCAGCAAAGATGTTTCAGCTCTCCACGGGCAGAGCTAGTCCCCAGTGCAGATATAGATGTTAATTGTGATGATGGTGGTTGTGGTAGTTGTAATGCAGGGCAAGTGACACAGGAATAATTCAGAGGACACAGCTGGGTGCAATTTTCAATGCTTTGCTCACAGTTCTGCAGATTACTGTCTCCAGCTGGGTGCTGTGCCCTCCGGGTCTGTGGTCCAGCCAACCCCCAGGTGATTTGGGATACACTTCTCCAGGACTCCTCTCTTATGTTCCTTTCCTGGCCATCTCACTGCGCTGGTTTCTGTCTCTCCTGCCCTGCGCCTTCACACAGTGTCCCAAGTCAGCAGCCTCGGACCTTGTCTGCGTCCCCTTGCTCCTATATCGCTACCTTTTTAGCGAATATGTATCGATGTGGCTGTGGCACCTACAGCTGCCACAGCCTCTGGCTTGCTAGCTGAGCCTTGTAGTCCTTCACTAGTCTGGGGGGCTGGCTCCCCACTGTGACCTGGTCCCTCGATCTGGCGATGGTCAGCATGGATGCGGGCCCCACGGGTGGATTGCTCACTACCCGTGCCCCTAGGACCCCTTCTTTCTCTCTCACTTTCTGCAACTTCTCTCTCTCTGTCTTCTGGTGCTGGGATGAGCTCCTCTCTGCTCAAGTCCCCAGCTCCAACTGTTTAACCCTCTAACTCACTCCTCCCTCTTGTTTCCATAACAACTCTATTCTCTCCACCCACATACTCTACTTAGTAACCCTCTCCAGACTGGGATGAGGCCATCATCCCATAGGGTATGCCCAGGTGCCCTAACTGGAGTGGTGAGGTGTTGGATACTGGTGTTAGAGTCCTGAGTAGTGCCCCCTCCTTACCTGAGAGTGGAATACCACACCTCTGTATGAGGTGCAGTACCTCTGTGGCGACCAGACCTCAGGGGCACCACAGATGCCTGTCTCAGCATTAGCCATTGAGACTGGTGGCCGCACGGACACAACATGGCAATGGACGATGGACACAATATGACAATGGACAGGCAAGGAGATGCTACGGCTGATCTTATAATTGGCACCAACCATAGGAGAATGAAAGTCGGCACTGATTCATGCCAGAGTCATTTTGAAAACATAAGGTTTTCCATGCTTGCTTGGTATAACATGAGACACTTGGCCGTGACAAAGTCACCGGCCACACAAAATCTCTTGAAAGTATGTGAATAGCAAACTTGGACAGTTCTTACCAATGATACAATCTGCTGACCCAGAAGTCAGTGGGATTGGGGTTCTAGTTATTTGAAAGATAAGGACACAGTCGAGGTACAACTGAACTTCACTGTTTAGCCAGGGCGCATCTGTTTCCTAAAGTGTGTCAGGTTGGCTTAGCAGCAGATAAAACATCTGCTCCATCATGTCAAATATACTGTAGCCGCTGCTGCCTCAGCTACTTTTCATTGGTCTAATGCTGGCTGAGGCAGGGGAGCATTGTCTATGAGGGAGCAGATAGAGGTCACCTGGTCAGCTGCACATTTGGCAGGCATCTGCTTGGTGAAAGCTTAGTCGAGCAGGGAACACAGCTTATCATTGCTGTCAGAGGTAACGGTGATGTGACATATATTCCATTATGACCTCCATTTCCTCCAGACTAATAGACTTGCCAGGAACAAAGGTGGACAATTGTGACTCGGATTTGATACTACTATTTATTATTTATTTATTTTATCATCACTGTCCCCATTGGAACTCACAAAATACATTTCCTATCATTTTGTCTTTGGAGTGTGGGAGGAAACCAACGCAAACACGGGGAGAACATACAAACTTCTTGCAGATGTTGTCCTTGGTGGGATTTGAATCCAGGAGACAACAGTGCTAACCAGTGAGTCACCATGCTGCCCATTACGTCTGGAATAGCTGGTGCCAGCAGTTCTGGTGGCGCTAATGCTGCTAGCGAACCCACATTTTTTCTTTATATTAAACACTATATCCCTCCCCAAACAAAAAGTGGTAACCAAGAATGAAACTTTGGTTGGTAAGCACAAACACAGAAATTAAACTTGGGCAACAGCCTGCAATATTGTTGTACGTATGGTTGTAAACTGGACTGGTAAAAGGGGTATGCAAAAAAAAACCCTTTGTTTTAATTTTTCTTTTTAAATTTTATTCTCAATTGACAAAAAGGCCATGAAATAAAGCTACATTGCTGGGTAGGAACATGCCTGGAAGGGAACATACAACAACACGCAGTATTGTAGTGGGGTGTATGGTTGCCAAATTTGACTAGTAAAACAGTTATGCAAAAATTACAATGAATACTTTGTTTTTCAAATATTTTGTTTGGGGGGCAAAAACATACAACCCCTCTTTTCCAAAAAGGACATTACAAGAATTGCTAGGTAGGTACGCGTCCCTAAAGCCAACACTTGCAACAAGGCATGGCATTGATGGGTGTAGAATTGGACTATTAAAACAAGTATACAAAAAAAATTTAAAAAAATTGTTGTCACTTTTATGAGGTAGACAGCTGCATTTAAAATGTTTAGAATGCTGAGAATTTTCTTTTGTAAAAAATGAAACAAAAACTTTACAAAAAGAAATGTAGAGAGATGTGGTTGTCAGTCTCACAAGCCGGGTAGCACAGTTTCTCATACAAACTTTGGTTTCACTACTTCTACTCAGTAGGAAAAATAGGACAGAGAACTTAAATTATTATACTAGTTTATAGTGCTTCAAAAATGATAGAAAAATTAGTGTAATGAAGGTGCTGTGCTGTGGTATTTCACAGATCAATTACCGGTAATTCACAAAGACTCTGCAGGTGCTGCACCTCCCTATCACTTGAATCCATGCATTATTATTCTCAGACTACCACTGCGCTTTTCTGTTCTTCAGTAGTATGCCACATTGTTTTAAGTGTTTCTATCCCTATCTCTAATGATGAACTGTGTGTACTAAAATCCTCACAATAGGCTGCAAAACCATAACAAGGCCTCTGCTTTCCTTGACTCATCCTTTATAGAGGCAGTGAAAGTCTCAACTGGCTTGGTGTACTACACCATGTGATGTAATAGTTGCAAGGCATTATGGCAAAACCCATCTGGTCGAACCTGACATCGTGTGAACCCATTCATTGGTTGATGCAATCTTCGGCATTTTTTGAGCAGTTTGTGCAAATTGAATTGCAAATTATTCAAATTTTCCGAGACCTGCAAATTTCACAAAATTTGCCTCAAAGTATATTCACAGTGGATCGATTCGATCAGCTTTAGTAGGACTCTTGTGCTTCTGTATAATAATTTAGAAGGTTGTACCTACGGGCACCAAGGAACCCTGTGCCACATGAGAGGACACTAGTATTGTAAATACAGATGGTCTGTAGAGTCTGTGGTATCGTTTTTGCACTGCAGCCCTAGAATTCCGTAATAGACTTCTTTTTCGACTGATTTGTTGCTTCACTAACATTAGTAAATTCCCTATAACTCAATGATACTGTGATTTTCAGGGTGTTTGACAAGTCATATCTCTTAATAGCTGAAGGGATTTATTACAGTGACATGTTAAAACCAAGGTGAAAACACAATTATCATCAGATCAGAAACATGTTGATAAATATTCCAGTAGCCTTGTAAGATATGTTTTTGTTCACATAGAGCAGAGAAGTCAGATTCAAATTCACAGAGGGCCGAAATTAAAAACTTGGTCAAAGTCGAGGACCGACCTTGATATTTATAAAAAACATGTCTACAATTGAGGTAGTTTTCTTTATCATCAAATATAATGATGAAACTTTTCATATGAAAACAAACTTGAAGGGCTTGTCCCACAAACAAAGCAGATTTTAATTAATAGATCTTAGAATAAAATTAGCACATAATTTCAAATGGGGCATACTAGAATAATGTAATATGTTATGTAAAAGCAGTAAAAAGCATATGGCCCAATGGCCTAATTTAAATATGTAATAACAAAGGATAAAAAACCTGGAATTAATAAATAATACAGATAATAAATAGTGATGAGCGAATATACTCGTTACTCGAGATTTCCCGCGTACGCTCGGGGGTCCTCCGAGTATTTTCTAGTGCTCGTAAATTTAGTTTTTCTTGCCGCAGCTGAATGATTTATATCTGTTAGCCAGCATAAGTACATGTGGGGATTCCCTAGCAACCAGGCAACCCCCACATGTACTTATGCTGGCTAACAGATGTAAATCATTCAGCTGCGGCAAGAAAAACTAAATTTCCGAGCACTAAAAAATGCTCGGAGGACACCCGAGCGTGCTCGGGAAATCTCAAGTAACAAGTATATTCCCTCATCACTGATAATAAAGTATGATGCCAACAAAAGTGCCCCCAAACACAGTATGGTACCCCCACAGTGAATTCTTCCATAGTATCATCCATATGCATGATATGATGACCTTACTGTACTCCCCCCAGCAAAGTATAGTGAACCATCGCAGTATAATGCCCAAACTGTGAACCCCACACAGACTTCCACACAGTATAATGGGCCCCACATAGTCCTCCATACTGTATAATGGGCCCCACATAATCCTCCATAAAGTATAATGGGCCCCACATAGTCCTCCATGCAGTATAATGGGCCCCACAATCTTCTGTACAGTATAATGGACCCCACATAGTCCTCCATACAGAATAATGGGCCCTATATAGTCCTCCATGCAGAATAATGGGCTCGACATAGTCCTCCATACAGAATAATGGGTCCCACATAGTTCTAAATACAGAATAATGGGCCGCACATAGTCCTCCATACAGTATAATGGCCCCGCATTGTCCTCCATATAGTATAATGACCTCACATAGTCCTCTATACAGTATAATGGCTCACATAGTCACTCATACAGTATAATGACCCAACCTAGTCCCTCCCCAGAATAACGGGACAAATATAATCCCCCTGAGGGCCAGATTTGGCCCACAGGCCAGAGTTTGACATGTGTGACATGGAGACATCACCAGACAAAATGGTATTATGTATGGAAGTTGTCACCATCCATTCATTATTATGTTATTAACTGTAAGACCTTTAATCGCTCTTATTTTTTTTATGTGTGTAATCACTTTTTTATCCATCTCTGCCTTCACCTCGAGGAACCAGGTGTATGGTTAGCTTCTTCATATTGGGCTGACTTCACAAATCCAACTGTGAGTTTCCTGGTCATACATGTCTATGAGGCTGCTGAAATACGGTCAGAATAACCTGCTGCAGCTCTCGAAATCATAGTCCATACAGCAATTGTGAATGTCGGATGTTATGAAGTTGACCTTAGACTATGTTCATTTGGAACTTTTTTAAGGAGTTTTTTTTAGCAAGTCTGCTGCAGAAAACATCTGAAAATTGCCAAAAAAATTATTGAAATACACTTCCTATTCATTTCTATTATAAAATTAGCTTGCCATTCAGCTGTTCAGTGTTTTGAAGGTGTTTTCTGCTTCAGGTTTTGAAAAGAACTGGAGCAACTCATTGTTTTTGACAACCTCAAAAAACTTTGGCTTCACAAAGCCTTAGAGGTTTTCTGTTTTTTTGGTAACACAATTTCACACATGTTGTATCCGAAGAATGTAAGTCCGCAAGGACAGGGTCCTCTCCCCTCTGTACCAGTCTGTCATTGTAAATTTGTTTACTGTTAACGATAACCCTGTATGTAACCCCTTTTCACATGTACAGCACCATGGAATTAATGGTGCTATATAAATAAATAATAATAATTTGCACAACTATAATTTTCACTTAAAGGGATTTTTTCCCATCTCATTTTTCTGACAAATAAACCATACTTTGGGGGGAAAAAAGTTCAAATGTATTTTTCTTCTCATATTGAACCAGCATTCTTGTGTCTTTGACGGAGAGAGAGGAGAAAGCCTTATTTTACCTGAAAACAAAAGGAGCGGCCCTTAGAATTCCAACACCTGGATCCTTCTCGCCTTTGACAGATGATGTTGTCCCCCATACACATCAGATAGATGGCTGGTTCTTCCAAAATCGGCGAGTTTGGACGGCCTTCATGTGTATGAGGGCTTTTAGTTTGAAGACTGGGATCTCAGGTTTTCCAAACTCATATCGGTGGTTTAATTAGAAATGTATTAAATTGATTCTGCAAATTCTGTTTGATACTGAGATTAGATTGTGAGACCCAGTAGGAAAAGGGAACATCATATAATGTTTAAAGGTACCGTCACACTAAGCGACGCTGCAGCGATACAGACAACGATGCCGATCGCTGTTTGGTCGCTGGAGAGCTGTCACACAGACCGCTCTCCAGCGACCAACGATGCCGAGGTCCCTGGGTAACCAGGGTAAACATCGGGTTGCTAAGCGCAGGGCTGCGCTTAGTAACCCGATGTTTACCCTGGTTACCAGTGTAAAATGTAAAAAAACAAACACTACATACTCACTTTCGCGTCCCCCGGCGTCCGCTTCCTGCACTGTGAGTGCCGGCCCTAACAGCACAGCGGTGACGTCACCGCTGTGCTGTGCTTTCACTTTACGGCCAGCGCTCAGTCAGTGCAGGAAGCGGACGGCGGGGGACGCGAAGGTGAGTATGTACTGTTTGTTTTTTTACATTTTACACTGGTAACCAGGGTAAACATCAGGTTACTAAGCGCGGCCCTGCGCTTAGTAACCCGATATTTACCCTCGTTACCATTGTAAAACATCGCTGGTATCGTTGCTTTTGCTGTCAAACACAACGATACACGGCGATCTGACGACCAAATAAAGTTCTGAACTTTAATCAACGACCAGCGATATCACAGCGGGATCCAGATCGCTGCTGCGGGTCAAACACAACGAGATCGCTATCCAGGACGCTGCAACGTCACGGATCGCTAGCGATATCGTTTAGTGTGACGGTACCTTTAGAGCGTCTCCAATGGATTCTTAGTCTAGTTGTAATTCTCATGGACTGAGGTGCCATGTATATCTGATCGCCCAGTTTATTCCTGGTGGAAGGGTGGATGCCCAATATAGTGAAAGAGAGTTCTGGAGGAATCCAACGTGGAATGGACTGGTGTGTACCAGTTATTGTCCGAGGTTCACTTTGATGCTGTGCAGCTTCATTCAGCCTCCAGTCCATGCTTTTATTAAAACAGTAATGGGAAGGAGCCAATAAACACACTTCGCATTTGACTCCTAGTCCTCTGACAGTGGAATGAGCAGGCACAGCTGGACGGCATGGAGAGAAAGATGGAGCCCTCTGTGATGACATTGAGCAATCCACATTTTATGTTGATCTAGAAAGGAAACAGTAATGCGGGATTGTGGTTTTTCTATTTCTAAGACTGATCCTACACTGCACCCTGGATCAGAGACTAAAGCTGGATGTATAATTAGCCAGAACGGTTATATTTTTTGCATTTTGAAAATTGGTTGTTTATGGGAAAAATATTGCAATTTGAGCAAGGGAAGGAATACATTTCCCCATTAAACATTTCTACTGACATTACAAATATGCCCTTTTGCTAAGAAAAATAGAACAACGTAGTTTTTTCCATATGAGGCAGGAATATTTTGAAAACTGTGAAAACTAAGGCAAACAGCTAACTTATATAGGGAACCACACCTCAGAACCGCCAGTGATTACTATGCCTAATGATGGAAGGGGGGAGAAGTAGAAGACCCTGGGCGCATACTGACTGCTCGCTTTTATCAATCACTATATACTATAATATATCCACTGTGACATCAAGATCGAAAATGGAGGGATACCTTGAATTGGTGCTTGTGAAGACAAGAGGCAAGATCATCATTAGATCAATCAATTACTAAACAAGGAATAAAATTGGTTATCACAGATTTATCAAATGATAAATCCCCTGACTCTGACGAGCTTCCCGGGGAGTTTTACATACAATACATGCAATGTTGGTCCCCAGTTCTAAAATACCTCATTGAAGAATCCATTCAGATGGGTTTTCTTCAATGCGGAAGCCAATAATTGTTGCTGTCCCTAAACCTGGCAAGGATCCCACTTTTGGGCTTCATATAGACTGTAATAGAGCGATAGCCCGTATGCAGTAACGAGGCAGTGACCAGCAAAGCTCAAAGCAAAAGTCTCTTTAATGTTTAACTAACAGCATTAATGTCCAACTCACAGCATTAATGTCCAACTCACAGCCATACACAATACATAATATCCTCCGGATCGCAGCTGGGAATCATATCTTCCAGATTGCAGCCAATAAACACACCAGTCCACCTCCAAGACCAGTTGCCCTGGGTGACTGCACTGCTGTGTACGCTGTGGGTGCCAGGCCTCAGTTCCCCTGGCTGTTTGGCTCTGATTGCCTGGGTTGCCTCACACAGGTGGAGCTCTGCAGAGCCAACTGCTCTGCACTCTAGCAAACACCAGACTGACACTGACTCTGACCCTGACACACCCAAACCCTTTATTGCAGGGATTTTAACTGGAATCTGGGGCCATGGGCCACATGGAAAACCCGGGCCAGGAATGAAACGGACTGCACCACTACCATCCTGTAGTCCTTTTCAAATCACAAAAGCCCATGTAGGTTTTCTTAAATCTGCCTTGAACAAATAGTTTGTCCAAGACTAACACTTACTTTTTATTTTGCAATTACAGCAATATAAAAATCAACGACCCTGAATATCCAAGTTCCGCAATACGTCCCACACATGTGCACAATGATGACACACAGATGACATCCATGTGTCATCCGTGTGACATGTACCGGTGGCTGGGGAAAACCATACAGCTAGCGCTGTTCCCAGGTGCCGGGTGCTGACTTCAACTGTCACCATCCTAGCGTGATCTCCCTGTGATCAGTGAGACCAGGCGACACTGATGACAGTTGTAGTCAGCACATTAAATAAATAACTTAAAAAAAATGTTGTAGGGTCCCATTTATTTTTATTAACCAGTTTTTTAGCCTTCGCTGGTTATTAAAAATAGGGGGGATTCCAAGTTATTTCTTTTTTGTGTCCCCTCTTTTTAATAACCAGTAAAGGCTACGCAGACAACTGTGAACTGTTATAAATAGGCTGAGAACCTTTATGGATATTGGCCCTATCCCAGAATAATAACACCAGCCCCAGTTGTCTACTTTCCCTCAGCTGGTTAATAAAAATAAGGGTACACCACACCATTTTTTACATTTATTTATGTATTTAATTGTTAGATAAATACAAGTACAGAAAAGTACATACACAAAGCACTAATTATATATATCTCACTGACATATTTTTATCTATCTCTTTTCTATCTATCGATCGATCTATCTATCTATCTATCTATCTATCTATCTATCTATCTATTATCTCTCTCTGTCTTTGCACATCTAACACCTAAACATATGCCATTTGTATTCTTAATTATATTCCAGTACTGGTCACACTGATGGTGCATACGTATGGCACACGGACGGTACATACGTACACACAGACACGGACATACATACACTACCAAAGTTTAGGGTCACTTAGAAATTTCCTTATTTTTGAAAGAAAAGCACAGTTTTTTCCAATGAAGCTAACATTAAATGATTCAGAAATATACTCTATACATTGTTAATGTGGTAAATGACTATTCTAGCTGCAAACGTCTGGTTTGTAATGCAATAACTTCATAGGTATATAGAGGCCCATTTCCAACAACCATCACTCCAGTGTTCTTATGGTACTTTGTGTTTGCTAACTGTGTAAGAAGGCTAATGGATGGTTAGAATACCCTTGAAAACCTTTGTGAAAGTATGTTAGCACAGCTGAAAACAGTTTGGCTGATTAGAGAACCTATAAACCTGACCTTCCTTTGAGCTAGCTGAGGATCTGGAACATTACATTTGTTGGTTCCATTAAACTCTCAAAATGGCAAGAAAAAAAAAGAACTTTCATGTGAAACTCGACAGTCTAGTCTTGATCTTAGAAATGAAGGCTATTCCATGCGAGAAATTGCCAAGATACTGAAGATTTCCTATAACGGTGTATACTACTCCCTTCAGAGGAGAGCACAAACAGGCTCTAACCAGAGTAGAAAGAGAAGTGGGAGGCCCCGCTGCACAACTGAGCAACAAGACAAGTACATTAGAGTCTGTAGTTTGAGAATTTGTGAGACTCAAAACAACTGCAAATATGCTGGAAGAGTGCCTGACGCTATCTGTCAAGCATGGTGGAGGTAATGTGATGGTCTGGGGTTGTTTTGGTGCTGGTAAAGTGGGAGATTTGTAGAAGGTAAAAGGGATTTTGAGTAAGGTAGGCTATCACTCCATTTTGCTACGCCATGCCATACCCTGTGGACAGCGCTTTATTGGAGCCAATTTCATCCTACAACATGACAATGACCCAAAGCACACCTCCAAATTATGCAAGAACTATTTGGGGAAGAAGCAGGTAGCTGGTATTCTATCTGTAATGGAGTGGCCAGCGCAGTCACCAAATCTCAACCCCATTGAGCTGTTGTGGGAGCAGTTTGACCGTATGGTGCGCAAAAAGTGCCCATCAAGCCAAACCAAATTGTGGGAGGGGCTTCTGGAAGCATGGGGTGAAATTTCTCCAGATGACCTCAGCAAATTAACTGCTAGAATGCCAAAGGTCTGCAATGCTGGAATTGCCGCAAAGGGAGCATTCTTTGATGAAAGCACAGTTTGAAGGAGAAAATTACTATTTCAAATAAGATGGTAACAAATTGCAAGCTTTCGAGACTACTCAGGTCTCTTCATCAGGCACAGACTAAAGCAAATTCTGAAGAATTTGCTTTAGTCTGTGCCTGATGAAGAGGCCTGAGTAGTCTCGAAAGCTTGCACTTTGTTACCATCTTTTCAGTTAGCCATTAAAAGGTATCAACCACTGAGGACTCACAATTCTAAATATTTTTCTTACCAAGATATATATCTTTCCTGTATTTCAAATAAAAATCTTTTTTTCGAACCTTGTCAATGTCTGGACTAGATTTTCAATTCATTTGGCAACTCATTTGATTAATAAAAGTATGAGTTTTCATGGAAAACATTGGGTGACCCTAAACTTTGGAACCGTAGTGTATGCCACACGGATGATGTCATACTGTCACACGGATTGGCACATGGACCTCACTGGTACTGGTTTTTCCTCTACCGGAAATATTAGAACATGTGAAGGGGGCCTTAAAAGTATATTTTCTCTGAAACGTTGCAGTGCTTCAGAGAAAACATAGACAGCTACAATAACGCAGCCGGTGTCTGCTTATTGATGCCCATAATTCAGGCACAATGAATCTCCTGTCGGTTTCCCTTCAAAGGGGTTCTCCAGTTTAGAAAAGCCATCTCCGTATACCCTATGCAGGAATTCTGAGTTATGTCTGGAGGGGGGTCCTCTGTTCAGATGCTCATTTCTTGGCCGGCATAAATAGCTATTACAAGGAGCATGTGTTTCTCAGAGAGACCAGCCCTGTTCTGTATTACACAGACATCCCAAAGATTTGGATATTTCTCCTTTGATGGCAGGGAAATCTGTCACTACGTTTTTGCCAATCTGAGAGCAGCATAATGTAGACACAGAGACAATGTATCACTTACAGAGCGGCTTGCTGTAGTTTTGATAATCTCCTGCTGATAAAACAATGATTTTATCACTAGAGGACTACTAAACCTCCATAACGTTGAGCTTTGTATATCCTCACCCCCACCAATGACTGGCAGATTTCTGCCTACACACAGCGTACACAGAAAGCTGCCAATCAGTTATGTGGGCTGGGTTATACAGAGCTCAGCATTAGAGAACTGCTAGACCTGCAGCAGAGAAAACAGGGATTGTATCAAAATTACAGCAGGCAGCTCAGTAAGTGACACATCACTGGAATTAGGGTCTATGTCCCTACATCATGCTGCTCTCAGAACCCACAGATTAGCTTATTATTTCTCACAAGTAGGCATTGTCCAAAGAGAACCCCTTAATAAAAAAGGTAAAAACAACTTGGACTGTTGGCGCTTTAATTTATTTAATGCAACTGTAATATTCCTACTTGCATATTTTATGCCAATCCCAGGTTCTATCAGCTGCTAGATGCCATTATTCTAAAATTCTGAGCTACGAGGGATCTACTAATCTGACACATGAGACTGCTCGGCTTTACCAGCTTTTCTGAAACGTGTTATTCAATCTTTTGCATTGCCATTGCCCTACATGCCTTTGCGGGGAGTAGCTTAGCTTTCTGTGGGGCCAAGAAAACCAAACCCTCTTGTCTTAACATGATCTCCACTTGTGGATGTATATTGGGGTCACAGCCTCAGACACACCTTAAGCAAGAGCGCTACTAAAATAGCGTGCGTAATAATGAATTGCTGCTTATTTGCAGGGGATTATTATGTCTTATTAACCCTGCATCGTCTTGTGTCTGTTATTGTGGCAATGTTTAGATGTCAAGACGTCTTGCACTAACTCGCTAAATGTATTTACTGAAGCTTTCCGTTCCATCTCCAGCATGGCGGGGTAGGCTTCACTGAGTGTTATTTGTTTTCTGCATTGATAATGCTCCTACTTTTTGCCCGAGGACAGTACTGAGAATAAATGTCAGACTCCTTACCAGCCGGGCAGACTCCCTAGGAGGAAAGAAAGACGGCTTACCGATAGATTTTTCTGTCACGGTTGGGAGCTGTAGATGTTGTACACAAGCTTTTCCTCCTTTCTTCCTTGTTGACTTGGAAGAAAAACACTTCACAGAATGCATGAGGGAATGGCATAAAGAACAGTAGGTGAGGGTAAATCTCATACTGACGAAGGGCACATTCAGATGTCCATTATTTTGTTTTTTTGCGTATGAGAAAAATGGCCGCTTTTCATGAGCGTACTCAATCCAATTTTTGTCAGTTTGTTGTCCCTATGTCCATTTTCATCACCAGTGGCCCCAAGTCAAGGGCCCTTCACCCAGAACTATAGAGTAACACTCTTTTTAATTTCACAACATTTTGTACAGTGTGTTCTACTATGGGGGTCATTACACGGTGTGTTTGGGGGGGCAGTGGGGACATCATAGTATGTATAGAGGAGCTGTGGGGACATACTGTGTACACTGGAGCTGTGGACCCACCTAACTGTGTATAGGGGAGCTGTACATTGGGGGACTCAGAGGACATTATTAAATGTTAAGTGGGCACTTAAGAAGCATTAATGTTATAAGGAAGAGCATTGTGGCCGTCAAATGGGCAATATGCGAACATTATATTCAAGGGCATTTGCACAGGGCATTAATATTTTACCATCTAGAGGGCAAAAAGGACGCATTATTACTGTGTAAAGGACACAGTGGTGGGTATTATTATGTGGAGCACTAAGAGGAATGATGTTGTGCCAAACAGCAGGAGCAGTACTAGGGGCTGCTCAGTATTAGGCCGGCATCACACTAAACATATGGAAAATCGATCGGATTCTCCCTGTCGAGAGTCGCACAAGTGTTCTCCGTATGGTCATCCGCGTGTAATGCGTTTGCAATGCGATGATGCGATTTTCCCGCACCTATGTATCCGTATGTCCTGCGTATGGCTTTACATTTCTCACTGCTTTTCCTCATTGAATTTAATGGCTCAATGGGCTGAAATGAGGAAAATGTGTGCGTATTTGTCGCAAGCTACACTGATGGTCCGTGAGGCATCCGAGTTTTTCTCGCACCCGTAGACTTGCATTGGCGAGTCCCGGATGATATACGCGTACGATAACAGCATGCTACAATTTTACACGCACGTCGAATACGCCTGAGAAAAAATCCGGTGATGTGAGCTGCCCCATAGATTAAGGGTACCGTCACACAGTGCCATTTTCATCGCTACGACGGCACGATTCGTGACGTTCTAGCGATATCGTTACGATATCGTTGTGTCTGACACGCTACTGCGTTCCGGATCCCCGCTGAGAATCGTACGTCGTAGCAGATCGTTTGAAACTTTCTTTCGTCTAGTGTCCCGCTGTGGCGGCATGATTGCATTGTGTGACACAGGTTGTATACGATGTGCGCACAGTAACCAACGGCTTCTACATCGCAAATACGTCATGAAATTATCGCTCCAGCGCCGTGTATTGCAACGTGTGACCGCAGTCTACGACGCTAGAGCGATAATCATACGACGCTGCAACGTCACGAATCGTGCCGTCGTAGCGATGAAAATGGCACTGTGTGACGGTACCCTAACACTGGTCCGAGTGCTATGTGATGTTTTCTCGCATAGCACTCGTCCGTACTCTACGGTAGTGTGACCCCCGCCTTAGGGTATCACAAGGATTAGGAGTTTGTTCAGGTTGGGTATAGATGGGGACAGGGCTGGAAATGTCAGAAGTCATAAGTGTCTTTGTTGTATTCTCTGCAGATGAGTCGTGGCAGGAAGAAGTTGTCATGTCTTGTAGATTGTCTTGTATATTGTGAGCCTTCGCGGGCAGGGTCCTCTCTCCTCCTGTACCAGTTATGACTTGTATTGTTTAAGATTATTGTACTTGTTTTTATTATGTAAACCCCTCCTCACATGTAAAGCGCCATGGAATAAATGGCGCTATAACAATAAATAATAATAATAATAATAATAATAATAATAATAATGTCAGTCTGGGCCAGATGGAAAAGATGTAAAAAATGAACGACTCCATCAGAAAGAACATCAGCTGTAAGTCACCATCTATAACTGTACTGTAATACTAATCACTTATATGTTCTGCAGGACTGGTATCTACCACTATATGCTCACCATATGGCAGTAATATCAGTGCGCCACCATAGTTGTAATCAGGGTTACCGATGATTAGGAGCCCATTTACATGTTAGATCCCAAGATCAGGACTCCAGAACTCTGGAAACAAGTTTGCGTTACAGATGGGGCTGTAGACTCCTGTTTCCAGGGTTCCAGAACCCTGATCTTGAGATCTCTGGGGTTAAATTGATTTTTTGGGAAAAACCTTTACGTTATATTGAAGCTAGTTTTGTACAGTATGTTTTTTTTAATTTTTAGATTGTAATACATTATTCCATAAGATAAGGATACACTCTACTGTAGAAGGATTGGTTCTGATGGAATTGCAATGCCTAGTCCTTTTGTTTTCATGGATAATAATTCAGAGGTGTCTGGCAGTGACTTTCATGTTACACAAATCCCACAACACGTGGAACTGCTGACTCGTCTTGTATACTGTGAAGTCAACTTATTAGTGAAGGTTGCATGACATTATTGTGTTCCAGCTGCACCAAAATGCAGATTTCCTGTGCGCGATCCTGGTTGCCATTGGAGAATAGGAATGGCTAATGGTTCCCTGCGCTACCATAGGCTTTAACTGTACAATTGAAAGTGATGCTCCTCCTAATGCCCCTGATATCTAGAGGGGTCTCTCACCTATAGCGCAGTAACTGAGTATAGAAAAATGTATTAACAAATGTGAACACAAGGATTACTACTAGTGATGAGCTAGTATACTCTTTGTTCGGGGGGTCTCCGAGTATTTGTGACTGCTCGGAGATTAAGTTTTCATCGCCGCAGCTGATTTACATCTGTTAGCCAGCTTGAATACATGTGTGGATTCCCTAGCAACCAGACAACCCCCACATGTACTCAGCCTGGCTAGCAGTTGTAAATCATTCAGCTGATGCAATGAAAACTAAATCTCCGAGCACTAACAAATACTCAGAGATCACCAGAGCGTGCTGGGGAAAACCCGAGCAACGAGTACACTCGCTCATCACTAATTACTACTAATATAACTTCAGATTGAAATTTGCATCACATCGAGCTGGAAGCTTGCAGACTGCCTAAAGCAACATCCAGGCATGTCTCTGTAAGGATAAACTATTGTAAGTAAGTGAGTTCTTCATTGGAAAAGTATCAACATCATCCAATGTTAGCGATTTCTACTTTGGAAAGATCTAGATATTGAAATCATAAATTGACCAGGCAAAATGTTACTCACCTGTCCTGTCCTTCTCTCACCCCAGTCTGCTTGACTTTGTTGTGCTCCACATCGGGCTTTGCAGATGGCCCGGCGTGATCCCATATGAGCATCTGCCCAGACCTATATAATACTCAGCAAAACACACATGGGTCTTGGAATTAAGACTTCAGTGTTGCTAGACTCTGGCATACTCTATACACCTAGACCTGCTCAGCTGTTGTCTGCAGTCTCCTGGACTTCTGCTTGCCTGCAGTTCTCTGCACTCTGCCTGTCTCTCATCTCCTGATGTCTTCAGCCTACCTGTCTATGGTTTCTTGGATGTCTTCTGCCAGTCTGCAGTTCCCTGAACTCCGCCTACCTGTCTGCGGTCTCCTAAATGTTTCCACATGTCTGCAGTTTCCTGCATTCTGCCCTCCTACCAGCGGTCTCCTAGATGTCTCCTGCCTGCCTGCTGTTTCCTGCATCCCGCCTACTGCCAGTGGTCTCCTGTCCCTTCAGCTGCCTCTATCCCGCTCTCCCATCTATCTCCTACATCAACACCTTTGGTCCATGTACCCACCTGGACCTTGGGTTTGGTAAATCCACCTCATTTGGTGAGTCTAAAACAACATATTGACAAGAACTACATTTATTATAGCCATCAAGTCAATTTTGGTTTCTGGTGACCATAGAAGTAGATCTCCCAAATATTCTGTGTCCCTTTTGGGTCTTTCAGGCTTCTCGGTAGAGTGTTCATCATCACCTCGATGGGTCCATTTATTGTATTGCTGGCCTTTGCCTTCCTCTCTTTGAATGGCTTTAATCTCCTTCTTGTCGAATAGCTTGGTCATCACGTAGAAAATGTTGGCACAAGTTCATCACTTGCTTCAAAAATTTTCTATGCCAAACTTTTTCCAGTCTCCTAGTAGGTCACTTGTTGCTTTGAACTCTAGCTGCCGTTGGGAAATGGCCTATGGTTGTGCATAGTGAGTCACTACACGACAATTATCAATTTATTAGTCCAGTCATTTTAGTAGGTGTCGCCCAGAAATAAGAGATAAGATCAGGGACCTCCTGCACATCATCTCTGCCTATCCCAACAGCAGGATGACTGGTGGAAAAATACTTAAAAAACCACAAAAGATAAGCTGTAAAATAATCCTTTCCAGTGGAAATTGTCAGTGACATAGATATATAGTGGGATGAGGAAACAGATGCGTAAATGTTGCAGACAGTGTACACATAATATATAGTTTCCATTTACTAGTCCTGTATATAGCAATTATGTATTTCACAAGAGGAGCGTTATTCATCAGACATATCATGTTTATCCATCACTTTATGCTTTATTATGGCTCCGCTGTATTGAAGGGAGTTCACTTATGATTAATAAACATCCTTCATCATTTTACCAATTTATTGCAGTATTCTCAGACAGTCCCAGTGAAAAAAGGCCTACTAATGAGAGTGTGATGGCGTAGTGGATAGCACTGCTGTCTGGCGGCACTGACTCATAGATCCATGTGGTCTGTCGTATGGCTTGTAATCTGAAAACAGACGCTTCCCTGCCGTGCCAACGTTGTGCATTCGACTTTGCTGCAACCTTGTCACAAAGCAAAATGTTCTGCGCTTCAAGAGCTGCACGTTTCCCATTTAAATCAATGGAAGTGCAACTTTTGCAAAACTAAGTTGTGAAGATTTGAGACCAACTTTTGTGACCAATTGTCGCACATGCATCTGCTGCATTTATGGAGAGGTTGAGGGAAGGTAGAAACGGACAGTTGGATTTCAATATGCCCAATACTCATATTCTAAGGGTATGTGCACACGTTGCGGATTCTGCTGTGGATTTTTCCGCAGCGGATTTGGAAAATCCGCAGTGCAAAACCACTGCGGTTTTCACTGGGGATTTTCTCGCGGTTTCTTCTGCGGATTCCTCTGCGGTTTTTTAACTGCATTTTCCTATTGGTGCAGGTTGAAAACCGCTGCGGAATCCGCACAAAGAATTGACATGCTGCGGAAAATAATCCGCTGCGTTTCCACGCGGATTTTTCCGCAACATGTGCACAGCGTTTTTTTTTACCCATAGGTTTACATGGTACTGTAAACTTTGGGAAAACTGCTGCGGATCCGCAGCATCAAATCCGCTGCGGATCCGCAGCAAAATCCGCAGCGTGTGCACATACCCTAAAGGGAGAGGTGTACGGCAGGTGAGCAGACAGTGTGTGCAGCCCCGGCACTCTGGCTGGGCTTAAATTGATTCCTTTGTAAATTTAATTACCTTGAGTCTTTATTTTTTTTTTTACAGCTGTTCTTCATAGGTCTTCAGAATAGGACCTGTCCTGTAGTGTATAAGGCAGAAGCTGTAAGGGTAGGAGCACACAACTGTTTCTTCTCCATCCAAGAAAAACTGCGATTTCTTTTTTGATCAGACACTGATCATAGTTTGGGATCAGTTTTTCTCAGAGGAGAAGAGAAAAAAATGTTTCTTCACTTTCTCCATTATGTCAGTCCGCGAAAATCAAACTGCACTCAAATGCCATCAGAGTTTTTCATGGACTCATAGACTTGCTTGGTTGATTTTTATCTGACACTCAGATCAAAGTTGGACATGTCACCGATTTTATTTTTCTTCTGCTTGCTCAGCCTGAGGAAGCAATCAGACATGTGAACAGCCCAATAGAATAACATGGGTGTGAGTGCTACCCGTGAAAACCACCATTAGCACTTTTCCGATAAAATTGGTTGTGTGCACCAGCCTTAAGGGTCATGCAGACAACTGTTTAAATCAGACAAGTGATACCTGACGGATAGCACTCATACCCATGTTATTCTATGGGGATGTGAACATATAAAAAAATGTTTCCTCGGACCAAGTGGTTGGAGTGAAAAATTGCAGCATGCATGATTTGCCTCCAAGAATCAGATGTCACTCGCCCTTTGAAGTCTATGGATGCATGAAAAAAATCAGACCGCACTCGGATGACATCTGAGTGCCGTCTGATTTTCGCATACTGACATTATAGAGAAGGTGGAGAAACGTTTTTTCTCTCTCCATCTCTGAGAAAATCGGATCGAGAAAACAGTCATGTGACCCTAGCCTAGTAGTGAGCCACAGGCCCCACTGTTGTTCCTGACAGACTTTTCCTGCCTAATGATTTAATTCTTCATTACATGTACATTGTACTGGTTATAGATAATGAAAAAAAATATTTCACTAATCTCATTTTTGTAATACACTTTTTTTAAATAAGTATCACAAAACAGTAAAGAACAGATATATTTGGTATCCCTGTAATCATACCAACATTCAACTAAACAGTGAACACCTAATTTATGGTGATCAGTAAATGACGTAAATAAAAACGGCGCAATTGTTATTGTTAAATAAAAAAATACATGACCTCATATTGATGTTTACTTAAAAATAAAAATAAACAGTTACAGCTATAAATGTGATAATGTGAGAAAAGATATACAGTGTTCGTCTCAAGGGCAACACTAAAATTTTCATCAGCAAGAAGATTCAATTACAAACTTTGCTGCTTCTCATATATTCTTCTTTTGTGTGTTCTTTGGTAGAAATTACAAAAAATTATATAAAAGGCATAAATATAATTTCCTGTAATGTGTATATACTGTATATATATATATATATATATATGTCTATATATGTGTAGTATGTGCAGCGCCCCAGAGTCCTGGTCGTTGCAGTAATGTTATTCTTCCACCAGGGGGAGTGATGTTACGTCTGGAGGCAATAAAGGAGATCTTCTTGCCAGGTATCACAAACCACACAACACACTTCACACTCCAGGCCGCCAGGGGGAGCTAAGCTTCTATCTATTAGGGCACTCCTCACAACTAGGTAAATCTGGTAGTCTGGACAGGAAGTTAGGCAGAAGCTGGCTGGAGGGAGTTGGAGCCAGATGCAGACTGCGGTCTGTGGAGGACGAGGGTCCACGGAGCTGCGCCTGCCCCACGTGCGGCAGCATCCTAAGAAAGAGACATCAGAAGGGAATTGTCTTGTAGTGAGTGAGAAACTAAGTCATAGCAAAAGGAGAAGAAATCAGAAGGAGTCCTGCCCTGTAAAAGGCTGCCTCCTTCTGAGGCGCAGAAATCCGGTAGCCAGAACACCGAGGGAGGAAGGATCTCTACGCTTTACTTCAGAGACTGGCAGGACAGTTAATTCTACGTTAGCTGCCCGACCTTATACCCAGGAGGCACGGTGGCAACTTGTGGGGGCCAGGGCGTGATAAAGTCCCTGTAAAAAGCCGCAGGCCATCAGTCATACGGGTTTGTCCTATCCTATCCATCAGGGGGACAGAGAGAAAGAGACATTACATCTACAATAGTTGTGAGGACCTTACCGAGAGGCTCAGCAGGGAGGTACTACAACACTCAGGCGCTAGAGGAAGGCTATTGAATTCCACCTGGATAAGGGGACTCTGGATTTGCCTTCAGACCGGCCGAACTCTGCCTACCCTGTGGTCGGTACCCTGGACTGTGGATGCTGATGCAGCGCCCCAGAGTCCTGGTCATTGCAGTGCTGTGGCTCCGCCACTATGGGGAGCCATGGTGCGTCCGATGGCACTGAAGGAGTTCATCTGATCAGGTATCACAGACACCAATACATTTCACAGCCGGGCCTCCGGGGGGAGCTAAGGGTTCTATTCATTAGGCCACTCCCCACCATAGTGGGTAAACTGGGGGTCAGGCAGGAAGTTAGATCAGAAAGCTGACTGGATTGGACGAAGCAACACCTAGTGGCAGAGGGTGTTGTGGAGGAAGAGACAGTAGGGTCTCTGTCAGGGGTGGGATCCTGACAGAGGCTTGGCATTGGAAAGAACGTAACGGGTCCGCGCCAGCTCCGGGAAGCGGCGGGACCCAAGAAAGGACTAGAAGCGAGATAGATTGTGCTGAGTGAGAAACGAGATCAAGCAATAGGAGAATTCCAGTAGGGGTCGTGCTGTAAGACCGGAGCAACACCCTACTGAGGCGCACTACCGGTGGCCGGAACGCCGAGGGAGTATTATAACATTCAGCTTCAAGCAATACTCTAAACAGCGGCAGGACAGTCAGTTTAAGGCGGGCTGTCTAACACATATCACCTATGAAGTCTTGGGAGGCAATTGCGGGAGAGGGGCGTCTCTAGGGTCCCGGAAGAACTCCAGGCCTATCCGACAAACGGGTGCCGTTCTAACTGTAACATCAGGAAGGGACGGAAGATTAGAAGAACATCATTTAATCGAGTTGTGAGGGAACTTAAGAAACAGACACAACGGTTGTGGGCAGGGGCGTAACTACCGCGGTCGCAGGGGTCGCAATTGCGACGGGGCCCGCAGTGCTTAGGGGCCCACCCAGTCCAGCAGACTGGGCGGGCTCCTAAGAACTCTAAGCTACAAAATGGGCCGCCGGCCCTTTAAATAATTCTTCCTTACAGGCCCTGCTGCGCGTGCACTCGCGATCACGGGTGGGACTGCACTTGACCCGCAGCAGAGCCCCTCCACCGCAGAGAGCCGCACACCACTACTATAGCTGCCACTGCTCTGTGCGCACAGGACCTGTGATGAGGTCACAGGAGGGGAGGAGTTGGAGTCACATGATCAAGGGCTTCCGTGTAGTGCAGGACAGTAGTGCAGTGCTGTTTGTCATCATGCTGGAGGAGGGTAAGCTTTTGTGTGAGGTCAGGAGGGGTTTGGGTGGATGTAGCAGAGCAGTGTGTGTATGAGGTGTACAGAGCAGAGCCGTGTGTGTATGAGGTGTACGGAGCGGAGCTGGGTGTGTATGAGGTGTACGGAGCAGAGCTGGGTGTGCATGAGGTGTACGGAGCGGAGCCGGGTGTGTATGAGGTGTACGGAGCGGAGCCGGGTGTGTATGAGGTGTACAGAGCGGAGCCGGGTGTGTATGAGGTGTACGGAGCAGAGCCGGGTGTGCATGAGGTGTACGGAGCAGAGCCGGGTGTGCATGAGGTGTACGGAGCAGAGCCGGGTGTGCATGAGGTGTACGGAGCAGAGCCGGGTGTGCATGAGGTGTACGGAGCGGAGCCGGGTGTGCATGAGGTGTACGGAGCAGAGCCGGGTGTGCATGAGGTGTACGGAGCAGAGCCGGGTGTGCATGAGGTGTACGGAGCGGAGCCGGGTGTGTATGAGGTGTACGGAGCGGAGCCGGGTGTGTATGAGGTGTACGGAGCGGAGCCGGGTGTGTATGAGGTGTACGGAGCGGAGCCGGGTGTGTATGAGGTGTACGGAGCGGAGCCGGGTGTGTATGAGGTGTACGGAGCAGAGCCGGGTGTGTATGAGGTGTACGGAGCAGAGCCGGGTGTGCATGAGGTGTACGGAGCAGAGCCGGGTGTGCATGAGGTGTACGGAGCAGAGCCGGGTGTGCATGAGGTGTACGGAGCGGAGCCGGGTGTGTATGAGGTGTACGGAGCAGAGCCGGGTGTGCATGAGGTGTACGGAGCAGAGCCGGGTGTGCATGAGGTGTACGGAGCAGAGCCGGGTGTGCATGAGGTGTACGGAGCAGAGCCGGGTGTGCATGAGGTGTACGGAGCAGAGCCGGGTGTGCATGAGGTGTACGGAGCAGAGCCGGGTGTGTATGAGGTGTACGGAGCGGAGCCGGGTGTGTATGAGGTGTACGGAGCAGAGCCGGGTGTGTATGAGGTGTACGGAGCGGAGCCGGGTGTGTACGAGGTGTACGGAGCGGAGCCGTGTGTGTACGAGGTGTACGGAGCGGAGCCGTGTGTGTACGAGGTGTACGGAGCGGAGCCGTGTGTGTACGAGGTGTACGGAGCGGAGCCGTGTGTGTACGAGGTGTACGGAGCGGAGCCGGGTGTGTACGAGGTGTACGGAGCGGAGCCGTGTGTGTACGAGGTGTACGGAGCGGAGCCGTGTGTGTACGAGGTGTACGGAGCGGAGCCGTGTGTGTACGAGGTGTACGGAGCGGAGCCGTGTGTGTACGAGGTGTACGGAGCGGAGTCGGGGGTGTACGGAGCGGAGTCGGGTGTGTACGAGGTGTCGCATCTCTGCTTCAGGAAAATGGCCGCCGCGATCTCCATCTAGGCACGCGCGGCATCCTGCGGCCATTTTCCTGAAGCCGCGGCCAGCACAGCGCCGCTTCTGCGCACGCGCGGCCAAAGGAAGATGGCCGCCCCCACCGATCACCAATGAAATGTCGCACATCACGCTATTTTCACTCCCCTGTGCAGTGGATTCGGGACCTTGGGCATGCGCACACCACTACGCCACCAACGGAAAACTAAGCAAGATCTGGGGGAAGACACCACGCCCATCTGACCAGACCAGCCTGATTGACAGGCGAAAACGACTACTTTGGTAACGTATTTCGGCAGCATAGGTGGGGAATCGGGGTCCACAAAATACACTATTGCAATGCACAGCTCAGGCCCTATTTAACAGTATTTTTATCTCATACGGAAAAAACGGGGTGACAGGTTCCCTTTAAGAGAAAGCCAAAATAACCCCGGGACAGAAGGCGAGAGCAGGGGGGAGGTGCGGGACAGAGCCGCTTTAGGCTAGTTTCACACTAGCGTTAACTGCAATACGCCGCAAATGCGTCATTTTGCCGAAAATACGCATCCAGCAAAAGTTCTTGCTGGATACGTTTTTTCGTCATAGACTAACATTAGCGACGCATTTGCGACGCATTGCCAAACGTCGCGTCTGTTTTGCGACGCTTGGGCGTGTGGTAGTGGACCGTCGGGAGAAAAAAACCTTACATGTAACGTTTTTTGCTCCCGACGGTCCACTTTTTCCGACCGCGCATGCGCGGCCGGAACTCCGCCCCCACCTCCCCGCACTTCCCCGCACCTCACAATGGGGCAGCGGATGCGTGGGAAAAATGCATCCGCTGCCCCCGTTGTGCGGCGGAGACCACACTAGCGTCGGGAACGTCGGCCCGACGCACAGCGACGGGTTGTTCCCGACGCTAGTGTGAAACTAGCCTTAGTCAGGAGAAGCTTAGGAGCTGCAGCCGGTTTACATCAGCCACCCCTGTACCAGAGAGGAGATTGTGAGTTGTGTATATGAGCTGGTATCTCTGGTGTGTGTGTGTGTGTGTGGTATCTGTAGTGTGTGTGTGATAACTGTAGTATGTGTGTGATATCTGTAGTATGATGTGTGTGTGTGTGATATCTGTAGTGTGTGTATGTGTGTGTGTGTGATATCTGTAGTGTGTGTATGTGTGTGTGTGTGTGTGTGTGTGATATCTGTAGTGTGTGTGTGTGTGTTATCTGTAGTGTGTGTGTGTGTGTGTGTGTGATATCTGTAGTATGATGTGTGTGTGTGATATCTGTAGTATGTCTGTGTGTGTGTGTGATATCTGTAGTGTGTGTGTGTGATAACTGTAGTATGTGTGTGATATCTGTAATATGATGTGTGTGTGATATCTGTAGTATGATGTGTGTGTGTGATATCTGTAGTGTGTGTGTGATATCTGTAGTATGTGTGTGTGTGAGGCAGCGGCGTAACTACTACGGTCGCAGCTGCAAGCGGCTCTGGCAGGTCAGGGGGCCGTGAGTCCCCTTGAGCCTGTCTCCCTTATGCTTGTGTCCCCATGTGCCAGTCTCCCTTGCCCATTAGTCCCTGTGTGTCCCCATGTGCCTGTCTCCTTTGTCCCCTTATGCTTGTGTCCCTTGTCCCCGTGTGCCAGTCTCCCTTGCCCATTAGTCCCTGTGTGTCCCCTTGAGCCTGTCTCCCTTATGCTTGTGTCCCCGTGTGCCAGTCTCCCTTGCCCATTAGTCCCTGTGTGTCCCCATGTGCCTGTCTCCTATGTCCCCTTGTGCTTCTGTCAGTCTCCTTTGTCCCCTTGTGCTTGTGTCAGTCTCCTTTGCCCACTAGTCCCTGTGTGTCAGTCTCCCTTTCCCACTTGTCCCTGTGTGTCCCCTTGTGCTTGTATCCCTTGTCCCCTTGTGCTTGTCCCTTGTCCCCGTGTGTCAGTCTCCATTGCCCACTAGTCCCCTTGTATCAGTCTCCCTTGCCCACTATTCCCCGTGTGTCAGTCTCCCTTGCCCACTAGTCCGTGTCCCCGTGTGCCAGTCTCTCTTGTCCACTAGTCCCCGTGTGCCCTTTGTGTCAGTCTCCCTTGCCCACTTGTGTCAGTCTCCCTTGCCCACTAGACCCCTTGTATCCTTCTCCCCTGCCTTCTAGCCCCCATGTGTCCCCTAGTGCCTGTCTTCCTTGCCCCCTTGTTCCCTCTCCTCTGCCCCCTCGTCACCATTTGCTCGTGTCTTTGTCACTGCCCCTGTATGGAGGGGCTGCATTATACTATGAGGGGGGGGCTGCATTGTATTCTATGGGGCTTACATTGAATTTTATGGCGGGGGGGGCCCCATTTGGAAGTTCGCACCGGGGCCCATAACTTTGTAGTTACGCCACTGGTTGTGGGGTACTTTCCGTAAGCACAGCAGGGAAGGACTACAACACATAGCGCTAAGAAGGAAGGCACCGATTTCCACCTGTGAAGTGAACTCTGGAGGTGCCATTGGACCGGCCGGACTGGTGAACCGTATTCTGGACTGAGGACTCAGAGATCTCCAGTAAAGAGGTAAAGAGACTGCAACCTGGTGTCCTCGTTATTTACCGCGACCTGCACCCCACAACCGCACCGTTACAACACCACTTACTGCACCGGACGTCCCCCACTGACAGACAGGGCCACGGACCGGGTCTAGCCACCGTGACAACCCCAGAGCAGAGACCCAGAGGCCCGGCTCCGGGTACCCCTCGGCCCTGCGGCGGTGTGGGGGCGCTCCACTGAAGCCTTCAGTAAAGGTAAAGAGACTGCAACCTTGTGTCCTCGTTATTCATTGCGCTTTACATCATCCACCATCTACACACTGGGAAGCCCTGGGGATACACTTCTCCTGTGGGAAGGTATACCATCTAGCTGCCATCACATCACCCCAGCGGACCCCTAAGCAGCGTCGGTCACCCTGACCGAATACCACAGGTGGCGTCATGAACATTATCCCTTTTAAACACCTTTCCCCACCTTTTCAATGGACGCCCCTAGGGCCGCGGACCGGGTCAGCCACCATGACATCCCCGCCGAGAACCGAAGGGCCCGGCTCCGAGTACCTCATAGCCCTACTGGGGGCTCTCCATATGTAAATGCTTATGTAAGGTGTATGCAAGTGTCAGGGAGCAGACCATCAGCTCTGCCTCTCCTACACTCAATGGGCAGGCCGCTCTAAATAGCTGGCCAGTCTGTACACTGTGTTCCGACATTGCTCCGATTTATGCAGCAGACTGACTGTGCCCTAAGACTGCCTAGTCTAAGTTTGTACTGACTAAAAATTAGAGCACGGTCCCATTGTTTGCATTTGCTTTGTAAGCAGTATCTGCCCCTGAAGAGGAGATGACCAAGAAGATTCAAGCCGTTCAAAGAGAGGAAGATGGCTACCAGTAACGCAATGAATTGGACTCACAGTGCACGATCCATCAATGTTTTTAAGATGGAAAACTGGCATAAAACACCTTGAAAAGTTGCAATTTTTTGGCGCAAAGTGGAGTTACATAAAAATGTTGCCACATTTGTTGTTTTCATGCCATGTTTGAAGCAGTTCCTCCAAAATGGATGGAGCTGGAGAGCAGACAGCGGATGACGGGACATTGCTAAATCCACCCATCAAATTCAACAAAAGTGCAGGAGTTTCTTACTCCATAAATTCACAACGTGCATGAGAAGAGCACTGAGAAGACACACCAAATTCTTAATGAATTCTGCACATTGTACTCCAGCAAGCCCATCCGCAATGCCAGTCTTTATAAATCGGCCCCATGGAGTTGATTATGAACCCATCACTGAGAAGCCCGAAAGACCCAAACACGAGACCGAACATCCAGAAGATCTATCCGTATGGTCACCAGCAGGCAGAACTGGCTTAATGGCATTAATAAAAGCAATTCTTGCCATTTCGTGTGTAACACTGCCATTACAATGATATCTAGATAATTCCTTTGTAGAAATCTCTCGCATTGGATGATGTTTATTATATTCTGAAGAATAATTCATTTACTTAGAATTGCTCAGCATTGCAGACAGTACCTTGGGTATTGCTCTAGGCTGTCTGCAATCTCCCCTGTCGACCTGATGAAAATTTCAAGCTGAGGTTATAATAGCGATCCTTGTGTTCACACTTCGTAATCATATTTTCTATAACAGTTAATAGCTTATTCTTGGGGGTTATGATAGGATGTAAAACTAGGCAAGGAGGCCAATCCACGGAGCGCCACCTGCAATGGCACAGGCTGTGCAATGTCACTCAACCTGCACTGAAAAGCTTGTACATGCAGTAAAAATGTACAGAATGTCATACAATCAAAGTCAGGATCCTTATGGAGCGCCCCCAGACGCAGGGCCGCGGGGCACTCGGTACCGGGCCTCTCTGTCTCGGTCCTGGGGTTCACGGTGGCTAGACCCGGTCCGTGACCCTGCTAAGGGGCGTCCAATGAAAGGTGTGATGATGGTGCGTGGTGCAAGGCGCGATGAATAACGAGGACACAGGGTTGCAGTCTCTTTACCTCTTTACTGAAGGCTTCGGGATCCGCATTCCAGATCACTGCTAACAGGGCTGGCTGAGACCGGCCGGTCCGAAGGCACCTCCAGAGTTCCCTTTGCAGGTGGAAATCTGTGCCTACCTTCTAGCGCCTGTGTGTTGTAGTACTTCCCTGCTGAGCACCACGGGATAGTCCTCACAACTGTTGTGTCTGTTTCTGATGTTCTTTCTCTCTCTGTCCCCCAGATGATATGGATAGGACGCACCCATATGACGGGGTAGGCCTGGAGTTCTTCCGGGACCCTAGAGTCGCCCCTCTCCCACAATTGCCTCCTTTGTCTTCGTCAGGTGATTTAGGTGAGACAGCCAACCTATAATTAACTGTCCTGCCACTGTTTAAAGTAATACGTAGAGTCTCTTACTTCCTCGGTGCTCTGGCCACCGGCTACACGCCTCAGAAGGATGTTGCCACGGTCTTAAGGACACAACTCCTTCAGGTTCTCTCGCCTCTGTGCTAAGATCTCGCTTCTCACTTCTCCGCAATATACTCCGCTTCATGTCCTTTCTAAGGAGCCTGCCGCTATACCTCACTGGCACAGCTCCATAACAATCTGTCCTTTTCGCTAGGCCACTGTCAGGATCCCACCCCTGACAGGTCCTCTCCCGAACTCTCTCGGGCTGCTTTCTCGCTAACTTCCTGTCCAACCCCCAGTTTTACCAGAGTGTGAGGAGTGGCCTAATAGATAGAACCACCCCCCCCTGGTGGCCGGAGTGTGGAGTGTAGTGTGTGTCTGTGATACCTGGTCAGGTGAACTCCTTTAGTGCAGTCAGACGTAACATCACTCCCCTTAGTGGCAGAGCGACATTACTGCAACGCCCAGGACTCTGGGGCGCTGCACTTACTTGGTCCTTAGTTGGGTAAAATGGACAATTTGATGGCCATTTAGTTAAACAGGTGTTTCATACTCCAGTCTAAGGAAAAGATGGATTGTGTGAATTTTACAAATTTAATTAAAAGGTGACACTGACAATCTCAATTAATTTCACCTCCTTTGATTTGAATAGGTGGCTGCCACTATACAGTCAATGGAGGTGTGCAGCTCCATAACCGAGCAGCTTAAGCTGCCGCTGACTCTGGGAACAGCTGATCTGTGGTGATGCTGAGTACCGCACCTTCACCGATCAGACATTGATGACTTTTCTTAAGAATAGACCATCAATGTTAAGTCCCGAACAATTCCTTTAAACATTATGTTCTAGATTTAGCGTTCCTTTAAAAAGAACTTATAAATAAAAAAACTGCATAAAATAGTAATAAACATTCAGTCTAATCAAGTTTTAATTTTTGACTATGATTCACTTTTAAAAAATACATGCATAACAACACTTTCCAATGTTGAGGATACCTGGAGCACCACTTATCCTGAGCTCTTTGATGATATATAATTAGTGATGGGCGGACCCATGGATGTTCGGGTCCACCTTTTTGACCGAAGTTTTAAAAAAAGTTTGGTTTGGGTATCAGAACATTACCTGAACTCAAACCCGAACCCCTTTCAAATGAATGGGAGGCCCAAACATCCAGCATTTACCATGTTGTCATCTGTGTGACGGCGTGACAAACACCAACTCTGATTGGCGGTAACCTTTCACGTTACAGCCGGTCAGAGCGATGTGGTTCCCACGCTGACACACAGGTGACAACATGTGAGCCAGCAGCTGTGACTGGCGGTGAAAAGGTTACCGCTGGTCACAGGCGTCAGCTAATGAGAGTACTACTCTCATCATCATACGCCTGGTCTCGCTGATTGCAGCAAGAGCAGGCGAGGTTGATGAGAGTATTCACCGGCCAGCGCCTGTCCATAGTAATAAATATGTCAGTGACATAATTAGTGTAATGTGTGTAGCTTTCTGTACATGCATTTATTGAATAAATAAAAGAAAAAAATGGATTGGGTCCCCTCTATTCTTGATAACCATCGCAGGTAAAGCTGACAGCTACAGGCTGCAGCCCTCAGATGTGAGCTTTATCTTGGTAGGTTGTCAAGAATAGACAATTATTTAAATGAATAACTTAAAAAAAGGCATAGGATCCCCCCATTTTTGATAACCAGCCTAGTTAAAGCAGAGAGCTGGGGGCTTGTATTCTCAGACTGGGAAGGGGCCGTGGATATTGGCCCTCCCCTGACTATAAATAGCAGCTTGGTTTTGGGGTTGATGTCAGCTGTTTTATGTCCATTGGCATCAGGCCCAGGGGTTAGTAATGGAGAAGCGTCTATAAGACACCCCCATTACTAACCCCGTAATCAGAAGTAAAGAACCACACAGGAAAAAGTCCTTTAATTGAAATAAACACACCCCGATCCTCTTTTACCAATCAATTAATGTAAAATTAAAAATAAAAAAACAGTATTCCTCATGTATCCTCCTATAATTCATATGTCCCACGATGTGTTCCAACTTTGCTACATCTGCACACATTGCTAAGCAATGGCATGATGTGACTGCTCAGCCCTGCATTCAGGATACACTGAGATAAGCTTGAGAATGCGGCTGCATGTGACCGGCAATGACGTAATTGAGTTTACCACTGGTCACATGCAGCTGCGTTCTCATCCTCAGCTCAATGTGTCCTGGCTGCCGGACTCAGTGGTCGCATCATGCAATCGCTCAGCAATGCATCCAGATGTAGCAATATTAAACCTCTTTGTGGGACATATGGATAATCTGCAGACAGGTGAATATAAGTCTACTTTTTATTTTTTGGGGAATAAATGGGTTGGGAAGTTTTATTTCAAATAAAGGACATTACTCTGGCTGTGTCTTTTTTAAAGTTGACTACGGGGTTAGTAATGGCGGCATCTGATAGATGCCTCTCCATTACTAACCCCTTGGCTTGATGTCAGTAGTCATAAAACAGCTGACATTAACCCCAAAACCATTACCCCACTTGCCACCGCACCAAGGGAAGTTGGAAGAGCAGAGGCTAAGCGCCAGATTTGACGCATCTTATGGATGCACCATTTCTGGGGTGGCTGAGGGCTGATGTTCTTAGTCTGGGAGGGGGCCAATATCCATGGCCACTTCCTAGGCTGTTAATCTCAGCCTGCAGCTGTCTGTTAAGCTTTTGCTTGTTATTAAATATAGAGGGGACCCCACGTCAAATTTTGGGGGGTCTCCCCTATAATAACCAGTAAAGGCTAAGCAAAGAGCTGTGATTAATAGTCTGGGAATCTTAACGGCTATTGGCCCCTTCCCAGAATAGTAACATCAGCCTCCAACTGTCAGCTTTCCCTCGGCTGGTTCTGATAGTTATAGAGGACCTCACGCTATTTTTAAAAGAATTTATTTAAATACACTGGAGCTGCAGCAACTGTAGGGTGTCACGCTGCATTCTTCGAGGTCCACCTGCTGGGAACTGATGTGATGGGAGTAAGGTTATCTCAGTTCAGAGTGCCTGGGTCTTATGAGGGTAGGGCCACTGAGAACTGAGATAACATTGCTGTAAGGTCACGTGAGTTCATAGCAGCTGGTTCTCATGTTGCGCAACACTAGTGCTGGACTGATGAACGAGCGCGAGTCCGACACTTGGCACTCCGGTATTCATCAGTCCAACACTCAAGCTACCGTGAGACATGGTGCTCAGGAAACCTTAAAAAACAGTTTAAACTGTCATGCTCGCGCCCAGACTGGTTGGCGCGGGCGTGCGGAGGTGTGTGGCCCCACTGTGCCACAGACCAAACCTCCCTGGAAGGGGCGTAACTAAGTAGCTTCCTAGGTGTTCGCTGGAGCCTCTGATGGTGAGGTCAGACTTGTGCAATAGGAAGCTACCAGGTACCACTCCAGGGTGGAGTCTGGTTGTGGCTGCTGATCCCACCAGGGAACGGAACATAGACAAGCAAGCGGGCACGGCTGGCACATAGGCAGGCAGACGGGTACAACAGGAACACTGTCAGGCAGGCGGGCACGGCTGGCTCTCTGGTAGGCAGGCGGGCACGGCTGGCTCTCTGGAAAGGTAGGCGGGCACGGCTGGCTCTCTGGCAGGACTGGTGGGAAAGACTGGTACACTGGAAGAACCGGTAGGGACCGGTCTGCAGGCAGGTATGTAGAACGGGTAAGAACCTGTTCAGACACGAGGACCTAGGAATAAGTAGATAAAGACCGCAAGAGCCGATGCAGAGCGAAAGCACAGGAGCTAGAGCCAAGAACAGAAATGCAGGAGGCGGAGCCAAGAGCAGGAGGCGGAGCCAAGTGCAAAACCGCAGGAGGCGGAGCCAAGTGCAGACAGGCAGGAGGCGGAGCCAAGAGCTGGAGGCGGAGCCAAGTGCAGACAGGCAGGAGGCGGAGCCAAGGGCTGGCGGCGGAGCCAAGTGCAGGGGAGGTAGAACCGCAAGGAGCGGAGCCAGGTAGAACCGCAAGGAGCGGAGCCAGGTAGAACCGCAAGGAGCGGAGAGGAGCTGCGGGAGAGGTCTCTGCAGCAAAGCTGAGCAGAGCCACAAGGAATGTGGAGAGAAGCTGCAGCAAGGGATAACTGCAACAGCAGAAGATAAGCAGAGTAGAAAGGAGCAGAAACGCAGAAGGGAGGAGCAGAGGTAAAGTCACAAAGGTTCAGAGCAGGCAGAGCTGCAAGAGTGCGGAGTGTAAGCAGACTGAGAATATAAGGAAAGACAACAGGGAAGGAAGCCAAAGACTAGGAGACCGGGGTAAGACTAAGTGCAGACAAGGCAATGGAACAAGACACAAGGACAAAGACACTGGGACCAGGATATACTGCCTCCTGGTGGGCGGACAACAAGACCAAGGAAATAACACAGAAAATCCTCCAGAGAGGGAGTAACTCAGAGAAAGGCCAGGCAAACTCAGAAGCAAGACACTAACTGAGCTAACACATTGCATAGGCCCAGAACACTGGGTGGAGCTGCACTATATACTGGAGGCCTCTTGGTAATTGGTCAGGAACAGATTGGACAGATGCACCTGATTCCTATAAGAACCAGAGAGTTCAGGCGCCGCCCCTCTATACACAGAACTATGAAGCATGCAGAGAGCAGAGACACAGAACATGGAGCTGGCAAGAAACAGAAACCACATCATGGCCTGGAGCAGTGGGTAAGATAGTGTGAGAAATGCGAGGCCATGCCGTGATGCCAGCAGAGTTGTTACAAGGACAATAAGGAGGACCGACTTCCGGGTACTAGTCCTCCAGGACCATAGAGGAGACGCCGACAGAAGATCAGAAGTGCACACGCGCAGCACTGAACCTGGTATGCGCGCGCTCACGAGAAGCAGAGGCCGGGAGCGAGCGAGGAGGCGGCAGCAGCGGTATGATACTAGCCAGCAGCGGCTGAACAAGACAGCTGTGGGCTGATATTAATAGCCTAGGAAGTGGTCATAGATATTGGCCTCCTCCCAAACTAAGAACATTAGCCCTCAGGCACCCCAGAAATGGCGAGTCTATAAGATGCGTCAATTCTGGCGCTTAGCTTTGCTTTTCCCACTTGCCTTGAGGGGGTGGCACGTAGGGTAATAGTTGTGGGGTTGATGTCAGCTGCTTTACGGTTGCTGATGTCAAGCCCAGGGGTTAGTAATGGAGAGGTGTTGGTAAGACACCCTTATTACTAACCTCATTGCTAACCCCATAGTCAAGTTTAACAAAGACACATACAGAATAAAGTCTTTTATTTGAAATAAACACACAAAGTCGATTATTTGAAATAAAAACTACCAGACCTTATTTTACCCATTTATTCCACACAAAAAAAATCAAAAAGCAAAGTTATACTCTCCTTTCCACCAATAATCCATTAAGCCCATGTCCCTTGACGATCCAGACGGTTTGGTTAGCGGTGACATCAGTGATGCGACCTCTCACCATGCCAGCCAGGATACACTGAGCTAAACGTGAGAACGTGGCTGCAGTCACTGTTGGTAACCTTAATGACGTCACCACCAGTCTCACTTTTTATCTTTATTACACTTGACTATGGGGTTAGTAATGGGGGTTTCTTATAGATGCCTCTCCATTACTAACCCCTGAGCTTGATGTTAGCGGCAATAAAACAGCTGATGTCAACCCCACAACTATTAACCCACTTGCCACCTCACCAGGACAAGTGAGAAGAGTTGGGCAAAGTGCCAGAATCTAATGGGGACATCTCTATTTTCAATAACCAGCCAAGCTTAAGCTGACAGCTTGGGGCTGCAACATGCAGCTGTCCGTTTTGCCTGAGCTGGTTATCACAAATAGATGAGACCCCACGTCTTTTTTTGTTTTACACCGTGTGCCTGCCAATCACAGCCATGCCAAAACTTGACATGTGCTGTGATCAGGGGCGCCGCTATCATGTACGGAGCAGAGCCGGGTGTGTATGAGGTGTATGGAGCGGAGCCACGTGTGTACGGAGTGGAGCCATGTGTGCAAGGTGTGCGGAGCACAGCCGCGTGTATAGGAGTAACTATGTGGCCATTATACGGTACGCAGTATAATGTGCGGCCATTATACAGTATTGAGCACTGTGTGTGGCCATTATACAGTATGGAGCATCATGTGTGGCCATTATACAGTATGGAGCATCATGTGGGGCCATTATACAGTATGGAGCATCATGTACGGGCAATATACAGTATGGAGCACTATGTGTGGCCAATATACAGTATGGAGCATCATGTGTGGCCATTATACAGTATAGAGCATCATGTGGGGCCATTATACAGTATGGAGCATCATGTGGGGCCATTATACAGTATGGAGCATCATGTGTGGCCATTATACAGTATGGCGCATCATGTGTGGCCATTATACAGTATGGAGCATCATGTGTGGCCATTATACAGTATAGAGCATCATGTGGGGCCATTATACAGTATGGAGCATCATGTGGGGCCATTATACAGTATGGAGCATCGTGTGGGGCCATTATACAGTATGGAGCATCATGTGGGGCCATTATACAGTATAGAGCATCATGTGGGGCCATTATACAGTATGGAGCATCATCTGTGGCCATTATACAGTATGGAGCATCATGTGGGGCCATTATACAGTATTGAGCATTATGTGGAGCCATTATACAGTATGGAGCATCATCTGTGGCCATTATACAGTATGGAGCATTATGTGTGGCCATTATACAGTATGGAGAATCATGTGCGGCCAATATACAGTATGGAGCATCATGTGTGGCCATGGCCATTATATAGTATGCTATGGTAGATAGCCGTAGGCACTACTATTGGGGGTGGTGCACAAGTAGGTGCCCAAACCGTATCTCTTTGTAGAACAACTTGGCACACACGTGATACGATGCAAATGTGGTTTTTTAATAAGAGAGTACATACATAGTGACGTTTCGGTCATAGACCTTCTTCAATGTACTAAATAAAATAATAAATGATAACAAAAATAAATAAAGTATATACAATAAACTCATATACAAAATGGTCTCATATATTGCAGTAAATACACGTATAATTGCACAGACTTGACTATATCCGTCTGTAATGAGATGCAATTTAGGAAGAACGTTCTAAATGTCATGCACTGGAAGTGAGGAGGAGACTTTTAGTGGTGACCGTTTGTGATGAGAGATAATCTCTATTTGGTGCATTTAAGTGAGGGGAGGAAGAAGAAAAACCTACCCTCTCTCAAGAAGATAACAGGTGAACGGATTTTATCAGGTAAATAACCTATAAATATGTATAAAGAGTCTCAGGCTATAACATTAAGCAGTGACACCTTTGGAGGACAATAAGAGTAAACATACCCCTGGTTTTGGTATAGTTAGGTTCAGTCTGTGTGCTTTCAAGGCACTATGGGGATAAAAGTGACATACGATGAAGAACCCAAGATTGCGGCATAGTGCTCTGTGAGCGGTGAAGAATCCTGCTTACCTAATGGTTCCTGCACTGGACGCGGCATCCACCGTTAGTCCTGGAGGTGGGGGAGCAAGTGAATCGGTGCCGGTATAAGTGCGCGCTGTAAGCCGCGCTACCGGAAGTGTCTAACCGGAAGTGACTCAGTTTGAGGGGTATGGCTCTGATGCGTTCCATGGTGCTAAAAAGGGGTGGGACCGTGCGTTCCACAATGGGCATGCGCTGTCTACACTGCTTTAGGAGCCCTGTATCATTCCTCCGAGGTGATGTGAAATACTTAGAGTAGTGGAAGGTGAACATCCGTGGTGACCGATATCAGTGAGGTAGCGGAGGTGCTTTTATACTCCAGACAGCGTTAATAAAGCCGGTTCTGAAAGGAGAGACATAAGTGTTAGAATGGAACATGGAATATTACAAGAGATATGACATAATATATTGGTATTGTCTAATAACATATGCATATTGAATCATGGACATAGTGTTCTATGGACACTCTCAGTAATTACATGATCAGGAGAGAAATGCTTGGATATCGTAGTCTCTGTTCAGGCCCCTGGGGGCTAAAGTTTGCAGTTCGTGTATCCAATAAGCCTCCCTCTTCTTCAGGAGCTTAATCCTGTCTCCCCCTCTGCGCGGTGGTGTCACCTGTTCGATGACTTGAAACCGTAATTGGGCTATGGAATGTCCCTGGGTGATGAAGTGATAGGGAATGGGCAATAAGGTGTTTTTGCACCTTATCGTAGACTTATGTTTTGAGATTCTCTGTTTGATCGGTTGTGTTGTCTCTCCAACATAGTACAGTCCGCAAGGGCACTTAATTATGTAGATTACGTATGCGGAGTCGCATGTGAAGAAACCTCTGATGGGATATTTTTTACCGTTGTGTGGATGATATAGAGTCGTACCTCTTTGTATATTATTGCACTGTATGCATTGTAGGCAGGGAAATGTGCCTGTCCTTGGGTTGGAGAGAAAACGCTGTCTGGATGTAGACTGTGAACTGCCTATGTCCGCTCTGATTAGTTTGTCACGTATGTTACGTGGTCTTCGGAAGCAAGGGAGAAAAGGTTCGTTGAATTCTTTGACCCCTGGATGTGCTGTTCCTAACATGTGCCAGTGGCGTCGTATGGACTTATGGAGTAGGTAGACTAGGGGGTGGTAGTTGTGAACGAAGGGGATGCGGTATTTTGTGTCAAACCTCTTGCTCTGAGAGGGATTTGTGCTGGTAACCTCAAGGGTGTGAGGGGGGTAGCCCCTTTCAAGAAATTTTGTCCGCATTTCCTCTAGTCGTTTTTTTTGTAGGTTCTTGTCAGAGACTATTTTATTGACCCTGTGAAATTGGGATTTTGGTATAGAGTCTTTCATTTTCCTGGGATGAAAGCTGTCGTAGTGCAATAGGCTATTTCGGTCTGTAGGTTTGGTGTATAAATCCGTAGAGAGTTCGCCTATTTCGTTTTTGAGGATTATGGTGTCTAGGAAATTTACTTTGTTCTGGTCATAGGTGATGGTAAAATCTAAGCCAGGCCATGAGGTCTTGAGGAATTCAAAGAACGATTCTAATGTTATCTGAGGGCCATTCCAGATGCAGAATATATCATCAATGTACCTCTTCCACACTATGGCATGTGTGCGGAAGAGGTCATTCTCATAGATGGAACAGTCCTCGTAGTCTGCCATGTAAGAATTTGCATACGGTGGCGCAGCATTGCTACCCATCGCGGTGCCCCGCTTTTGTAAATAGAATTTGTCCTCAAATAGAAAAAAAATTTTTGTGAGTATTAGGGACAGTAGTTCGCAACAAAGGTTGATCTGATCTGGGGCTAAGTTCGAGGCCTGAAGTAGTCTCCTGACTGATTTAATGCCCTCCTCATGCGGAATGGACGTATATAAGTCCTTTACGTCAAATGTGACCAAAAAGGCTTCTGTTGGGACAGTTTTCAACTCCTCTATGATTTTAAGGAAGGCTCCTGTGTCTAATAGGAAGGAGCGAGTTTGTTTCGTTAAGGGTGTGAGAATTTTCTCTAAATATTTAGAGATGGGTGAAAAAATAGATTCTGTTGAAGCTACTATGGGTCTTCCTGGTGGATTAATTAGGCTCTTATGTACTTTTGGCAGTACATAAAAAACTGGCGTGATGGGATTTTGTTTCGTGAGAAAATCGCATGTTTTTTGGTCAAGTATTTTTAACTCTCTATATTTGGTAAGCGTATTTTGGATTAGTTCTCTAATGCTATTGGTTGGGTCTCTGTCGAGGGGTGTGTAGATGGAATCATTGTTTAATTGGCGATAGACCTCTTCACGGTAAGTAGATTTGTCCAGTACGACTATTCCTCCCCCCTTATCTGCTGGTTTGATTATTATGTCTTTATCTGTTTGTAAGGAGTTAAGTGCCTGTTGATCTACGGCCGTGAGGTTAGATGGGGCATGTAGCCTACCTCTATCAAAATCCTCTCTCAGTTTGTGAAAGGAGTCATTCACAAATGAGATAAATGCTTCTAGGGCCGGGGAGCTTGTTGGAGGCCTGTAATTACTTTTGTTTCTCAAGCCCAAGCTCCTTGAAGTAAGGAGTTGTCCTTCTATATTGTCAGGAGGTGGATCATTAGTGTTAGAGTCAGCAAAGTGTAGCTTTAGTCTAAGTGCCCTATAGAATTTTTGTAAGTCCATTTCTAGATTAAAGGTACTTAGTCTGTAACTTGGACAGAAGGATAGGCCTTTCTGTAATACCTGGTGTTCTGCAATGCTCAGTGATTTGGAGGAAATGTTAATTACGAGGGGGTTCGTACCTGAGAGCGGGTTATCCGTGTGAAGTCGGTGTTTCTTTGACCGTCCCTTTCCTCTACGGGTCCTCTTCTTCTTGTTTGTCTCCTGCCCCGTCCTAAAAAACGGCCTGCTGATGGTCTTTCGCGTCGTTCTTGGTCCGATCCTGATGTCGAGATGTCTGTCGTAGATCTGTAGTTGGAGCGTGAGGAGAAGGTCCCGGAGTTTGAGTTATCTCGCCATTTGTAGATCTTGTTTTGTTCGTAATCCTCTGCGTCCCTGATGAATTTCGACCTTTTCCTTGCTTCCGTGTCACGTTTATGTTGATCGATTGTATTGTTAATGCGGGTTTTGAGGTCCTGGAGTTCTTCCGGAGTGGAGGATGCTGTCAGTTGTTGTTCAATGTTGGTGATTCGTTCTTTACTCTGGGCGATCCCTTGATGAAGATGTTCTAACGTGAGGGTCATGAGATCGAAAGAACATTTGTTTAGTATTTTTTCAAAATGAGAGCAAAAATCGGGGGAGTCACTAAAGAGGGTAGGGCGGAGGGGGACCCGTAGTCCCCTTGGAATCCTCTGGACTTTGAGGTACTCCGTAAGGGTTGCACAATGCAACTCCAAATTGGTGCTCCGTCTTAACTCCCTCTCTAGATCCCGTCCCCTTGTTTCTTTAGGGGGAACTCTAAGGAACTCCGTGGATGTTGTGGAGCGTGCAATTATATTAGACGTTTCTTCTGCATTGTACGAAAATGTGAGTGATGACATGACCAAAATAGTGTGCTCATACGTAAGGGTTGTAGTCTATGGTAGATAGCCGTAGGCACTACTATTGGGGGTGGTGCACAAGTAGGTGCCCAAACCGTATCTCTTTGTAGAACAACTTGGCACACACGTGATACGATGCAAATGTGGTTTTTTAATAAGAGAGTACATACATAGTGACGTTTCGGTCATAGACCTTCTTCAATGTACTAAATAAAATAATAAATGATAACAAAAATAAATAAAGTATATACAATAAACTCATATACAAAATGGTCTCATATATTGCAGTAAATACACGTATAATTGCACAGACTTGACTATATCCGTCTGTAATGAGATGCAATTTAGGAAGAACGTTCTAAATGTCATGCACTGGAAGTGAGGAGGAGACTTTTAGTGGTGACCGTTTGTGATGAGAGATAATCTCTATTTGGTGCATTTAAGTGAGGGGAGGAAGAAGAAAAACCTACCCTCTCTCAAGAAGATAACAGGTGAACGGATTTTATCAGGTAAATAACCTATAAATATGTATAAAGAGTCTCAGGCTATAACATTAAGCAGTGACACCTTTGGAGGACAATAAGAGTAAACATACCCCTGGTTTTGGTATAGTTAGGTTCAGTCTGTGTGCTTTCAAGGCACTATGGGGATAAAAGTGACATACGATGAAGAACCCAAGATTGTGGCATAGTGCTCTGTGAGCGGTGAAGAATCCTGCTTACCTAATGGTTCCTGCACTGGACGCGGCATCCACCGTTAGTCCTGGAGGTGGGGGAGCAAGTGAATCGGTGCCGGTATAAGTGCGCGCTGTAAGCCGCGCTACCGGAAGTGTCTAACCGGAAGTGACTCAGTTTGAGGGGTATGGCTCTGATGCGTTCCATGGTGCTAAAAAGGGGTGGGACCGTGCGTTCCACAATGGGCATGCGCTGTCTACACTGCTTTAGGAGCCCTGTATCATTCCTCCGAGGTGATGTGAAATACTTAGAGTAGTGGAAGGTGAACATCCGTGGTGACCGATATCAGTGAGGTAGCGGAGGTGCTTTTATACTCCAGACAGCGTTAATAAAGCCGGTTCTGAAAGGAGAGACATAAGTGTTAGAATGGAACATGGAATATTACAAGAGATATGACATAATATATTGGTATTGTCTAATAACATATGCATATTGAATCATGGACATAGTGTTCTATGGACACTCTCAGTAATTACATGATCAGGAGAGAAATGCTTGGATATCGTAGTCTCTGTTCAGGCCCCTGGGGGCTAAAGTTTGCAGTTCGTGTATCCAATAAGCCTCCCTCTTCTTCAGGAGCTTAATCCTGTCTCCCCCTCTGCGCGGTGGTGTCACCTGTTCGATGACTTGAAACCGTAATTGGGCTATGGAATGTCCCTGGGTGATGAAGTGATAGGGAATGGGCAATAAGGTGTTTTTGCACCTTATCGTAGACTTATGTTTTGAGATTCTCTGTTTGATCGGTTGTGTTGTCTCTCCAACATAGTACAGTCCGCAAGGGCACTTAATTATGTAGATTACGTATGCGGAGTCGCATGTGAAGAAACCTCTGATGGGATATTTTTTACCGTTGTGTGGATGATATAGAGACATATTCTGCATCTGGAATGGCCCTCAGATAACATTAGAATCGTTCTTTGAATTCCTCAAGACCTCATGGCCTGGCTTAGATTTTACCATCACCTATGACCAGAACAAAGTAAATTTCCTAGACACCATAATCCTCAAAAACGAAATAGGCGAACTCTCTACGGATTTATACACCAAACCTACAGACCGAAATAGCCTATTGCACTACGACAGCTTTCATCCCAGGAAAATGAAAGACTCTATACCAAAATCCCAATTTCACAGGGTCAATAAAATAGTCTCTGACAAGAACCTACAAAAAAAACGACTAGAGGAAATGCGGACAAAATTTCTTGAAAGGGGCTACCCCCCTCACACCCTTGAGGTTACCAGCACAAATCCCTCTCAGAGCAAGAGGTTTGACACAAAATACCGCATCCCCTTCGTTCACAACTACCACCCCCTAGTCTACCTACTCCATAAGTCCATACGACGCCACTGGCACATGTTAGGAACAGCACATCCAGGGGTCAAAGAATTCAACGAACCTTTTCTCCCTTGCTTCCGAAGACCACGTAACATACGTGACAAACTAATCAGAGCGGACATAGGCAGTTCACAGTCTACATCCAGACAGCGTTTTCTCTCCAACCCAAGGACAGGCACATTTCCCTGCCTACAATGCATACAGTGCAATAATATACAAAGAGGTACGACTCTATATCATCCACACAACGGTAAAAAATATCCCATCAGAGGTTTCTTCACATGCGACTCCGCATACGTAATCTACATAATTAAGTGCCCTTGCGGACTGTACTATGTTGGAGAGACAACACAACCGATCAAACAGAGAATCTCAAAACATAAGTCTACGATAAGGTGCAAAAACACCTTATTGCCCATTCCCTATCACTTCATCACCCAGGGACATTCCATAGCCCAATT
Source organism: Ranitomeya variabilis (assembly GCF_051348905.1). Taxonomy (NCBI): domain Eukaryota; kingdom Metazoa; phylum Chordata; class Amphibia; order Anura; family Dendrobatidae; genus Ranitomeya; species Ranitomeya variabilis. Next base: position 88,708,493 of record NC_135236.1, read on the forward strand.
ACGGTTTCAAGTCATCGAACAGGTGACACCACCGCGCAGAGGGGGAGACAGGATTAAGCTCCTGAAGAAGAGGGAGGCTTATTGGATACACGAACTGCAAACTTTAGCCCCCAGGGGCCTGAACAGAGACTACGATATCCAAGCATTTCTCTCCTGATCATGTAATTACTGAGAGTGTCCATAGAACACTATGTCCATGATTCAATATGCATATGTTATTAGACAATACCAATATATTATGTCATATCTCTTGTAATATTCCATGTTCCATTCTAACACTTATGTCTCTCCTTTCAGAACCGGCTTTATTAACGCTGTCTGGAGTATAAAAGCACCTCCGCTACCTCACTGATATCGGTCACCACGGATGTTCACCTTCCACTACTCTAAGTATTTCACATCACCTCGGAGGAATGATACAGGGCTCCTAAAGCAGTGTAGACAGCGCATGCCCATTGTGGAACGCACGGTCCCACCCCTTTTTAGCACCATGGAACGCATCAGAGCCATACCCCTCAAACTGAGTCACTTCCGGTTAGACACTTCCGGTAGCGCGGCTTACAGCGCGCACTTATACCGGCACCGATTCACTTGCTCCCCCACCTCCAGGACTAACGGTGGATGCCGCGTCCAGTGCAGGAACCATTAGGTAAGCAGGATTCTTCACCGCTCACAGAGCACTATGCCGCAATCTTGGGTTCTTCATCGTATGTCACTTTTATCCCCATAGTGCCTTGAAAGCACACAGACTGAACCTAACTATACCAAAACCAGGGGTATGTTTACTCTTATTGTCCTCCAAAGGTGTCACTGCTTAATGTTATAGCCTGAGACTCTTTATACATATTTATAGGTTATTTACCTGATAAAATCCGTTCACCTGTTATCTTCTTGAGAGAGGGTAGGTTTTTCTTCTTCCTCCCCTCACTTAAATGCACCAAATAGAGATTATCTCTCATCACAAACGGTCACCACTAAAAGTCTCCTCCTCACTTCCAGTGCATGACATTTAGAACGTTCTTCCTAAATTGCATCTCATTACAGACGGATATAGTCAAGTCTGTGCAATTATACGTGTATTTACTGCAATATATGAGACCATTTTGTATATGAGTTTATTGTATATACTTTATTTATTTTTGTTATCATTTATTATTTTATTTAGTACATTGAAGAAGGTCTATGACCGAAACGTCACTATGTATGTACTCTCTTATTAAAAAACCACATTTGCATCGTATCACGTGTGTGCCAAGTTGTTCTACAAAGAGATACGGTTTGGGCACCTACTTGTGCACCACCCCCAATAGTAGTGCCTACGGCTATCTACCATAGACTACAACCCTTACGTATGAGCACACTATTTTGGTCATGTCATCACTCACATTTTCGTACAATGCAGAAGAAACGTCTAATATAATTGCACGCTCTACAACATCCACGGAGTTCCTTAGAGTTCCCCCTAAAGAAACAAGGGGACGGGATCTAGAGAGGGAGTTAAGACGGAGCACCAATTTGGAGTTGCATTGTGCAACCCTTACGGAGTACCTCAAAGTCCAGAGGATTCCAAGGGGACTACGGGTCCCCCTCCGCCCTACCCTCTTTAGTGACTCCCCCGATTTTTGCTCTCATTTTGAAAAAATACTAAACAAATGTTCTTTCGATCTCATGACCCTCACGTTAGAACATCTTCATCAAGGGATCGCCCAGAGTAAAGAACGAATCACCAACATTGAACAACAACTGACAGCATCCTCCACTCCGGAAGAACTCCAGGACCTCAAAACCCGCATTAACAATACAATCGATCAACATAAACGTGACACGGAAGCAAGGAAAAGGTCGAAATTCATCAGGGACGCAGAGGATTACGAACAAAACAAGATCTACAAATGGCGAGACAACTCAAACTCCGGGACCTTCTCCTCACGCTCCAACTACAGATCTACGACAGACATCTCGACATCAGGATCGGACCAAGAACGACGCGAAAGACCATCAGCAGGCCGTTTTTTAGGACGGGGCAGGAGACAAACAAGAAGAAGAGGACCCGTAGAGGAAAGGGACGGTCAAAGAAACACCGACTTCACACGGATAACCCGCTCTCAGGTACGAACCCCCTCGTAATTAACATTTCCTCCAAATCACTGAGCATTGCAGAACACCAGGTATTACAGAAAGGCCTATCCTTCTGTCCAAGTTACAGACTAAGTACCTTTAATCTAGAAATGGACTTACAAAAATTCTATAGGGCACTTAGACTAAAGCTACACTTTGCTGACTCTAAGGGCCCCTTCACACTGTGCAATCAAAGTCTGAACGAGCGTTCGATTTGTGACGTTTATCCGTCCTCGTTCCGAGGTTGCAAAGTGTGACATGGCGTTACGATCTGCGACGCAGCCCAGCATCGTACGATGTGAAAGAAAGAGCAGAACTTTCTTTCGTCGTAAATGTCTCGCTGTGGCGGTCGAAATCGTAGTATGTGACGGCGGTCATACGAGCTCGTAATGCGACTACGTGGGTTGGGCTTCCGCATACCTGTCTCCTGATTGGGCGTGACGTTTTAGCATGCCCATGCTGGTAATACGTCACGCTCGGAGTCGTAGGACTATGGCGGTGTGAAGGGTAGCGTACGATTGCGACGCGTGACGTTCACATCGCAACTACGTCAGAAAAAGCGTTAACATCGTAGAGTGTGACCGCTGGCTACGAGCTCGTACTGCGATGTCGAATATGACGCAAATGCGTCGTAATCGTAGCAGAATCGACCAGTGTGAAGGGGCCCTTACACTAATGATCCACCTCCTGACAATATAGAAGGACAACTCCTTACTTCAAGGAGCTTGGGCTTGAGAAACAAAAGTAATTACAGGCCTCCAACAGGCTCCCCGGCCCTAGAAGCATTTATCTCATTTGTGAATGACTCCTTTCACAAACTGAGAGAGGATTTTGATAGAGGTAGGCTACATGCCCCATCTAACCTCACGGCCGTAGATCAACAGGCACTTAACTCCTTACAAACAGATAAAGACATAATAATCAAACCAGCAGATAAGGGGGGAGGAATAGTCGTACTGGACAAATCTACTTACCGTGAAGAGGTCTATCGCCAATTAAACAATGATTCCATCTACACACCCCTCGACAGAGACCCAACCAATAGCATTAGAGAACTAATCCAAAATACGCTTACCAAATATAGAGAGTTAAAAATACTTGACCAAAAAACATGCGATTTTCTCACGAAACAAAATCCCATCACGCCAGTTTTTTATGTACTGCCAAAAGTACATAAGAGCCTAATTAATCCACCAGGAAGACCCATAGTAGCTTCAACAGAATCTATTTTTTCACCCATCTCTAAATATTTAGAGAAAATTCTCACACCCTTAACGAAACAAACTCGCTCCTTCCTATTAGACACAGGAGCCTTCCTTAAAATCATAGAGGAGTTGAAAACTGTCCCAACAGAAGCCTTTTTGGTCACATTTGACGTAAAGGACTTATATACGTCCATTCCGCATGAGGAGGGCATTAAATCAGTCAGGAGACTACTTCAGGCCTCGAACTTAGCCCCAGATCAGATCAACCTTTGTTGCGAACTACTGTCCCTAATACTCACAAAAATTTTTTTTCTATTTGAGGACAAATTCTATTTACAAAAGCGGGGCACCGCGATGGGTAGCAATGCTGCGCCACCGTATGCAAATTCTTACATGGCAGACTACGAGGACTGTTCCATCTATGAGAATGACCTCTTCCGCACACATGCCATAGTGTGGAAGAGGTACATTGATGATATATTCTGCATCTGGAATGGCCCTCAGATAACATTAGAATCGTTCTTTGAATTCCTCAAGACCTCATGGCCTGGCTTAGATTTTACCATCACCTATGACCAGAACAAAGTAAATTTCCTAGACACCATAATCCTCAAAAACGAAATAGGCGAACTCTCTACGGATTTATACACCAAACCTACAGACCGAAATAGCCTATTGCACTACGACAGCTTTCATCCCAGGAAAATGAAAGACTCTATACCAAAATCCCAATTTCACAGGGTCAATAAAATAGTCTCTGACAAGAACCTACAAAAAAAACGACTAGAGGAAATGCGGACAAAATTTCTTGAAAGGGGCTACCCCCCTCACACCCTTGAGGTTACCAGCACAAATCCCTCTCAGAGCAAGAGGTTTGACACAAAATACCGCATCCCCTTCGTTCACAACTACCACCCCCTAGTCTACCTACTCCATAAGTCCATACGACGCCACTGGCACATGTTAGGAACAGCACATCCAGGGGTCAAAGAATTCAACGAACCTTTTCTCCCTTGCTTCCGAAGACCACGTAACATACGTGACAAACTAATCAGAGCGGACATAGGCAGTTCACAGTCTACATCCAGACAGCGTTTTCTCTCCAACCCAAGGACAGGCACATTTCCCTGCCTACAATGCATACAGTGCAATAATATACAAAGAGGTACGACTCTATATCATCCACACAACGGTAAAAAATATCCCATCAGAGGTTTCTTCACATGCGACTCCGCATACGTAATCTACATAATTAAGTGCCCTTGCGGACTGTACTATGTTGGAGAGACAACACAACCGATCAAACAGAGAATCTCAAAACATAAGTCTACGATAAGGTGCAAAAACACCTTATTGCCCATTCCCTATCACTTCATCACCCAGGGACATTCCATAGCCCAATTACGGTTTCAAGTCATCGAACAGGTGACACCACCGCGCAGAGGGGGAGACAGGATTAAGCTCCTGAAGAAGAGGGAGGCTTATTGGATACACGAACTGCAAACTTTAGCCCCCAGGGGCCTGAACAGAGACTACGATATCCAAGCATTTCTCTCCTGATCATGTAATTACTGAGAGTGTCCATAGAACACTATGTCCATGATTCAATATGCATATGTTATTAGACAATACCAATATATTATGTCATATCTCTTGTAATATTCCATGTTCCATTCTAACACTTATGTCTCTCCTTTCAGAACCGGCTTTATTAACGCTGTCTGGAGTATAAAAGCACCTCCGCTACCTCACTGATATCGGTCACCACGGATGTTCACCTTCCACTACTCTAAGTATTTCACATCACCTCGGAGGAATGATACAGGGCTCCTAAAGCAGTGTAGACAGCGCATGCCCATTGTGGAACGCACGGTCCCACCCCTTTTTAGCACCATGGAACGCATCAGAGCCATACCCCTCAAACTGAGTCACTTCCGGTTAGACACTTCCGGTAGCGCGGCTTACAGCGCGCACTTATACCGGCACCGATTCACTTGCTCCCCCACCTCCAGGACTAACGGTGGATGCCGCGTCCAGTGCAGGAACCATTAGGTAAGCAGGATTCTTCACCGCTCACAGAGCACTATGCCGCAATCTTGGGTTCTTCATCGTATGTCACTTTTATCCCCATAGTGCCTTGAAAGCACACAGACTGAACCTAACTATACCAAAACCAGGGGTATGTTTACTCTTATTGTCCTCCAAAGGTGTCACTGCTTAATGTTATAGCCTGAGACTCTTTATACATATTTATAGGTTATTTACCTGATAAAATCCGTTCACCTGTTATCTTCTTGAGAGAGGGTAGGTTTTTCTTCTTCCTCCCCTCACTTAAATGCACCAAATAGAGATTATCTCTCATCACAAACGGTCACCACTAAAAGTCTCCTCCTCACTTCCAGTGCATGACATTTAGAACGTTCTTCCTAAATTGCATCTCATTACAGACGGATATAGTCAAGTCTGTGCAATTATACGTGTATTTACTGCAATATATGAGACCATTTTGTATATGAGTTTATTGTATATACTTTATTTATTTTTGTTATCATTTATTATTTTATTTAGTACATTGAAGAAGGTCTATGACCGAAACGTCACTATGTATGTACTCTCTTATTAAAAAACCACATTTGCATCGTATCACGTGTGTGCCAAGTAATTATATAGTATGCAGCATCATGTGTGGCCATTATACTGTATGAAGCAATATATGGGGCTCATTATTCTGTATGGAGCACTGTGGTGCCCAGAATACTGCATAGAGGACTATGCTGTCTGATTTATGACCTATTGTAGAATGTACAATAGTTATCACTCATTTAATGTATGGGGGGACTGTATATGAGATGGGAGCCCTATAGGGGGGCTGTACTGTATATGTGTTTGGGGGGGTTTCCGTTTTGAAGTTCGCCTCAGGCAGCAGTGTGGCTAGGTTCACCCCTGGGTGTGATTAAGCCATTCAACAAGTTTTGTTCGGGCTGCTGAAACCGAACAGTAACACGGACTTCCGGGAGAACACGGACACTAGGTGTGCTGCACGGAACCCGAACATTACTGTTTGGGTTCACCCATCTCTGATGCCAATACTTGACATGGCTGTGAATGAGCTGGAAGTGCCCACACCGTAAAGCTTGTTGATTGGCTGCAATGAAGCCTTTCAACAAACTTTGTTCGGGCTGTCGAACCCAAACAGTAACACGGACTTCAGGGAGAAGTCCATGTTCAGGGTCCGTACATGAACATTGTGTCCGATACGGACCGCGAGCTTTAAGTTTGGGTTCGCCCTTATCTATATATAATGACAACTACAGATCTGCCAGAATTACTGTGACATTGGGAGAATGGATGGGACAGGACGAGAATTTAACTCAACAATGCAGATTTGAAAAATGGTGACACTGACAACCCTTTGGGTCTTTGTAAAGACCACCATTATTCTTTGACACCTGGTATGTGTTCCCATTGATGAAAACTAAGGCTGGTTTCACATTTGCGGTTGTGTCCGCAGCGTTTTGGACGCATATATCCGTAATGCGTCATGTATTCCTATATTTAACATTAGGGACGCAGGTGCCTGCAATAGGTTGCGTTTTTACGATGCATGCATCGTTTCATTGTCTGCGGCTTGGCGTGGTAAACGCTACATGTTGTAATTTCAGAGGCGTCAATTTGCCGCCTCGAAACATATGTTGTGTGATCCCAGCCAAAAGTGCATTGTCTAACCATAATTTTTTTTTCAACAGAGCTCAAAGTCAGAACACGTTGGCGTTCGATGAAGGATCGCTTCAACAAGGACCTTCGTCAAGACAGCCGGGTTCATAGTGGTTCTGGAGCAAGGATTTGAAAATATAAATATCACCGCATCCTGGCATTTTTGAGACCGGTCCTTGCCCAGAGAACGTAAGTATTTTTAGTGGTGTTTTGGGTTGTGTTGTATTGCCTAATCTGTATTTTTCTATTCCACAGGAGTTAGCGCTTTTACTATTGTAAATGTTTGGTACTAATTTTTTTTATTGTTTTATTTTTTTCACAGCACATGGAGCAGCACTCTTGACCCTGGTTCTGGAGCGGTCCTTCATCAAACAGCCACGGACCCGTCCCAGCCATCCAGCAGGGCTGCAGCAAGTGGGCCTGCAACACAGACTGGAGACCAGGAAGCTGGTCCATCAGGTGTACCCCTGTCCCAGTCCTCTGCCTCTTTTTTTGGGCTCTTCCCGGCAGCGTCAGAGGGCCTCGGACAGGTCACTCATGCCTGAGTTTTTGCACTTGAGCTCGGTCTTTCATGATGGACTCAAGGAGATGGGAGACAGACTGGATAGTGCCATAAACCAAATTAATACACTTATCCAGGATGTCACCAGAAGACTTGACTAAGTGAAAACCGACCTCCAGAGGCCAGCACATCATTTTTTCAATCAAATAGAGAAGGGCATGTTGGAACACCTTACTCCTGATCTCCAGCTTAGTGTCATGCAGGCCTGCAATGCTGATTACATGCAGGCTATGCAGCAGAGTCGGTATTTTCAGCAGCCAGTGGTGGCATTTCCACCTGTGCCAACACTGTCACGCTTGACCTCAATGCCGAGCTCTGCTGCATACCACTGCACGGCCACCACCATTCCAAACACTGCCGGACACCACTACAGCACCACCACCATGCCGAGTGCTGTTTGACAGCCCACCGCCACCACCATGCCAACTGCTGCTCCACTGCCACCACCATGCAGCAGCACCAGGATCAGGACAGGTCGGCCACCATCACCAGGTCTCAGCTGCAGCAGCCCCCGGATCCTGGCATGCTTTTCAGCACCACCATGCAGCAGCAGCATCTGGACCCTGGCATGGCCTTCCCCACCACCACCATGCAGCAGCAGCAGCCGGACCCTGGCATGGCCTTCCCCACCACCGTCATGCAGCAGCAGGACCCTGGCATGGCCTTGCCCACCACCACCATGCAGCAGCAGGACCCTGGCATGGCCTTCCCCCCCACCACAACCATGCAGCGGCACACGGACCCTGACAGGTCGGCCACCATGACCAGGCCGCAACAAAAGAGCCCACCGAGGCTCACCAGACCGCAGAGCAGAGCCCAAAAAGGGAAAGGAAAACAAAAAAAACAACTGACTATCGCTATTCCTCCCCCCTCACCTCCCAATGTGTCTGTGATGTCAGGATTGTCTCACCCTTCCAATGTGTCTCTGCCTTCTCATGCGTCTAGCACCATCCCCGAACTCCCAGACCCCACTACTTTAATTGCCCCTTCTCCTGCAATCCCTGAGTCGTCTACAGTTAGCTAGGCGCACAGCTACACACACCCCAGTTCCATCACTCTACGCCAAGCAGGCGCAGTTAATTTGTGTTTTTTTTGTTTGTTTTTTTTAAATAAATGTTAATGTTTTTTGCCCCCAATACTGTTTGGTTATTTATGTATTTCGCCCCCAGCAACACAAACATGTGCACCGAATAAACACACTGCGCTGTACACTTTGTTTTTTTGCCACCTCATAGCTCCAGGAGTTATTAAGTAGAACACTGCAGCTTTGTGTGTTTGGTATGGAGCTATGAGTTGTCAAAAAATAATATTACTTGTATTTTCTTCATAATCTCTTCAGTGTGCTTAATCTGTAAGGCAGACTGAAGAGACAATGGTGGTAATGCAAAGCAAAACTATACTCAACAGGTCATGTGTCAAAAAAATCATTATTTATGACACCTAACCTGGTGAGTAGAGAACTGCCTTGTATAACCTCCATTTTCTCTTCAGTCTACGTAATCTATTTCACACAAACTGAAGAGACGATGGAGGTCATTCAAGGCATATCTATAGTCACCTGGACAAGTGTCAGAAATAGTGAATTCACGAGGCTGGGTTTTGTGCTCATGAAGTCATTATTTCTCACACATGACTTGGAGGTATAATACAAAGCAGATCTATACTCACCATCGTCTCTTCAGTCTGCATCCAATAGATACTGCAGAACAGAATCAGGATGTAATGACGTCAACTACCTTGCCACTAGCAACCTAAGTGGTTTGTAGAGGAAATACATAGGAGACTCGGTACAGGTAGCAAAACACGTTTTTTATTAACAACAAATATTAGTAACATTTAAAACATAACTGGTACAGACCCAAACCCAACAGCACATTTTACACAATATTATCTTGCCATGCCACACGTCCGATGTCAGAAACAAAATAGGCAGCAAATTGGTGTCGCATGTGGCCAACTTCAACAGTTGACCACAGCGGGTGATGCTGGTAATCTGGCAATGGGTTTGCAACTGGTTTGTCCAGTTCAATGTTGGGTCGCTTCTTAGCCATTATGTAATTGTGGAGAACCACACAGGCTTTGACCACCTCATCGACTGTCTCCATTTTAAGATTAATGGCTGTCTCAAGAATGCGCCATTTTGAGACAAGAATCCCAAAGGTACACTCCACTGTTCTTCAGGCCCTGGTCAGTCTGTAGTTATAAATCCTTTTAGTGTGGTTCAAGTCCGACTGGAATATGGCTTCAGTAGGTTTTCACACATCTGAAAGGCCTCATCCCCAACCATAACAAATGACAATGGTGGGCCTTGAGTGTTGGGGAGAGATCGAGGCAGGGGAAAATTAAAATTTTTGCCATACACACGTCAACCCATATCCGAGTTCTTGTAAGTTTGGGAGTCATTGCCATGGCCAAAAGCTCCAATGTCCATGGCGATAAAGCGACAGTCCGCATCTGCTATTGCCATGAGCACTGCAGGAAAATATTTTTTGTAGTTGAAGTACGCAGCTCCAGTTCTGGCGGGTTTGATAATGCGTATGTGCTTTCCATCCACCGCACCCAAACAGTTGGGTAAATCACACACACTCCCGAATTTTTCAGCAATTTCCATCCACATGTCCGCGGTGGGTAGGGGGATAAATTCATCCCAGAGAACGTTCCACAGAGCCCGGCAGGTGTCTGCAACTATTCCAGACAAGGTGGAAATTCCAAGCCGGTACGGAAAGTGGACCGATGATAAGCTCTCTCCGGTAGCCAGTAATCTGAAATAAAAAAAAAAAAATTACAAACAATTCTATTTATGGTGGTGTTTAGCTGAAGACATAAAGGAAAATACAAAGAATACATGGCAGACCAACAATAATTATGACTGGCATTTGTTTAGAATTATTACGTACCTTAATGTGACCAGGAGACGTTCCTCTGCAGGAATCGCTCTACGGAGCTGGGTGTCCTGTCTCCGGATGGCTCCTTGGACACGACCAAGCAAATCCCGAAAAGACTCTTGAGACATCCTGGTATATTCCGGGAATTTGTCCGGGTTGGCATTAAGCTCGCCATATAGTGTGTGGTAGGCTCCACGGCTCTCCGGGAGTTCAATAATGGGGTGTCTCCAAAAAGTCCTACGCCGTGTCCTTCTCTACGCACAGGCAAGAAACAGCTTGATACTTAAATCCAGGTTGAAATAAAAGCTCTCCATGCGAAGATCCATCATGACACAGGATACAGTGGCAAAATCTGCAGATTTCAGCTGTCCAAGGGTCTACAGGTCCTTCTCAAAAAATTAGCATATAGTGTTAAATTTCATTATTTACCATAATGTAATGATTACAATTAAACTTTCATATATTATAGATTCATTATCCACCAACTGAAATTTGTCAGGTCTTTTATTGTTTTAATACTGATGATTTTGGCATACAACTCCTGATAACCCAAAAAACCTGTCTCAATAAATTAGCATATTTCACCCGTCCAATCAAATAAAAGTGTTTTTTAATAACAAACAAAAAAACCAACAAATAATAATGTTCAGTTATGCACTCAATACTTGGTCGGGAATCCTTTGGCAGAAATGACTGCTTCAATGCGGCGTGGCATGGAGGCAATCAGCCTGTGACACTGCTGAGATGTTATGGAGGCCCAGGATGCTTCAATAGCGGCCTTAAGCTGATCCAGAGTGTTGGGTCTTGCGTCTCTCAACTTTCTCTTCACAATATCCCACAGATTCTCTATGGGGTTCAGGTCAGGAGAGTTGGCAGGCCAATTGAGAACAGTAATACCATGGTCAGTAAACCATTTACCAGTGGTTTTGGCACTGTGAGCAGGTGCCAGGTCATGCTGAAAAATGAAATCTTCATCTCCATAAAGCATTTCAGCCGATGGAAGCATGAAGTGCTCCAAAATCTCCTGATAGCTAGCTGCATTGACCCTGCCCTTGATGAAACACAGTGGACCAACACCAGCAGCTGACATGGCACCCCACACCATCACTGACTGTGGGTACTTGACACTGGACTTCAGGCATTTTGGCATTTCCTTCTCCCCAGTCTTCCTCCAGACTCTGGCACCTTGATTTCCGAATGACATGCAAAATTTGCTTTCATCAGAAAAAAGTACTTGGGACCACTTAGCAACAGTCCAGTGCTGGTTCAAAAGTGGCTTTACCTGGGGAATGCGGCACCTGTAGCCCATTTCCTGCACACGCCTGTGCACGGTGGCTCTGGATGTTTCCACACCAGACTCAGTCCACTGCTTCCTCAGGTTCCCCAAGGTCTGGAATCGGTCCTTCTCCACAATCTTCCTCAAGGTCCGGTCACCTCTTCTCGTTGTACAGCGTTTTCTGCCACATTGTTTCCTTCCAACAGACTTACCATTGAGGTGCCTTGATACAGCACTCTGGGAACAGCCTATTTGTTGAGAAATTTCTTTCTGGGTCTTACCCTCTTGCTTGAGGGTGTCAATGATGGCCTTCTTGACATCTGTCAGGTCGCTAGTCTTACCCATGATGGGGGTTTTGAGTAATGAACCAGGCAGGGAGTTTTTAAAAGCCTCAGGTATCTTTTGCATGTGTTTAGAGTTAATTAGTTGATTCAGAAGATTAGGGTAATAGGTCGTTTAGAGAACCTTTTCTTGATATGCTAATTTATTGAGACAGGTTTTTTGGGTTATCAGGAGTTGTATGCCAAAATCATCAGTATTAAAACAATAAAAGACCTGACAAATTTCAGTTGGTGGATAATGAATCTATAATATATGAAAGTTTAATAGTAATCATTACATTATGGTAAATAATGAAATTTAACACTATATGCTAATTTTTTGAGAAGGACCTGTATATAAAGATATCCCATAATACACGCCCACTGTAGTCCCATTGGCGGTGTCTGTTTATCTAGACTTTTCTCCTGTTAAATTTTCCACCATGCCCACAGAAAACGCAAAAAGCATGCAAAACGCATGAAAAAGCGTGTAAACGCAGCAGTTTTTTTACCGCATGCGTTACCTTATTCATCTAAAAAACACTGCGTTTGCACGCATTTGCATGCGGTTTATCGTGCTTTTCAGGTTGCGGATTAAACACTGTGGATTCTACCGCAAATGTGAAACTAGCCTTAGACAACTCAATGGCAGAAATAATATATGAAAACTTCACATAAAAAGTTGACTCAAAAGCTTCTTTCCCTGTGTGGTTTTTAAGCTTTTAGCCATCTAGCACGCAAAAAAAGGAAGAGCTCATCTACTTCTTATGCGTCTTCTATTTCATCTGCATTTCGTGCATGCTCCGATCAAATAGGTATAGCTGCAAGGAAGGCAGCCCAGTTTATAATTGAGGGCTCTCTTTGATCCCAGATAATCCCTATTTGCCTCATTCTGTCACTCAGGCTTGATCTTGGTGCACAGACATTTTCCTGAAGTCATTTTTTTTCTTTAATGCCGTTTCGCCAGCAATAGACGAGGCGTTTGTCAAAGCTCACATCTCTGGACCCTTCTGATGCGTTTAGCAGACTCTGAATTCCAGCGGGTGCCACAAATCTTCTAAAGTAAAAGCCGCTAAATGTAAATGCAAGTCTTCTCTGACAAGCCATTCATGCAGGGAGGGAGAAAAGACTCCAGAGAAGATGGGTTTTTATAGAAATGCACTGGCAGAGAAGACAAGTGAGAGAAACAAAACCGAGAGAGGGGGAGATCTAATGATGGAATGAAATGAGATCTTCTCATGAAACTCACTGATGATCTGCTGGTTCTAGAATAGACAAGTTTCTTCAAGGATCAACACTGGCCTTGGGTGAGAGCTCCATGATGTCATCAGATCTGTGTAAGAGCCGACATGACAACATATACTCGGAGCTTATTACAATAACAACCCATAGATAATTGAAACAAGACGTGAAAGGTCGTCATGATTGTGGTTATTAAAACTGTATTAAGTTCCTATTCCTCATATCTTTTCCAGCAGGCTACGTCTTGTAGGAATGCCAAATACTTTCAGCTTGCACTATGTTGGCTAGTTAGTTCCAGGGACTGACTAGTAGGGGTCTTTAAAAATGCTGCTGTCCATATCTTCAACACTTAAAATTTTGCTTGGTCTTCCAGACCTTATCTTGACCTCCACTTTTCCTGTTAACTACCATTTCTTAATTACATATCAAACTGAACGGAGGAAAGGGCAACTTGAAAATTCTTTGTTATCTTCTTATAGCCTTGTAATAGAGTGCAGGGTTGAGTATGTCACCATGGAACAGACAGACCAACTGTTGAGGGGAATTTATTAACAGGAGTAAGATTCTCCTCGCAGGGAGTAACAGGGGGTTAATAGAGATAAAGCAAACAGTAAACAGTTAAGCGGAATCGCAACGGTTAACAAATGTTCTTGTAACTTATCAATCCAGGGAGGTCCTGACTGGAGGGTCCTTATTCCAACGTGGGTACAGTCAACAGCAGCGCTTGAAGATCCTGAAGTCTCTCCTCTGTCTCCTGGGAACTGGAGACTCCGGGGTTAAGTCTTTGCAGCCTTTTCTCCCAGTGAAGCTGGAAGCAGGAAGTCACACAGCCACTCTGCTGCGAGTCTCTGTATATTGGGCTGACGGTTTCTCTCTCTGAAGCAAGAATACACACACACTGAGCAGTTTACTTTGTCACACTCAGGGGTCCTGGCTTGTCAGTGTGGTCACCGGGGCTGCGCGCTCAGGTCACTGTAAGGGGGTACGTGTTCTCTGATTATGGAGGCTTCCAAGTCCACACTCTCACATCCAGCCTTCACTACGGCTGGTATCTCAGCCTCAGTGCCCTCACGGGGAGCAATCTCTCTCGGGGAGTGCAGCGCTGCAGCCTGTTTTCTCTCTGGCGCGCTGTCCCCTCTGTCTCGTGCGCTCTGCTCTCCCGCTCTTTTTTGACCACACCCTCCTCTCTTCCTCTCTGCCCCAGCAGTCACATGGTCCCTTCTGTCCAGGGCAGAAAGTCTTCCCCCCGACAACCCAGCTGTCTGACTAAATGGTTCCAGGTAAGGAGCAGGGAAAGCAATCTCCTTACAGCCTTCTCCTGCTTTGTGGGCCTCCACCATTTTCTTTTCCAGAGTGCTAGGCAGCTGCTTAGAAGAACCCATGGCTGCTGTTTTTTTGCACAAGGTTAGAGGAGGCTGGATTTTTATAAAGCTGGGAAATTTGCATCACCTTGCCTTTCCTGATGATAGTCCACAAGCCATAACCATAACAGGCTAATCAAGGTCTGAAACCTTGACCAAAGTTATCTGAGCACACAAATATCCAAGGGGGCCCACATTTCTGCATTGCATTTTCCTTTTTGTAATTATTAAATTGTAAAAAATTACATTTTTTTATTGCCTAAAATGCAAAGGAAATGTGCCATCTTTAACTTTAGGCCTTTTAGAGATAATTTCATCTTCAACTTGCTTAACTGTTCACAGTAACAGTATTTTTAATCAGAGGTGCCTAAACATTTACATGCCTCTCTATATACATCATAGGAGGCTGAGACTGCTATGTACACTAATAAAGGCTCAAATCTCATGATCTCTAGTCTGTACAAGAACCAGAAGAGTCAGTTGCAGTTTTGGTATATTCCCTATTATCCCGAGTGAGTTGCTGCACAATCATAACACATGGTAATGTCCCTGTGTGGACTGCGCCGTTGTCGTGAGTGTGCGCGTGCACGCTGCCTGTACTTAAAGGCTGGGGCTGAAAAATGGGTCTAGCGGCTTACTTGTTAGTTCAGTGCTGCGGCCCAGAGAGTTTTTGCCCGTTTGCACAGATTTCCAATCTGGACCTGCATACAGCTGAGTCTTGTACATGAGGCCTAAGTCTGAGCAGATGTTTGAAGCAGCAGTCTGGTCTGCTTGTTGACAGTTTCCAAGTGACTGAATCAAACTGAAAAATATATACTGTACACCGTATTTTATTATACACAAGATCACTGACTTTTGTTAGTATCCTGAGTCGACAGGTGCCAGCCAAGGTACCAGTCTTCTACCGGAGATATTGCCCCGTTACAGAGCTGCACAGCACATCTCCATTGATGGAATAGTGGCCGCAATTGGGTACAGCACATCCGACACCTATTGATTTGCAAAGGGGGTAGAAGTGCAGTACCCTGCCACAGCCACTGTACAGTAGAAGGAGCTGTGCTCTGCAGCTCTGTAACTGGGCAGGTCCAGCCTTCACTGGTGCCAGTTCCTAAGGAACGGCCATCAATGTTAAAATGTTGGACAGCCTCTTTAAAGTTTTAAAGTCAGATAAACTCACAATTTTAGTATTAATGGAAGAGGAATATGATTTTTAAACATATTTACTTAGTGGATGCCAAGATCAGGTGTCACGATGTGATACGACCCAATGGGTCAGCGGACGGTGCAACACACACAACAGGATGGAAATCGGGAGAGGAAGGCCCTACTGATAGGGAAATTGGAGATGGTCACCACTTGAGCTCAAACCTGAGACTCTCCCTGCACTCCCCTAACGCCCTAAGTGGGTCCTTCCCCCCACAGCCATCAGGAACCTCGTCCCTGGCTGTCACCTTACGCTGCCCTGGCTAGTACACTGGCCGGCAAGGGGCACAAGCCTCACCAATGCAGATCATACCACACAGGGGACAGTGACAAACACGAAAGGGACAAGGAATAAGCACAACACTTAGCTTCCTGATACTGCTGCCAACCTCCACACTGCAGATGACACAGAAACAGCACTCCAAACACCAGAAGTAGCTGACACCAGAGAGCTGCAACTGCACGGCTGGTCTCCATAGAGAAACTCTATCACCAACAGTCAGCTGATGCATCTGGTGACCATTTAAAGGATGGTGGGAATGGTCACCACCCACATCAGCTGACCCAGCAACTTTGCAGTTACAGCAGATTGCCAGCGGCAAAAAACTGACATTAACCGAATGGAAAAAAGCTACATTTAAAACAGAGTGAAACCAGAGCTGCCACGAATCCAAAAATGGATTGTGACATCAGAAGCCCCCATAAGTCCAAAGTACAGAATCATGTGCTGCGAAATAATAGCACTCCTGAATAATGACTGCACCTACAAAAGTGGTTGAATCCTTTCCTGCATTCTGTCCTTGCAATATATTACTAAATATGTTCCTGATTATGAAATCCAGCAGGTTGAAGAAAGAGGCAGTGGAAGCATTGAGCTACGAGACATTTGGAAAGCTGTCTATTCATCTATATGTTCTTATAAGCCTCTGCCAATAAACAGGACGCTTCCTTGATGCCAGACTATATCCACTTGCAGGGACTGGAAACACAATCTGCGCGGTGCAGCAGGAGACGGCGTGAATCATCAGATCACTTTGCTTCCTTCTTTTGTGTAAGGAAATATTCTTTCAGCTCTCAATGAACAGTCATGGAATGAGAATAAAATGGCCAAATTCCTAGGCCCTTAATGTCTTTTCATGAACGTAAACTCGGGTTTCTGTAGGAGTGAAAGCGCTGGCACGGCACGGAGCAGTGTATAATTCTGAAACCTGAGATTTGAGACACAAGAAACTTTTCAAATCCAAGATTCCCATTAACGCTATGCTTGACCTACTTAGAAACTGGGCAGAACACATGAGTTGGACAGTTGGACGTGGGGTATTTTTCTTGATTTTGTAGCCTTAGACCAGAGTTTTCACGTGGCTCTTTCCCTGCCTACAATTTGGATAATTCTGTACTCCCTCCCATATGACATCTTTATAGGGTCTGTCCTGCCAGCGACAGGGTGTAATATGTGATCCTGAAATTGGTGCAGCATTAACATAAATGAATGCACCATATAGTTGTAGGGATCATAATTGAATAAATGCTTTTTAATGTCAAGAATGACTAATACCCATTTATTACCCTTTCTGCTTACACTGCTTTTCCCTTCATTTACAGTTGTTAATATAATTAAAAAAAATAGTTATTATGGCCATACAGTGTCTCTGGTAGAAGGCTGACACCTGCCAACTCGGGGTGCTAACAAAAATCAGTGATCTTGTGTATAATAACGTATGATGTACAACCTGTCTAAAGACCATCATACACATTAAAGAGGTTGTCCACTACTTTAACATTGATGACCTATCCTTAGAATAGGTCATCAATGTCTGATCAGTGGGGTGCGACACCAGGAACCCCATCTGCTCTCAGTGGCGGCAGCAGCCATAACTGCCCAATTACAAAGCTGCACAGCTCCACTGACAGAATAGTGGCCGCGGCTGGGTACTACATATCTATCACCTATTGGTGTGAACAGGTCGCGGACATGTAGTACCCAGCCATGGCATCTATATAGTAGACAGAGCTGCGCTGTGCAGCTCTGTAACTGGGCAGTTCCGAATGCCGCCATCACTGAGAGCAGATGATCAGCAGGGGTGCCAGGTGTCACACCGCACCGATCAGACATTGATGACCTATCCTAAGGATAGGCCATCAGTGTTAAAGTAGTGGACAACCTTTCTTATGTCCAGTGGTCTTTAGACAAGTTGTTTAATTTAGCCTGACAATAGAGGGGAGTTTTACATCCTAAAAAAAACAGCCAACTTCACTACCATGATACATCAAAATAAATATTATTCTGCATATTTCATAAAAACAATAAAAACAAGCGGAAAGGTAAAGCTTATAAAGATAATTCTAAAAGGTACCATAAGTGGTCTCTATATACACTGTTATGCACAAAACAATCAGACAATATAAGCAGTTTCACAGGTTCCTTGATCAATTTAAATCCCATTTTAAATAAGGGGCATAGTGCAAGACAAGTAGAAATGTGAAAGTTATGCTGAAAATAGCAAATGCATTCATACAAAGAATAGTCAAGACATAAAAAAGGAACCTCTATTAAATCTAAAGAGACATTATGCCATAAGTGCCTAATTTATTATTTACGGAAACACTGTGGGATTAATTCTTATAAAGTAAAGTATTTTAGACCATATTGAGAATAAGATGATATTTACCAGACCACTACCCTTCTGCTGTCTACGCCTGATGCATGTTTCGCCTATGCTTCCTCAAGGGGAGAATATGACCTCAAGGTTCAGAGAGAACTTTTTAAATGGTCATGGTCCAATGAGATAGTGCTACGTGGTCCTACTCATAATTAGTCATTAAAGAACCACCTAAAGTTAATTACAAATCACTGGGTTTGATTAAAGACCTTCATGATGTCACAGTGATGTGATCGAGTCTCCATCTTCACATCAGGTCTTGTACAAAGTGAGTCATTGAAGAACCTGAATTAAGGTGTAATTACCCAAATTCACTCAAGACCCTGCATGATTTCATCAGTTGCATGATTATGATAAATCAGTCTCAGGAACTTCATCTGTTAGGGCTGTCCCACACGTCCAGATAATTCCGGTACCGGAAAAAATCGGTACCGGAGTTCTCCGTGTCCGTGTGCCCATGAGCTCAAGTAGGCCATACGTGCGGCACACGTGTGCGGCCCGTGTGCTGAGTGGGTACCACACGGAGCGTGTGGTACCCACTCTGCATCGTGCTGAAGCCGCGATTCATATCTTCTGTGCAGCAGCGTTTGCTCCTGTCTCCTCACGTACCGGAGCCACTGACGTGTGAAACCGACCTTAGGCTGTTTAGTCAGGCCAACAGCGGCCATAGACAATCTCTGAAACTCTACACACAAGCCAATCAAGAGCCATTTGGATAGGACAACCACACTTCCATGTACACAGAACAATTGTTAATGTGATCGTTCTGTAGGACTAAGTAAAAAAGTTTTAAAAAGTTACAAAAAATTGTAAAAAAAAAATTTTAAATCACAAAAAAAGAAAAAAAAAACAAGAATATATTATACCAATAAATACACATTTATGTAAAATAAATAAACAAAAAAAGTACACATATTGTCGCGTCCATAACGATCCAGCCTAAAAAACTGTCACAATAGTTATCTCCATCAGAGAACACTGTAAAAAAATAAATAAATAACGTAGCAAAAATTTATGGTTTTTCATCATACCACCGAACAAAAAGTGCGATAAAACATGATCAGTAAGTTGTTTGAAAATAAAGTTGGTATATCTGAAAATAGCAACTTGTGCTGCCAAAAACAAGCTGCCACACAGCTCACTCAGCAGGAAAATAAAAAAGTTATAGCTCTCAGAATAAGGCGATGCAAAAATAATAATTTTTTTTATAAAATAGCTTTTATTGTGTAAAAGCGCCAAAACATAAAAAAATTATATAAGTGAGGTATCGCTGTAATCGTACTGACCCGAAGAATAAAGCTGTCTTAATAGTTTTACCACACAGTGAAAAGCATAAAAAAATCCTGAATTGCTGGTTTTTGTTCAATCTGTTCCCCAAAAATCAGAATAGAAAGCGATCAAAAAATGTTATGTGTCTGAAAATAGTAACAATAAAAACATCAACTCATCCCGCAAAAAATGAGACCTCACATGACTCCTTTGGCAAAACTACAAAAATAGTTATAGCTCTCAAAATATGGTGATGCAAAAAGTATTTTTTTGCAATAAAAAGCGTCTTTCAGTGTGTGACAGCAGCCAACATAAAAACCTGCTATAAATCTGATATCACTGTAATTGCACCAACCCGAAGAATAAAGTCGCCATGTGGCTAAAGGTACCTTCACACGAAACGACATTATAACGATATCGCTAGCAATCCGTGACGTTGCAGCGTCCTCGCTAGCGATATCGTTTCGTTTGACACGCAGCAGCGATCAGGATCCTGCTGTGATGTCGCTGGTCGCTGAATAAAGTCCAGAACTTTATTTGGTCGTCCGATCGCTGTGTATCGTTGTGTTTGAAAGCAAAAGCAACGATACCAGCGATATTTTACACTGGTAACCAGGGTAAACATCGGGTTACTAAGCGCAGGGCCGCGCTTAGTTACCCGATGTTTACCCTGGTTACTAGCGTAAAATGTAAAAAAAACAAACAGCACATACTCACATTGCGTCCCCTGCAGTCTGCTTCCTCCTCTGACTCAGCGCCGCAAAGTGAAAGTGAAAGCAGCACAGCGGTGACGTCACCGCTCTGCTCTCACTGTACGGCGCTCAGTCAGTCAGGAAGTGGACGCAGGGGGACGTGAATGTAAGTATGTGCTGTTTGTTTTTTTTAGATTTTACGCTGGTAACCAGGGTAAACATCGGGTTACTAAGCGCGGCCCTGCGCTTAGTTACCCGATGTTTACCCTGGTTACCAGGGGACCTCGGCATAGTTGATCGCTGGAGAGCGGTCTGTGTGACAGCTCTCCAGCGACCAAACAGCGACGCTGCAGCGATCGACATCGTTGTCGCTATCGCTGCAGCGTCGCTTCGTGTGAAGGTACCTTAAGCAATAATGTACAGCCACCAGGGCTGGGATAAGGGGTAGGCAGAGTAAGCACCCGCCTAAGGTGCTGCCTCCTGATTCCCCAAGGGGTCATACTTGGGGAAAGCACCTTCCTCCGGAGCAGATATTCAGCACAATGATAGCCAGGCCACGGGCACACAGGGGAGCAGTCACTTACACCGCTCACCTCTCTCTATTTTGCGCCCCAGCAGTCGCTCCCTCCTGGCACTCAATTGTTTTCGTGTTTATCAAACGTGAATACAATTTAGGGCCGTGCCGCCCGGGACAGGAGAAATGGATCTGTAATCAGCTCCCAGCCATGCCGGGATCTACAGCAGAATACAGGCCACTTCCAGTCACTTCCTACATGGGGCATTATACTGGGAGCTGTGAGGGTCGTTATACCTGGGCTGTGGGGACATCATACTATATAGAATATGTGGGGTGTATCATTGTATAGGGGGCTACTGGGGGAATCGTACTGTATAGGGGATGTGGGGGACATCATACTGTATATCGGAGGCTGTGGAGGACATCATAGTGTATATTGGGGATGCCGTGGATATCACACTGTATGGACGGCTGTGGTTATCATTATACAGTGCAAGAGAACAGTGTGAGGGGAGGAAAACAGTTTGGAGAGGACAACATGTTGGGCAGCTTGAGGACATAGTGTTAAAAGGAGCAAAAATGGATGTGGAAAGGGAGCATGAAATGGGGGCACATAATGGAAAGAGTGTAAGACTTGTGGAACTCCTAAGGTGAACCTGCAGGACTGCGACAACGAACCTCCCTTGGGTGAGCTGGCCTGGTGGAGTACCCCCTATACAGGGAGCGTCAGGGGCTGGCCCAGGGGAGACTATTGCCGCGGAAGCTGATACCTGGGGACAGGAGGTAGGAGACACAAGCAGAAAACAGGCTAGGAGACAGGAACCAAAGACCAGCGACCACATGGAAGACTGCCGAAGATCCAAAGGAGGGTGACGAAGGAGGAACACTCAGGAGGAACTGGAAGAGAAAGGAGGAGCCTAGGCACTAGGAGAGAACACAGAGAGGTCAAAAGGTGGGGTGGCGCTGGATGCAAGACAGAGCGCAAGGCAGCTCAGTCAGGCAGATAGACAGGAGAGTGCAGGGAAGCATGGAGCCTGGATCAAGCGTGAAACACAATTGACAGTCAGGCACAGAACAGGAGGAGAGGCTACCTGATATAGGGTGCGTGCTGCAGGACTTCTGGGTCAGGTACCTCCTGGGTCATAGAGTGGAGGAAGGGAGTGGCCACAGATAAGCCCGATGAAGTGCGCATGCGCTGCTGGGGCTGGGAAGCGAAGTGCGCAAGCGCATCCGACGAGACCCAGGAGCCGGCGGCAAGACAGGAAGTGAGGAGATCGGGTGACACGCACTCGCACCGGGAACACGCTGGGACAGGTGAGTATGCCGGGACCCAGGGGGAGGTGCAGCAGCAGGGGCAGCAGATGTGACAGTACCCCCCTCCTTACATCCCCTCTTCCCAAGACTAGAAAGGAACCTAGCTAAAATTCGAGGGGCCTGGATGTTCTCCCGAGGCTCCCAAGACCTCTACTCGGGACCAAACCTTTCCAATCAATCAAAAAGAGGGTTTTACCTCTAGTCCTCTTCACAGCAAGAATGTCTTTAACTTCAAAGACATTCTGTGCGGAAACAGACTGAGGCGAATGGCCAGTAGTGGCGTGGAATTGGTTGAGTATGACAGGCTTCAGGAGGGAAACATAAAAAGAATTGGGAATGCAAAGCGAGGTGGGTAACTTTAACTTGTAGGCAACATCGTTGATACGAACTAAGACCTCAAATGGACTGATGTACTGTGGACCCAGTTTATAAGAAGGAATCTTAAGATGGATGAATTTAGAAGATGACCACACTTTATAACCAGGATGGTATGTCGGAGGATCCAGGCGCCTCTTATCGGCATGTCTTTTTAACCTGTCTCGCGCTCGTTCAAGTGCGATTTTGGTCTCCTGTCAGACCCTGGAGAACTCCTCGGACAGAAGATTGGCCGCCGGCACATCCGAGACAGGGGGTATCGGCAGAGGGACACCAGGATGTTGCCTGTAGACGATAAAGAAAGGCGACTTGGAAGAGGATTCGCTGGTGTGGTTATTGTATGCAAACTCGGCCCACGGAAACAAGCTAGACTAATCGTTCTGGTGGACGTTGGAGAAATGACAGAGATAGGTCACCAGGATCTGATTTGTGCGCTCTGCCTAACCATTAGTTTGAGGATGGTAAGCAGAGGAGAAGTCTAGTATCACATTCATCAGCTTGCATAGGGCTCGCCAGAACCCTGAGGCGAACTGGACTCCTCTGTCCGAAAGTATATGTTGAGGAAAGCCGTGAATCCGAAAAACATGGGCGATGAAATCTCTTGCCAATTCGGGAGCAGAAGGTAATCCAGGCAGAGAGATGAAATGAGCCATCTTGGAAAATCGATCCACGACTACAAGGATAACTGTATGACCAGAAGACTGAGGCAAATCAGTAATAAAGTCCATTGCTATGTGTTGCCAAAGAACCGAGGAGACCGGAAGCGGGTGCAACAGACTGGAGTGAGGGTGCCTAGGAACCTTGTTTTTGGCACAGGAGGGACAGGAGACGACAAAACTTCGGATGTCTTGAAGAAGGGATGGCCACTAGTAGTAGCGAGACACCAGAGTAAGGGTTTTCTTGAAGCCGACATGGCCAGCCAGCTTGGAAGCATGACCCCAATGTAAGACTCGCCTCCTATTGCTTTCTTGAACAAAAGCTTACACGGAAGCAATGAAGTTAAGTTTACAGAAGCTACAAAGATGACCTTGCTAGGATCCACGATGTGCGAAAGCTCCTCCTCAACATCGGCTGCCAGAAAGGATCTGGATAAGGCATCTGCTTTGAAGTTCTTATCGCCGGGACGGAAATGCAGCCCAAAATCGAATCGGGCAAAGAACAGCGACTACCTGGCTTGCCGAGGATTAAGTCTTTGTGCTGAACGGATGTATGCCAGATTCTTGTGGTCAGTGTAGTTCTTGAAAGGATGTACAGCTCCCTCCAACAAATACCGCCACTCCTCCAGCGCCAACTTGATAGCCAGCAGCTCCCTGTCACCAACGGCATAGTTCTTCTCCGAAGCAGAGAACGTGTTAGAAAAGAAGCTGCAGGTGATCAGCCGTCAGGAGGAAGACCTCTGAGAAAGTACCGCACCGGCTCCGGTGGCAGAAGCATCAACCTCAAGAATGAAGGGCTTGTTAGTCTCAGGAAGATGGAGTATGGAGGCTGTAGCAAAGGCTTGTTTCAAGGACCGGAAGGCGTTCTCGGCCTCAGGAGACCAGGCGTGAGGGTTGGCCCCTTTGCGGATCAGAGCGAAAATAGAGCCGGTCAGGGTGGAAAAGTGTGGGATGAACTGCGGGTAGTAATTAGCGAAACCACCACACACCTACACACGGGAATAGAGTAGACCCCGGAACACATCATTCACAAACTCCTGGAACACTGCGGGAGCATTGCACAAGCCGAAAGGCATAACCAAATACTCATAATGGCCGTCTCTGGTGTTTGACACGGTCTTCCACTCATCTCCGGGACGGATACGGATAAGATTGTAGGCCCCACGAAGATCCAATTTAGTGAAGATGTCAAACATGGTGGTGGCAGCATCATGGTTTGGGCCTGCTTTTCTTCAGCAGGGACAGGGAAGATGGTTAAAATTGATGGAGAGATGGATGGAGCCAAATAGTGGACCATTCTTGAAGAAAACCTGTTGAAGTCTGCAAAAGATCTGAGACTGGGACGGAGATTTGTCTTCCCACAAGACAATGATCCCAAACATAAAGCAAAATCTACAATGGAATGGTTCACAAATAAACGTATCCAGGTGTTAGAATGGCGAAGTCAGAGTCCAGACCTCAATCCAATCGAGAATCTGTGGAAAGAGCTGAAAACTGCTGTTCACAAACGATCTCCTCACTGAGCTCGAGCTGTTTGCCAAGGAAGAATGGGCAAGCATTTCAGTCTCTCGGTGTACAAAACTGTTAGAGACATACCCCAAGCGACTTGCAGCTGTAATCGCAGCAAAAGGTGGCGCAAAAAAGTATTAAGTTAAAGGGGCTGAATAATATTGCACGCCCCACTTTTCAATTTTTGAATTTCCACAAAAATTTTAAATAACCAATACATTTTGTTCAACTTCACAAGTACAGTATGTTCCACTTAATTCTTCAACAAAAATTTACATTTGGTATTTTTATGTTTGAAGCATATGTTGGAAAAGGTTGAAAAGTTCCAGGGGGCCAAATACTTTTGCAAGGCACTGTATATGCAATAATAATAATTGTTATTTATTACTATTATTATAGCCATTTATCCCATGGCGCTTTACATGTGAAAAGAAGTATATACAGTGTGTTCAAAATTATTATGCAAATTGGATTTAAGTGTCATAAAGATTTAATTGTTTTGTTTTTCAAATAAACTCGTGGATGGTATTGCGTCTCAGGGCTCAATGGATCACTAAAATCAATCTTAAACACATGTGATAATTAGTTTCCCAGGTGATTCTAATGAAAAGAAAACTACCTAAAAATCATGTTCCACATTATTAAGCAGGCCACAGGTTTCAAGCAATATGGGAAATAAAAAGGATCTCTCTGCTGCTGAAAAGCATTAAATAGTGCAATGCCTTGGAAAAGATATGAAAACATTAGATATTTCACAAAAACTTAATAGTGATCATCATACTGTGAAGAGATTTGTGACTGAAACAGCACAGACAGAGTTCATGCAGATAAAGGCATAATGAGGAAGATTTCTGCCAGACAAATTCATTGGATTAAGAGAGCAGCTGCCAAAATACCATTACAAAGCAGCAAACAGTTATTTGAAGCTGCTGGTGCCTCTGGAGTCACTTGAACCTCAAGGTGTAGGATCCTTCAAAGGCTTGCTGTGGTTTATAAACCTACTATTCGGCCACCCCTAAATAGTGTTCACAAGCAGAAATGGTTGCAGTGAGCCCAGACATACATGAAGACTAATTTTCATACAGTCTTGTTTACTGATGAGTGTCGAGCAACCTTGGATGGTCCAGATGGATGGAGTAGTGGATGGTTGCTGGATGGCCACCATGTCCCAACAAGGCTGCGATGTCAGCAAGGAGGTGGAGGAGTCATGTTTCGGTCCGGAATCATGGGGAAACAGCTGGTAGGGCCCTTTAAGGTTCCTGAAGGTGTGAAAATGACCTCTGCAAAGTATATAGAGTTTCTGACTGACAACTTTCTTCCATGGTATAAAAAGCAGAAACGTGCCTTCAGGAGCAAAATCATCTTCATGCATAACAATGCACCATCTCATGCTGCAAAGAATCCCTCTGAGTCATTGGCTGCTATGGGCATAAAAGGAGATAAACTCATGGTGTGGCCACCATCTTCCCCTGACCTCAACCCTATAGAGAACCTTTGGAGCATCATCAAGCAACAGATCTATGAGGGTGGGAGGCAGTTCACATCAAACAGCAGCTCGGGGAGGCTATTCTGACTTCATGTAAAGAAATACAAGCAGAAACTCTCCAAAAACTGACAAGTTCGATGGATGCAAGAATTGTGAAGCTGATATCAAAGAAGGGTCCTATGTTAACATGTAACTTGGCCTGTTAGGATGTTTTGGAGTTAAATAGCTTTTTTGTTCAGTGAATGTGACCTCCTATTGCTGAAAATTCCACAAATGAGCATTTTAATTTCTTTAAAACATATCAAATGTTTAGAAATTCTACTGTGCCTAATAATTTGGAACAGCGCATTTTAAGTTTTTATTCATTTTGGAGATTATACTGTCATCATTGGGAGGTTTCTTCAATAAAATTCGACGTATAATCTAACGGGTGATGACTTTTATTAGACTGACTGTCATTTGCACCGACCATTTAGGAAAATCTGAGAAAAATGTAATTTGCATAATAATTTGGAACATGGTGTATAATAAAAACAAGTACAATAATCATGAGCAATACAAGTCAACGACGCACTGTCGGACTAGTCCTGACTAATTTACATGTGACTGCAGAGTTAAACTGTAAACCCCACAGTGTTAGTATGTAAAACATACTGTATGATCACAATGCAGAACTATATTCACCGAATTTTATCAAATATCAGAGACACCAAAACACGTTAACAATTATCACCAAATAATGCTCAAGTCATAAATTAAAAAATAACCTTTAATAGATTTCAATATAAAATCTCAATAGAGGATCATATGTAATTTCTCGGTCCACACCCCATAAAATGACATGGGTAGCTACTTCTATATGAAAAAAGGGGAAAGAAATACTCTAATCGGGTATAGAAATATCTACCCATGTCATTTTATGGGGTGTGGACCTAGAAATTACATATGATCCTCTATTGAGATTTATATTGAAATCTATTAAAGGTTATTTTTTAATTTATGATTTGAGCATTATTCGGTGATAATTCACAATGCAGAACTCCCAATACTCACTGCTATATTAGCGGCTGGGTTTCCCATTAATGTTGACCAGCTAACCATTATGATGCCTGATTCTGTGGTGTCCTGAGGCAGTAAGTAGCCGCCAGAGTTGTCTGGCAGCGGCTTACTCCCTTTTCCCTATTAATATAGCCCTAAGCTGATTATCGTAAAAAAAAGCATGGAAAGGGGCTGCTTTATAAAAAAAAAACACTTTAATTATGCTGTTAAGACTTATGAAGATATTAAGGGGGAGATCCGCTGTGCAAGAAGTCCTAGATGCTTACTAGGTAGGGGGTTAATTTATTGCCGCCCCATCTGGCAAATCCTAATAGAAGTAAAGATAGCCCAAGTGATGGCTATGACACCTTCGGAGATTAGAAGCACAGTCTTCCTTGGTCGTATCCCCCTTGCTAATAGGTTGTGAGAAGCAGTGTAGGACCCCCCTCTCCAGAAGAACTGCAAAATCAGCCAACAGAAATGCAGAATTACACTTAACAATGTTTTTTTGGTGCACAGATTATTAAAACATTGTAAAGTCTATGGGAAATGAAGAAAGTTCATAATTTACTTGCAGTAAAAGTTCCTCTCTGTACCTGAGTTGTCATATGTGTTGACGTGACCTCCAGCTCCTTACTTTCTGCTAATGTCCCTTCTAAGCACAGAGTACAGAGATTTCCTGTCTGTGCTCTGAAGGGAAGCTAGCCTGTCAATCAAGCACTGCTCTGCATGCAGGAGGCTCCGCCAGCGGCTCTCAGCAGTGTGCGCTGAATGGTGATGTCATCGGGGGTGACCAGTGACCCCCAGACAGTTTTACAGAGAATGAAAAAAGACCACGGTCCATTAAGTTCAACCTTTCGCCACCAATTGTGCATTTTGTCACTAATTTAACCATAACTCACAATGTTATGGGTATTGGAGAAATCATCCGGCCCTTTTTTAAAAAGCTGTTATGGTGTCTGCCATTACTAGCTCTTGTGGTCGGCATTCCACAGTCTGACTGCTCTAACTGTAAAGAACCCTTTCCTTATTTAGATGGCGGAATCGCCTTTCTACCACCGGTTGTGGTTGCCCCCTTGTCCTTAGAAGGAATAAGTCATGCACTAGTCCTTTGTTCTGACCTCACATATATTTATACATATAAATGAGATCCCCTCTGAGGCATCATTTTTCTACGCTAAGCAAAACCAACTTTTCCAACCTCGCCAGCCAGCCTTTGAACTGACAATAGCTTCTGAATATCCAGGGTATGTAAACTTTTGATCAGGGTCATTTGGATGTTTTGGGCTGTTATTATTATTTAAAAAAAAAAAACAGAAGTTTGACAATAAATGGTTTCACCCAACCACCAACCATGAGTGGAAAAAAGTTTTGGTTTTATCATTCATATTCTCTGTAACAAGGCCAAGAAAGCAAGAATTCTGCTGGGGTATGTAAACTTTTGAGCACAACTGTATATGGGAGGGCCAGGATGGATATATGGAGGGGCAAGGACAAAAAACATATGAGGGCCAGTATGAATATATTGGAGGGACCAGGACAAGGGACATATGGGATCCAGGATGAATATATTGGAGGGACCAGGACAAGGGACATATGGGATCCAGGATGAATATATGGGGGGACCAGGACAAGGGACATATGGGGTCCTGGATGAATATAAGGGGGGGGGGGGGGCAGGACAAGGGACATATGGGGGCCAGGATGGATATATAGGGGCCAGGATGGATCTATGGGGGACATTATGGATATATGGTGGATGCCAGGACAAGGGACATATGGGGGTCAGGATGGATATATTGGGGAGGCAGAATAAGAGACATATGGGGGCCAGGATGCATATATGGGGGAACCAGGGCAAGGGACATATGGGGGCCAGGATGGATATGGGGGAGCAGGACAAGGGATATATGAGGTTCAGGATGGATATATGTTGGCCAGGATGCACATATGGGGGGTCAGAATGGATATATGGGGGGCCAGGACAAGAGACATATGGGCGCCAGGATGAATATATTGGGGTGACTAAGACAAGGGACATATCTGTGACAAAACTGATATATGGGGGCTACCAGGACATATGGGGGCCAGGATAGATATATGGGGGGAGGACAAGGGACATATGGTGGCCAGGATGGATATATGGGGGGCAGTATGTACATATGGGGCCAGGATGGATATATGGGGGCCAGGATGGATATATGGGGGGAGGCAGGATAAGAGACATATGGGGGCTAGGATTCATATATTTGTGGAACCAGGGCAAGGGACATATGGGGACCAGGATGGATATATAGGGCCAAGATGGATCTATGGGAGGCCAGGACAAGGGATATATGAGGGTCAGGATGGATATGTTAGCCAGGATGCACATATGGGGGGTCAAGATGGATATATGGGGGGGCCAGTACAAGAGACATATGGGGGCTAGGATGATATATTTGGGAGACTAAGACAATGGACATATCGGAGACACAATTGATATATGGGGGCTACCAGGACATATGGGGGCCAGGACAGATATATAGGGGGGCAGGACAAGGGACATATGGTGGCCAGGATGGATATATGAGGGCAGGATGTACATATGGGGCCAGGATGAATATATGGGGGTCAGGACAAGGGACATATGGGGGCCAGTATGCTCATATGGCGACAAGGATAAGGGTCATATGCTGGCCAGGATGCACATATAGGGACCATGATGCAAATATAGGACCAGGATACACATAAAAGTGTCAGGATGTATATCTGGGGCCAGGCTGCACATATGGGGGACAGTCTACACATATGGGGCCAGACTGGAAAAAGGACATAGGGACCAGGCTGGACAAGGGACATAGGGGGCCAGGATGTTGCATATTATTTAATAAAGGGGGCCAGGCTGGACTTCGCTGTTTTTCTTCATCTGACGTATTGTAGAAGTTGGGAAGAAAGTGGGGAATGTGCTCTAGAAACGATCAGCTATTGATGATTGCGTGTTATTTTCTGCAGAGATGACTCCTGGCTTAAATAAGTGATGGCGGTCTGTGCTGGATGAAGAAGAAAAGCGAAGATGAAGAACTTCAACTACAGACGTCACTGATGAGTCAGTGTGTCTATCAGCTATCTTTTCCATCTTTGCTTCATGCTTCCTAAAACTCAATGTGAATAAAACCGAACCAAACCCATTATTTTATCTCCATGTCACTCAACCCCCTACCCAATATACAGTTTTGTGAAAAATTTTTGCCCCTTCCTAATTTTCTATTCTTTTGCATGTTTGTCACTCTTAAATGTTTCAAATCACCAAACAAAGTTAAATATTACACAAAGATCACACAAGTAAACACAAAATGCCTTTTTTAAATGATGGCCTTCATTATTAATGGCAAAAGAAATCCAAACCTACACTGCCCTGTGTGAAAAATTGTGCCCCCCCTTACAACATAAATCAACTGTGGTTTATTACATCTTTGGCAAACTGAGTTCAAATTCCCTAGTCACACCCAGGCCCAATTACTGTGACACCTGTTCCCAATCAAGAAATCACTTAAATAGGATCTGCCTGACAAAGTGAAGTAGACCAAAAGATCCTCAAGAGCTAGACATCGTGCCGCTATTCAAAGAAATCCTGGAACAAATGATAAACAAAGTAATTGAGATCTATCAGTCTGGAAAAGGTTATAAAGTCATTTCTAAAGCTTTGGGACTCCAGCGAACCGCAGTGAGAGCCATTATCCACAACTGGTGAAAACATGGAACACTGGTGAACCTTCCCAGGAGCAGCCGGCCAACCAAAATTACCCCAAGAGTGCAGTGACAACTCATCCAAGAGGTCACCAAAGACCCCACAAGTTTTGGAAGAATACTCTGTGGACTAACAAGACACAGAAAATTGAACTTTTTGGAAGGTGTTCTGAAACATTTAAGTGTGACAAACATGCAAAAGAATAGAAAATCAGGAAGCGGGCAAACACTTAATCACACAACAGTATATATCTCACTATAAATGGCATCATGTTTTTCCCCTGTATCATAAGTGCGCTGTCTTGGAGTAACTGCCCTATCCTTAAAACCATACATCAAAGCCCTCTGCAACTCCTGCTTCATCCAGCTCTGAAAGATTTCTAGAATTCGTCATTTCCTCAACCCTGAATCTACTAAAATTTTGGAGCATCATCTCTCATCTTGACTACTGCACTAGCCTCCTCTGTGGCCTCCGGACTAATACTCTTGCTCCTCTTTAGTCCGACCTTAACTCTACTACTAGATTAATCGAACTCTCCCCTTGTTACTCCTCCCCTCTGCAAATCCCTTCATTGGTTTCCAATTCCCCTACCAATCCAGTTTAAACTACTATTAATATCTTACAAGGTTGTCCAGAATCTGTCTCCTCCATACATTTTCAAACTAACCTCCCGATACTTCCAAACACGTAGTCTCGTCCTCACTAGCCTCCTTCTCTCCTCCCCTGACATATGTTCCTCACCCAATGGCCTCCAAGCTTTTTTTCTGAGCATTCCCATCATCTGTAAGTCAGTGCCTCAACTCATCCGATTGTCTCCCACATTTGAAACCTTCAGACGTAACCTGAAAACTCAACTGCAATGTCCACCTGACTACTACCAGCGCTGCTTCAACCCCTGACCTACTGTCCACCCCCTTACCCTGTAGATTGTGAGCCCGAGACGGCAGGGTCTCCTTACCCCTCTCTACCAATCTTCTAATTTGATAACTTGATTTTATGTATGTAATATGTATGTAACCATTCTCAAATGTTTAGCTCCATTGAATTAATGATGCTTTTAAAACTAATTTAAAGAAATAATATAAATAATAAAATAATATAAATATAAGTAATAATAATAATAATAAAAAAGTGCATATTAGGAGTTGGCTAGTCAGGTCATTTTTTATGTCCTGAAAACAAATTTGAATATAATAGAAGTCATTTTGAGTTTGCTATCGTCCCTTCTGCTTGTACGTATACCACTGGTAGGTTCTCCGCTGTAATATAGCCAGACTACCTCCGGTGATTTTATCCAGAACAATATGCCTTCTTCTCAGACTGGATTACAATGTGCTGGTGCCATTTTCTCAATGAATATACTTTTTTTCCTGTGTGCTTAATTAGTTCCCACGTACAGCTCTATCAATAGCATTCTCATTTCATCCCATGCAGGAAAGCAGCGGATTGCTGTGTTATTACTAATTAGCAGATAATGATAAGAGAGCCTTTAGTTAAGCTGCATTGTGCGCTCAGATATGTCTCATGTGAAATTAAATGCGTCCAGTAGGCAGAGATAACTCTTTAATGACCAGAAACTTCTACTTTGTTAACTTATCTCATGCTTAAAGATTTTCATATATAAAGAACTTAAAGGGGTTGTCCATTTGAAACAAGTTAACATCTGTCGCCAGGATAAGTGATAAGTTGCTAATCGGTGGGTGTCCCATTGCTGGGACCTGCACTAATTGGCAGATTGGGGAATATTGATGGCTGATGAGGAACATTTAATCACTGTGACAAAACGGCGCTGTTAGTCTGATGCTGGGAAAAGCCAAGTGCAGAGCTTAACAGCCCAATAGAAAATGATGGAGCAGTGTTCGAGCATGCATACTGCCGCACAATTGTAATGGGGATAAAATTTCTCTGTTCTGCTGATTGATGCCGGTCCCTCCCACTGATCAGCAAGTTGTTTTCCTTGGACATCCCCTTTACACGTAAAACCTGACTGATTCTTACAATTTACCATGTCTGATAGGTTGGGAGTCATACTTGTGGGACCCTCAAATATTGGTGTAACTGGACTCGAGTGACCCTCACTTTGCATTAGAAAGCAGGAGATAGTGACTGCCATCGGAAGGAGAAGCGGAAAGTTACAGTGAATGGCACTCGACAAGAAGAATGCTTTGATAGACTCCAGTACAGTTTAATGGATGACACAGAAGAATGTGAATATGTTTTTAACCATGATTTTTAAAGGAGCACTAAGGTTATATTTATTGACTCATAAAGACAATGCCTCTTTCTTACTCACCTCTATGAGCCAAAGAGAAAAGTCAGCTAGTAAAGCCGGCCATACATACTTCATACCCAATAGCAGTGGAGCACCACCAATGGCGGCAGGCCACACGGCTACTATGCCGCCCGTCATCACACGTTCAACTGTATCGACTACGTGGATGCAGATACAGTTGAAAACAATTATGAAAGAGAGAGTTGTGATAGTGTGATATGCTATGTGGGTATCATTTTTGTGTATATTTCTATTTTACTTATTTTCATGGTGTTCTCTTTTAGGAGTTATTTGCTAATTGATGAATGGCTGTTGCTGCCATCTGATATCAGCCTCCACAGTACTGTATTGTTTGCTAATATGCTAATGACATGTTGACCTAGCTTGTTGAAACAATGAGCCCCTGAGACCTTCCCCCTCCTGACCTGTGAATGAGGAGGGAGACTTTTAAAAATATCAGGGAGATGAGACACAGATCAGTCCTGTGTGGAATGATGATGTGTTCACAGCATCTCAGAGAGAAAGAAGAGTATATGGACTATGCTATCCTCTGTCTGCTGGATTGTTGGACTTTTAACCTGTTACTAAACTGCATTCGTGTTCTGGACAATTTTATCCTTTGTGTGGTGGATCGTATATGGACCTTTCGTATTTTTGCCTACATAAAGGTCTTGGGATTGTTCACTCTTCGCTGGCTCTGTTGTGTGGTACAGGAGAAGGACCCCATGACAGGAGTATTGAGTGACGCTTCCTCCTCCATCATTCTTCCTTGACATCTGACATCTCGGTGGAGAGAGCTTGATGACATCACTACATGGCTGCGCTGAGATGTGTGGGTGCTTCAGAGCACTCACTGCAGAAACCGGAGCAGCGGGGTAACAAGGAGAAGTAAGTATTGTAGCTTTTTTTAATGGGGAGTACATTATACAATATGGTGTACTATGGGGAGAGCAGTATACTGCATGGAGAACTAAGGGGTGCATTATACTATATGGAGGACTTTAGGGTGCATTATACTATATGGACGACTATGGGGAGTGCATTATACTATATGGAGGTCTACAGGAAGTGCAGTATACTGTGTGGAGGGCTATGGGGGTGCATTATACTATATGGAGGACACTAGGGAATGCATTATACTGTATGGAGGACTATGGGGGTGCATTATACTGTATGGAAGACTATAGGGAGAGCATAATACTGCATGGAGGACTATGGGGAGTGCATTATACTGTATGAATGACTATGGGGAGTGCAGTATACTGTATGGAGGACTATGGGGTGCATTATACTATATGGAGGACTATAGGGAGTGCATTATCCTGAGTGAAGGACTATGGGGTGCATTATTCTGTATGGAAGACTATGGGGAGTTCATTGTACCACATGTGTCATGATTCCCAATGGCAGGGACATGGGCAAAAACGGACTAGCTCTAGGAAGATGGTATCTCAGGTAACCGCGATGCTGAACCTAACACGCAAATAAAAGTAGCCAGGGGGTGTGCCTACGTTGTATCCCTAGACACCTCGCGCCAGCCGGAGAGCTAACTACCCCTATAAGAGGAATACACAGACCTGGCTTGCCTCCAGGGAAACCCCAAAAGTTATAGGTTACCTCAAAACCCTAAGCAGCCATCCTGAAACTACCTTAACTCCGTTATCAACTCATGACACCGGAGTAGTAATTTCAGATCACTAGAGCTTCCAGCAGCACGAGAAATATAAATGCATGCTGGACAAAACAAACACAAAAAGCCAAAGATTTCAACTTAGCTAAATTGCAGACTTGGAGCAGGTAGCAAGCAACAGAGATGCTCTGGTAACATTGATTGCCGGCACTAAAGTGACTGAGAAGCCAGACTAAATAGGAAACTCCCAATTTCCTGATGAAAACAGGTTCACTGGAAACACAAGACCAAAGTCAACCAGTACCACCAGTAGCCACCAGAGGGAGCCAAAAACAGAATTCACAACAGTACCCCCCCCTTAAGGAGGGGGCACCGAACCCTCATGAGAACCACCAGGGCGATCTGGATGCGCCCTATGAAAGGCGCGAACCAAATCAGAGGCATGAACATCAGAGGCAGTCACCCAAGAATTATCCTCCTGACCGTATCCCTTCCATTTAACCAGATATTGAAGTCTCCGTCTGGAAATACGAGAGTCCAAAATCTTCTCCACAACATACTCCAATTCACCCTCCACCAGCACAGGAGCAGGAGGCTCAACAGAAGGAACAACCGGTACCTCGTACCTCCGCAACAACGACCTATGGAAAACATTATGAATGGTGAAAGATGCTGGAAGGTCCAAACGAAAAGATACAGGATTAAGAATCTCCAAAATCCTATAAGGACCTATGAACCGAGGTTTGAACTTAGGAGAAGAGACCTTCATAGGGACAAAACGAGAAGACAACCACACCAAGTCTCCAACACGGAGATGATGACCCACACGACGATGACGATTAGCAAACTGCTGAGTCTTCTCCTGAGACAACTTCAAATTGTCCACCACATGACTCCAAATCCGGTGCAGTCTATCCACCACAGAATCCACTCCAGGACAATCCGAAGACTCCACCTGACCAGACGAAAAACGAGGGTGAAACCCTGAATTGCAAAAGAAAGGAGAAACCAGAGTAGCAGAACTGGCCCGATTATTGAGGGCAAACTCTGCCAACGGCAAAAAGGCGACCCAATCATCCTGATCAGCAGACACAAAACACCTCAAATACGTCTCCAAGGTCTGATTAGTTCGCTCCGTCTGGCCATTAGTCTGAGGATGGAACGCAGATGAAAAAGACAAATCAATGCCCATCCTGGCACAGAACGCTCGCCAGAACCTAGACACAAATTGAGATCCTCTGTCAGACACGATGTTTTCCGGGATACCATGTAAGCGAACCACATTCTGAAAAAATAAAGGAACCAACTCCGATGAAGAAGGCAATTTGGGCAAGGGTACCAAATGAACCATCTTAGAAAAACGGTCACACACCACCCAAATGACGGACATTTTCTGAGAAACCGGGAGATCCGAGATAAAGTCCATAGAGATGTGCGTCCACGGCCTCTTCGGAATAGGCAAGGACAACAACAATCCACTAGCCCGAGAACAGCAAGGCTTGGCCCGAGCACAAACATCACAAGACTGTACAAAGGTACGCACATCCCGAGACAGGGAAGGCCACCAGAAGGACATGGCCACCAAATCTCTGGTACCAAAAATTCCAGGGTGGCCCGCCAACACAGAAGAATGAACCTCTGAGATGACTCTACTGGTCCACTCATCTGGAACAAACAATCTCCCAGACGGACAACGATCAGGCCTATCAGTCTGAAACTCCTGCAAAGCACGTCGCAAGTCTGGGGAGACAGCAGACAAAATCACTCCATCCTTAAGGATACCCGTAGGCTCAGAATCACCAGAGGAGTCAGGCTCAAAACTCCTAGAAAGAGCATCTGCCTTCACATTTTTCGAGCCCGGCAAGTATGAAACCACAAAATTAAACCGAGAGAAAAACAATGACCAGCGCGCCTGTCTAGGATTCAGACGCCTGGCGGACTCAAGGTAAATCAGATTCTTGTGATCAGTCAAGACCACCACCTGATGTCTAGCACCCTCAAGCCAATGACGCCACTCCTCAAATGCCCACTTCATAGCCAAGAGCTCCCGATTACCGACATCATAATTTCGCTCGGCGGGCGAAAACTTTCGAGAGAAAAATGCACATGGTCTCATCACTGAGCAATCGGGACTTTTCTGCGACAAAACCGCCCCCGCTCCAATCTCGGAAGCATCAACCTCAACCTGAAAAGGGAGCGAAACATCAGGCTGGCGCAACACAGGGGCAGAAGAAAAGCGGCGCTTAAGCTCCCGAAAGGCCTCCACAGCCGCAGAGGACCAATTGGCAACATCAGCACCCTTCTTAGTCAAATCAGTCAGAGGTTTAGCAACACTTGAAAACCCAGTTATAAATCGACGATAGAAATTAGCAAAGCCCAAGAACTTCTGAAGACTCTTCAGGGAAGTAGGCTGCGTCCAATCACAAATAGCCCGAACCTTGACAGGATCCATCTCAACAGAAGAAGGGGAAAAAATATACCCCAAAAAGGAGATCTTCTGAACCCCAAAGATACACTTTGAACCCTTTACAAACAGAGAATTGGACCGCAAAACCTGAAAAACCTTCCTAACCTGTTGAACATGCGACTCCCAGTCATCCGAAAAAATCAAAATATCATCCAAATACACAATCATAAATTTATCCAGGTATTTACGGAAAATATCGTGCATAAAGGACTGAAAGACTGAAGGAGCATTAGAAAGACCAAAAGGCATTACCAAATACTCAAAATGGCCCTCGGGCGTATTAAATGCAGTTTTCCACTCATCTCCCTGCTTGATCCGCACCAAATTATACGCACCCCGAAGATCAACCTTAGAGAACCACTTTGCCCCTTTAATACGAGCAAATAAATCAGTCAGTAGTGGCAAAGGATACTGGTATTTGACTGTAATCTTATTCAACAGGCGATAATCAATACAGGGCCTCAGGGAGCCATCTTTTTTACCCACGAAAAAAAAACCTGCTCCTAAAGGGGATGAGGATGGACGGATATGTCCCTTTTCCAAGGACTCCTTAATATACTCTCGCATAGCAGCATGCTCAGGCACCGATAGATTGAACAAACGACCCTTGGGAAACTTGCTGCCCGGAATCAAGTCTATAGCACAATCGCAATCCCTGTGAGGGGGGAGAGAACTGAGTTTAGGCTCCTCAAAAACATCACCATAATCAGACAAAAATGCCGGAATTTCAGAGGGAGTAGATGAAGCAATGGAAACCAAAGGTACTTCCCCATGAGCCCCCTGACATCCCCAGCTTAACACAGACATTGTTTTCCAGTCAAGGACTGGATTATGAGTTTGCAACCATGGCAATCCAAGCACTAAGAAATCATGCAAGTTATGCAACACAAGGAAGCGAATCACCTCCCGATGGTCAGGAGTCATACACATAGTCACTTGTGTCCAGAACTGTGGTTTATTCCTAGCCAAAGGTGTGGAGTCGATACCCTTCAGAGGGATAGGAACTTCCAAAGGCTCTAGGCTAAACCCACAACGTCTGGCAAAGGACCAATCCATAAGACTCAAGGAAGCGCCAGAATCCACATAGGCATCCACAGTAATAGTTGATAATGAACAGATCAAAGTTACAGACAAAATAAACTTAGACTGTAAGGTGCCAATTGCAAAAGACTTATCAACCTTTTTTGTGCGTTTAGAGCATGCTGATATAACATGAGCAGAATCACCACAGTAGAAGCACAACCCATTTTTACGCCTATAATTCTGCCGTTCACTTCTGGACAGAATTCTATCACATTGCATAATCTCCGGTGCCTGCTCAGAAGACACCGCCAAATGGTGCACAGGTTTGCGCTCCCGCAAACGCCGATCAATCTGAATAGCCATAGTCATGGATTCATTCAGACCTGTGGGCGTAGGAAACCCCACCATGACATCTTTAACGGCGTCAGAGAGACCTTCTCTGAAATTCGCCGCCAGGGCGAACTCATTCCACTGAGTAAGCACAGACCATTTTCGAAATTTTTGACAATATACTTCAGCTTCATCATGCCCTTGAGAGAGGGCTAGCAAGGCCTTTTCAGCCTGAATCTCCAAATTAGGTTCCTCATAGAGCAACCCCAGTGCCAGAAAAAACGCATCCACATTGAGCAGCGCAGGATCCCCTGGTGCCAATGCAAATGCCCAATTCTGGGGGTCACCCCGCAACAAGGCAATAACAATTTTAACCTGCTGAGCGGGGTCTCCAGCGGAACGAAATCTCAGAGAAAGATACAATTTACAATTGTGCTTAAAATTCAAAAAGCGAGATCTATCTCCAGAAAAGAACTCAGGTATAGGGATCTTGGGTTCAGACATAGGAGCATGTATCACATAGTCTTGGATATTTTGTCAGAAACTTCTTTTTTTTTCTCTCCTTCTTTAGCCAATACCTTTAATACATTATGGCCGGCAATACTGTCATGATTCCCAATGGCAGGGACATGGGCAAAAACGGACTAGCTCTAGGAAGATGGTATCTCAGGTAACCGCGATGCTGAACCTAACATGCAAATAAAAGTAGCCAGGGGGTGTGCCTACGTTGTATCCCTAGACACCTCGCGCCAGCCGGAGAGCTAACTACCCCTATAAGAGGAATACACAGACCTGGCTTGCCTCCAGGGAAACCCCAAAAGTTATAGTAGCCCCCCACATGTAATAACGGTTAGGTAAGAGGAAAACACAAACGCAGTATGAATATAGATTCAGCAAAGTGAGGCCCTCTGACTAGATAGATGAAAATACAAAAGAGGACTTCGCGGTTACCTCAAAACCCTAAGCAGCCATCCTGAAACTACCTTAACTCCGTTATCAACTCATGACACCGGAGTAGTAATTTCAGATCACTAGAGCTTCCAGCAGCACGAGAAATATAAATGCATGCTGGACAAAACAAACACAAAAAGCCAAACATTTCAACTTAGCTAAATTGCAGACTTGGAGCAGGTAGCAAGCAACAGAGATGCTCTGGTAACATTGATTGCCGGCACTAGAGTGACTGAGAAGCCAGACTAAATAGGAAACTCCCAATTTCCTGATGAAAACAGGTGCACTGGAAACACAAGACCAAAGTCAACCAGTACCACCAGTAGCCACCAGAGGGAGCCAAAAACAGAATTCACAACACACATGGAGGACTAAGGGGAGTGCATTATACTGTATGAAGGACTATGGGGAGTGCATTATACTATATGGAGGACTATGGGAAGTGCATTATACTATAAGAAGAACTTATGGGAGGAGCATTATACTATATGGAGGAATATGGGGAGTGCATTATACTATATTTATGATTATGAGGTGCAGTATACTGTATAGAGGACTATGGGGCCCATTGCACTATAATAAGGGATATGTGGGGGGCTATTATAATATTTGGAGATTTATATGGGGCCATTATATTTGAAGAGCTATGTGGGGGTCTTTATAATATTTGGAGAGCTATATGGGAGCCTTTATACTATATAGGGGGTTATGTGGAGGCCATTATACTGTATGCAAGGAATTATAGAGTGTGAAGATTTGTGTGTGGGGTCCATCATACTGTGTGGAGCACTATGTGAGAGCCATTATACTTTTGTAGGGCTAGTGGGGGGCAGTTTACAGTTTGGTGAGGTGTGAGGCCATTATACTGTATGTAGGCCCATTATACTTTACTTTGCAGGGGGAGTTAAGGGAGGTACAGTAGGATCATCATTATGTACGTTTGTTGAGAATACCGTGTAGGAAGTCACTATAGGGGGATCTGGTTTTCTCCACACATACTGCTTAGAATTATCACCAAAAAGGTCTATCTTCGTCTCATCAGACCAGAGAATCTTATTTCTCATAGTCTGGGAGTCCTTCATGTGTTTTTTAGCAAACTCTAAGCAGGCTTCATATGTCTTGCACTGAGGAGAGGCTTCCGTCGGGCCACTCTGCCATAAAGACCCAACTGGTGGAGGGCTGCAGTAATAGTTGACTTTGTGGAACTTTCTCCCATCTCTCTACTGCATCTCTGGAGCTCAGCCACAGTGATCTTGGGGTTCTTCTTAACCTCTTTCACCAAGGCTCTTCTCCCACGATCTCCCACCTGACCTAAATCCTATTGAGCATCTTTGGAAAGAGCTGAAACATGCCGTCTGGAAAAGGCAACCTTCAGACACAAGAAACTGGAGCAGTTTGCTCTTGAAGAGTGGGCCAAAATACCTGTCGAGAGGTGCAGAAGTCTCATTGACAGAAACAGGAATCGTTTGATTGCAGTGATTGCCTCAAAAGGTTATGCAACAAAGTATTAAGTTAAGGGTACCAT
Organism: Ranitomeya variabilis; assembly: GCF_051348905.1. Lineage (NCBI taxonomy): Eukaryota > Metazoa > Chordata > Amphibia > Anura > Dendrobatidae > Ranitomeya > Ranitomeya variabilis. The sequence continues at coordinate 88,749,823 of NC_135236.1, forward strand.
CATTTCTGTCCAGGCCTATTTCATGAGTTTTATTTTTTTTTAATTCTGTGGAAGCATGGTTGACTTTCATTTGTTCATTTTCATAGATTTTTTTATTTATTATTACTTTTGTCAGATTCAAGTTATTTCTGTGACTAATGTGGGTTTTTCTGTCATTAAACAAGGGGTACCAACAATTTTGACCAAGTGTGTAATTCAGAAAAGGACAGATAAAGATACAGGATCAGGGTTCGAGCATGGATACTCAGTCCCCAGGGTGACGGACACAGGAAAGATCAGATACAGGTACAGATTCAGGGTTCAAGCCTGGGTATTCAGCCCCTAGGGTGACAGGAACAGGAAAGGAGGGAGAAGAAGGCACACAAGCTGAAACGGCCATAGGGGCAGTGGCACCACTAGTCTAAAGGTAAATACACCGGCTTACATGGTTTTATTTCCCTCCATTTTCTACATGCTGACCACTGGATATTTCTTACCCATTAAATTTGTGCACTTTGCTTAGCATAAACATGATTAGGTACATCAATATAACCATTATGTTAAATTGCCTTTGACGTGTGGTTCCACCTAGTAGTTGTCTCCATTATCGAATCCCGTTGTTAGTACTATGGTATTTTATAATATATTTTCAATAAAATGAATGTTTTTATTATTCGGATCCCTTTAGTGCATTCTTTATAGGTTTTATGAAAGAGAATGTTGCTCAGGCATCTCCCACCCAAAAGATGGAGGTGCTTTAAGTACCCAGTGCCTCTCAGCAATCGGCTGGGAACACAGTAGGAATGAGCAAACTGTTTCTTTAAGAATCAGGAAGTGCAGGCACGGCTGCCCTAAGCATGCAGCCAGGAAGTGTGCACACAGCAAGCAGAGGACATGGAACACACTACAGGACCTGGAATGGTGACTAAGGCTGGTTTCACATTTGCGTTTTTTGCCGCTGCGTTTTAGCGCAAAAAAACGCATGCGTTTTTTCCTATATTTAACATTGAAAACGCATGCGTTTTTTTTGTATGCGTTTTGCAGCGTTTGACGACGCATGCGTCGTTTCTATGCTTGCGTTTGGTTGCAGAAATGCAACATGTAGTAATTACTAGAGGCTTTTTTTGCCGCAAAAAAATGCATGCTTTTTTTGCGGCAAAAAAACGTATTGCTGTCTATGTAAACGCATGCATTTTTAAGCACATGCGTTTGGTTGCGTTTTAAACGCATGCGTTTCAATAGAAAAAAACAAGAATACACACTGATAAGCCACCCCCCACCATCAAGGTGATAAAGGGATCCAAACCCTAACCCTAACCCTAGGGATCCTAACCCTAGGGATCCTAACCCTAACCCTACCCCTAACCCTACCCCTAGGGATCCTAATCCTAACCCTACCCCTAACCCTAACCCCAACCCTAGCTATTTCTATTTATAGTGGGTTTTCTAGATGATTTTGATGATTGGCAGCTGTCACACACTTCTCAGCATGCGTTTCAAAAATGCAAATGCAGGAAAAAACGCATGTAAACGCGTCAAAACGCAGCTTTTTTTTTACCGCATGAGAAAACGCATGCGTCTAAAAAACGCAGCGTTTGCACGCGTTTACATGCGTTTTTTTTCACCACCTGCGTTTGCGTTTTAAACACTGCGTTTTTAAACGCAAATGTGAAACTAGCCTAAGTCAGTGTTCCTGCATGGTGGGGTATGGGAATCCATGCAGGGATGCTAGCAGTGATGTTATAACAGATTATGAAGTGGGACAGTTGGGAGGCCCCCATACACATTAGATGAAGAACTGATCCCGCCAAAACCGGCGGATTCAAACAAATCTTATCTAACGTGTATGGGGGCCTTTAAGTGCACTGTACCTGTACTTTTAACACAGAATCGTGTGTTTACATGAAGAATAATTCTAGCTCTAGCTATTATTTTGCCATTGACTGAGCTAGTGGTAGTAGGCTAGCTGCTGTGATCTCTCCCTTACACAGCACAGCACAGCACACAATGATGGATTCCTGCTTTTTATTTTACAGTATATTTATTAAATAAACAGAGGCAGCAGGAGTATGGAAGAGATTATACAGCAATACTGTGCAGTATAGATGCAAATTCAGCTCTAGTGTGAGATAAAAGACTTGTTAGAAAGCTCAGCATGATTTTTCGGTGTCTCACTCTACTCCTCACTACTCCTTCCCCCCTCTTTTTCCATAGAATGCATTAGGATTTGTAACCTGACCTTACCATGCTGGCAGACTGTCTTTTGTCTTGAGCATGATGGAGTGAAGATGATTTTTCAGAATGGAAGACAAGTCCCACAAGCAGGGCAGGGGAAAAAGTCACTCAGAAGTGGAGAAAGGAGCAGAATTCTGTGATAATATATTACAAAGTTTATTATATTCACTTTTACTACTAATATACATAAAGTTTGTTGAAAGGACAGTTACCTTTTACATTTCCAGGACAGCAAGAGATCTATGCATTAAACTAGTAATATGTGTCTACATAGTAGACCCCTATGAAAGGCTTAAAGCTCTCACAAGGATTGATGAATAATTAGGGGAGACATGGATCAGACTTTGAACTTTCATTTTTATTGTTTGCTCTAAGTTCTACAACTTTCACTGTTCTATTGAAACATAAATAATGTTTTAAAGCTATATTAAGTGGCCACTTTGCAATATTAGAGAAAATGCCTGTTAACTCCATCAGCCACTTACTTCTTCTCATTCCCATGATTTCATAACTCATGATTCACTCTCAAAACCACTAAAAACTGCCTTGAGAGACACCATGTATTTCCATCTCACTGAGGTATCATTTTACATGCTTCCCATAGAAATCTATAGAGGAGGAGGAAAAGGAGGGAATACCTTTTGGAGTGAGGCAGAAGGAAAGGAGAAAAACAAAGGTTGCTGGTTGCTAGTAAGAGTTTTATCTTAACCCAGAGCTGGATTTACAGTTACACGGCTCAGTACTGCTATGTAACTTCCTGTATGCTGCTGCTTCTGAACTTGACAGGAGAGCAGGAATCATTCATGTCTCGATGTACTGTCTATAGGAGACCCTACAGCAGCCAGTGTCCACACACTAACTTAGCACATACGGAGCGGAAACTGGTAAAAAATGCAGGATACAAGGCATATAATGGCCGGCATCGTAACTTATATAGTTTCTTATTCTCTTCTCTCACGTCTAAGCACAGACGGGCTAAATTAGCCTCCTTGTTGATAGAAGCGGCAATGATGGGGTTACATAAACACAACGGAGATGCCAACATGCGCTGAACATTAACTATACCTCGTTTTGTTCTCAGGCCCTCACTTCCTGCTTTCTTAAAGAAATTCAAGCAAGGCGTATTATTTTCCTTCAAAAGCCGAGCACCACAAACCTAGGGTTGGTTTTTTTTCTGTTGTTTTTTTTTTTTCAATCTGAGATGCATTTTGCAATGTGAGTTAAATTTCAGCCGCTCTCCAAACAAACTCGAAAATTCTTTCCCATTTCAGCAAGGCGGTAATCATGGGGCTCTGAACTTCGCAAATTAATAGTTTGAACATGTAGAAATGCAACATGATACTGCATGGCTTTAGTCTCTGGCAGTAAGGAGTCTGTGGAGGAGGGGAGGCAGAAAATCGTCAATCCATCACTTCAAGCTTGAGATTCAAAAGGTTAGGACGGAGCTCCAAGGGTTATCAATAAAGCTGCACCTTTATCAAGAAATGCATGTCAGTCATGTTTATTCATAAGTACCTCTATATTCATCAGACTTAACAACATGTGCTCCTTCATATGCCAAACCCAATTTCTCCTGCTGCTAAAGCTGTTTACCTTGAAAATTAACCCTTAGGCCATCTACAGCTTCTGATAATATAATCAGTTCTGAGTTTCAACGGCCAGATGTTAACGAATCCCCATACACAGATGCAACCTTTTCCCTTTTAACCATTAATTCAGTTTTAAAGAGAGTCTGTCAATACCTCTGATGAGTCCATTTTAGAAAGTACCTGTGTTCTTCATGAAATAAAAACGTTAAAGCCGATTTTCTCTGTCACCGCTTTTATTCCACTTGAATATTTGCAAATAAGTTGACAACTGGGTGTTACCAGTTAGAGGGGTGTCCCTACACAGTCTGACACTGTCCAATCAGTGATGATGGTTTCTGCGTGTGCAGGAACACTCCCCTTTGACAACGTAAATGTTAACACCTAGATATATATCTTTCCTCTATCAACACCTAGATGTCAATTTACTTATAAATATTCAGGAGAAATAAGAGAAGAGCAGCACAATGCAGGGTCATGATAAAAAGTTCCCCAGAATTGTTATGGATAATATACCGTATATACTCGAGTATAAGCCGACCCGAGTATAAGCCGAGGCACCTACTTTTGCCATGGAAAACTGGGTAAGCTTAATGACTCGAGTATAAGCCGGGTATGCATTGTCCCCTCATCCCTGTCCTGCTATGTGCGGCTCCCCCTGTCTCCTAGTTGTATGCATGGCTGGGCGTACTCCCCTTCTATGCATGGCTCGGCGTCCTCCCCCTTCTATGCATGGCTCAGCGTCCTCCCCGGTCATCCCCCTTGTATGTATGGCTCAGCGTCCTCCCCTTCTATGCATGGCTCGGCGTCATCCCCTTCTATGCATGGCTCAGCGTCCTCCCCCGTCATCCCCCTTGTATGCACGGCTCAGCGTCCTCCCCTTCTATGCATGGTTCGCCGTCCTCCCCCTTCTATGCATGGCTCAGCGTCCTCCCCGTCATCCCCCTTGTATGCACGGCTCAGCGTCCTCCCTGTCCTCCCCTTCTTTGCATGGTTCGGCGTCCTCCCCCTTGTATGCATGCTCAGCGTCCTCCCCCATCATCCCCCTTGTATGCAAGGCTCAGCGTCCTCTCCGTCCTCCCCTTCTATGCATGGCTCGGCGTCCTCCCCATTCTATGCATGGCTCAGCGTCCTCCCCTTCTATGCATGGCTCAGTGTCCACCCCGTCCTTCCCCTTCTATGCATGGCTCCGCGTCCTTCCCCTTCTATGCATGGCTCGGTGTCCTCCCCTTCTATGCATGTTCCCCATCATACTCACCCTACTCGCACGGTCCTGCACCTCCGTTGTCCATCGCTGGAAGCTCTCCTCTGCTCAGAGGTCACGTGGTACTTCTCATTAAGGTAATGAATATGCGCTCCATGCCTATGGGAGTGGAGACGCGTACATATTCATTACCTTAATGAGCGGTACCACGTGACCGCAGAGCAGAGGAGAGGAGAACTGATGGCGCCGGACAACGGAGATGCAGGGACGTGCAGGACTGCGCCAGGAGGGTGAGTATGAAGTCACAGCCGCCGGCTCTATGCATGGCTCGGCGTCCTTCGCATCCTCCCCCTTCTATGCATGGTTCGCCGTCCTCCCCTTCTATGCATGGCTCAGCGTCCTCCCCGTCCTCCCCTTCTATGCATTGCTCTGCGTCCTCCCCATCCTCCCCCTTCTATGCATGGCTCCGCGTCCTCCCCTTCTATGCATGGCTCCGCGTCCTCCCCCTTCTATGCATGGCTCGGCATCCTCCCCCTTCAATGCATGGCTCGGCGTCCTCCCCGTCCTCCCCCTTCTATGCATGGCTCCGTGTCCTCCCCTTCTGTGCATGGCTCGGCATCCTCCCCTTCTATGCATGTTTCCCCATCATACTCCCCCTCCTCGCTTGGTCCTGCACCTCCGCTGTCCGGCGCCGGCAGCTCTCCTCTCCTCTGCTCAGCGGTCACGTGGTACCGCTCATTAAGGTAATGAATATGCGCTTCACGCCTATGAGAGTGGAGACGCGTACATATTAATTACCTTAATGAGCGGTACCACGTAACCGCAGAGCAGAGGAGAGCTGCTGGCACCAGACAACGGAGATGCAGGGACATGCAGGACTGCACCTGGAGGGTGAGTATGAAGCCACAGCCACTGGCTCCTGCCGCTGCTCCCCCTCCCCTGCCGGTTTTCTGGGACCGTGTATAAGCCGAGGGGGGCATTTTCAGCACAAAAAAATGTGCTGAAAATCTCAGCTTATACAAGAGTATATATGGTATTCACTAGAAGAGAGATGCCAGGGGAAGTGACAGGTCCTCTATATGGTGGTCATAGACACTGGTAGGCTTAGTGTTAGGCTTGTCTGGTGAGGTGGATCTTCTATGCCTCAGGTCTGGGTGGGACATGGGCCCTCAGAGTTGGTGCAGAAAACAGGAAGGCATGGGGGTTGCAAGAACTAGACAAACTCTGAAATCTCACGAGCAGTAGGACGGATGAAGTGGAAGCCAACGGGGATGGAAGAAAGTAAAGTACAGAAGGTGGAGCACACCAAACTTCGAGGTCTAGAGTCACAATCCCAAGATACAAGTGTATATCATAATAGGTCTTAAGTAGGCCTAGGTAGATGATGTTGTTGATCAACACCAGGCAACTTGCAAAGCCTAACGTGGAGCACAACAGAGGACAGAGGACCCAGGGGAAGGAAGTCAAGCCCGGGATACCTGGGACAAGTGTGCAACACTCAGCAACTCTTTATATCTATTTTTCCCAACATAAAACAACTGACTTGGGGGTTCTGGCGTAGAAGAAAACTTTAACCAAAAATCTTTTAATATTCTGTAGTTTCACAGCATTAAATGAATAATGTAGACAACCTCTGTTTGTATGCCCTATTAAGGCATGTTGACATTATAAAGAAAAACTTCCCACCTGCAACCACACTTTATGATCCAGAACGCAAATCTTGTCTGTATAATTGGCTCCTGTTCCACTAGACTTGAGCCATCCTTGTATTATGGTCACCTAATTGGCGGTCATGTAGCTCTACATGACCCCTAGTGGTAGATCGGCTCATTCTGCTGCTCATAGGAATGCTGTCTCTTTAAATTTTCCACTGGTTTATTGAGGTACAGCATAAATCAGGGCAGGGTTAGCAACAAAAACATGGCCTTTCTGACCTAAAGGGAAACAAGACAAAAACAAATGGCACAGTCCGTGTTGCTGCAGGGATCTGCCTGCTCAGCACATGAACATAAAGAGAGGTTAAAATTTCCTTATCCTCAAACACTGCTATGGAGCTCCCATCTCTTGGTACACACAACACTGAATGAGCCAGAAGGCTATGCATTTATACTACGGACTCCACCCCGAGGTGAAGATATGGTGAACAGCCTTCCACCCACTCTTCAGATGTTCATTAAACCTAGCTCTAAACATGGCCAATTAACCCCTCTCAGCACTCCCACCCTCACCCACCAGTGTGCTGGAACATTTTCTTAGGTTCATATCACTGAATCTAATAACCTCAGTGATACATATCTCCCCTACAGTACTTTGCCATTGAGTTTGTCACACCCTGTAGAAGCCACTATAGGACAAATGCCCAGCTGACCATGGCTTTCAGTGGCAACATCAGATATTTGGAGAAAATAGCTCCATAAGAAGGTGTCTGTATCAAATTCATATGTAAAAATTCTCTGTATATTTTTGCATGAACTTAGAGCCATGTGGCGGTATTGTCAGACCCAATAAATATCTTTTGGTGTAACCATGTTCACCCTTAACAATCTTTCTACAGAGGAGACCCAACTGGAGTGGAAGTGCATTAAACTACACACTTTGATGGCAAAACCCCATAAATGTCCTAATTTATTGGCTACTTATGGCATATTCTATTGATATACCATAAATGGTCCAGATGGGACATCCACTTTCAGTTATAATGATAAATCATTGGCAATTGGCATATTAATCTGTGCCACGTTGTGTGACCCAGGCCGGACTTATACGGATGAATTAATGATACAAGTGTTAGGGTTCTCTGAAAATTTCCATTACTTTATGTATTTTATTTGACTTGACGTGTCCATGTCTGAAGTCAGCAGCTGGACAGCTTCAGTTTCTGGCACAAGTATTTATTTCTTGGACCAACAGAGTAGGGAAATGTTTGCTTGACCTCTTTACTCCTCGCCTCCTTTTCTCCTCGTGTATACATCACACTTGCCTTCCATTGTAGCGTTGTATTGTCAATCATATATGATCATTGCTCCCCTCCCCCCCCCCCCCTGCAGTGTAACATCTTACAGATTTAATGACATGATATTGATTGCTGTAGGCTTGGTTCACATTCACATTCACTGCTCAGAAAAATAAAGGGAACACTAAAATCCCACATCCTAGATATCACTGAATGAAATATTCCAGTTGTAAATCTTTATTCATTATATAGTGGAATGCGTTGAGAACAGTAAAACCTAAAAATGATCAATGTAAATCACAATTAATACCCCATGGAGGTCTGGAGTTGGAATGATGCTCAAAATCAAAGTGGAAAATCAAATTGCAGGCTGATCCAACTTCAGTGGAAATGCCTTAAGACAAGGAAATGATGCTCAGTAGTGTGTGTGGCCTCCACGTGCCTGTATGACCTCCCTACAACACCTGGGCATGCTCCTGATGAGGCGGCGGATGGTCTCCTGAGGGATCTCCTCCCAGACCTTCACTAAAGCATCTGCCAACTCCTGGGCAGTCTGTGGTGCAACGTGACGTTGGTGGATGGAGAGAGACATGATGTCCCAGATGTGTTCAATCGGATTCAGGTCTGTGGAACAGGCGGACCAGTCCATAGCTTCAATGCCTTCATCTTGCAGGAACTGCTGACACACTCCAGCCACATGAGGTCTGCTCATTGTCCTTCATTAGGAAGAACCCAGGGCCAACCACACCAGCGTATGGTCTCACAAGAGGTCTGAGGATCTCATCTCGGTACCTAATGGCAGTCAGGCTACCTCTGGCGAGCACATGAAGGGCTGTGCGGCCCTCCAAAGCAATGCCACCCCACACCATTACTGACCCACTGCCAAATGGTCATGCTGAAGGATGTTGCAGGCAGCAGATCGCTCTCCACGGCATCTCCAGGCTCTGTCACGTCTGTCACATGTGCTCAGTATGAACCTGCATTCATCTGTGAAGAGCACAGGGCGCCAGTGGCGAATTTGCAAATCATGGTGTTCTGTGGCAAATGCCAGGCGTCCTGCACGGTGTTGGGCTGTAAGCACAACCCCCATTTGTGGACGTCGGGCACTCAGATCATCCTCATGGAGTCTGTTTCTAACCGTTTGTGCAGACACAAGCACATTTGTGGCTGCTGGAGGTCATTTTGCAGGGCTCTGGCAGTGCTCCTCCTGTTCCTCCTTGCACAAAGGCTGAGGTAGCGGTCCTGCTGCTGGGTTGTTGCCCTCCTAAGGCCCCCTCCACGTCTCCTGTTGTACTGGCCTGTCTCCTGGTAGCGCCTCCAACCTCTGGACACTAAACTGACAGACACAGCAAACCTTCTTGCCACAGTTCGCATTGATGTGCCATCCTGGATGAGCTGCACTACCTGAGCCACTTGTGTGGGTTGTAGAGTCCGTCTCATGCTACCACGAGTGTGAAAGCACAGCCAACATTCAAAAGTGACCAAAACATCAGCCATAAAGCATTGGTACTGAGATGTGGTCTGTGGTCCCCACCTGCAGAACCACTCCTTTATTGAGTGTGTCTTGATAATTGCCAATAATTTCCATCTGTTGTCTATTCCATTTGCACAACAGCATGTGAAATTGATTGTCAATCAGTGTTGCTTCCTAAGTGGACAGTTTGATTTCACAGAAGTTTGATTTACTTGGAGATATATTCTGTTGTTTAAGTGTTACCTTTATTTTTTTGAGCAGTGTATATGATCACACTGAGAATGGATGATTGTGTTGATCTGTTACATACTTAGGCTGATAACTGGTTCATGCAGCATTACATGAACACCCTATTCTTATACTATGGCTGGTCCGAACAACTAAGGAATTTGTTATCATCCACCTTTCGTGTCTCCCCTTTTCCTCATAGTTTGTAAGCTTGCGAGCAGGGCCCTCATTCCAATTGGTATCTGTTTTGATCTATGTGCTTATTGTTATGCTGTAATGTCTATTGTATGTACAAGTCCCCTCTAAAATGTAAAATGCTGCGGAATATGTTGGCGCTATAGAAATAAAATTATTATTATTTATTATCATCTTTAATACCAGCCTTATTTCATTGCATCCTGAGTGCCCACTCTGTTCAAATGTCTGTGTTCTTCATGATGAGTCCCTCTCTTCACTCATACCAGATAGGACTTCACTTGCTGTCTTCTTTCACGAAAAACTCAAGAAAAAATATATTGATAATCAAATCAATAACAAAACAGATGGAACTCGAACAGTGCTCTGCACTGCATTAAAGTGATGACAGAAAAGACTAGCATTGCCAGAAGCGAGGAGAGAGTAATTAAGTGCTCTGCATTGCATTAAAGTGATGACAGAAGAGACTAGCATTGTCAGAAGCGAGGAGAGAGCGAGTAAGTGCTCTACACTGCACGAAAGGGATGACAGAAGAGACTAGCATTGTCAGAAGCGAGGAGAGAGCGAGTAAGTGCTCTACACTGCACGAAAGGGATGACAGAAGAGACTAGCATTGCCAGAAGCGAGGAGAGAGCGAGTAAGTGCTCTGCACTGCACGAAAGGGATGACAGAAGAGACTAGCATTGTCAGAAGCGAGGAGAGAGCGAGTAAGTGCTCTACACTGCACGAAAGGGATGACAGAAGAGACTAGCATTGTCAGAAGCGAGGAGAGAGCGAGTAAGTGCTCTACACTGCACGAAAGGGATGACAGAAGAGACTAGCATTGTCAGAAGCGAGGAGAGAGCGAGTAAGTGCTCTACACTGCATTAAAGTGATGACAGAAGAGACTAGCATTGCCAGAAGCGAGGAGAGAGCGTGTAAGTGCTCTACACTGCACGAAAGGGATGACAGAAGAGACTAGCATTGCCAGAAGCGAGGAGAGAGTGGTTAAGTGCTCTCCACTGCACTAAAGTGTTGACAGACGAGACTAGCATTGCCAGAAGCGAGGAGAGAGTGATAAAGTGTTCTCAACTACATTACAGTGATGACAGAAGAGACTAGCTTTGCCAGAAGCGAGGAGAGAGCGAGTGAGTGCTCTCCACTGCACTAAAGTGATGACAGAAGAGTGTTATGATCCGGTGACCTTGGAGCCGCATGAGAGACTTTTTCAGGAGTAGGTGGTACCTGTACTGACCGCAAACCCTAAACTGACACCGCAACTAGAAGTAGCCGTGGGGTGTACCTAACATGTCCTAGACACCTCGACAGAGCCGGAGGACTAAATACCCCTATAGGTGGAAATGGGAATTCTATCTTGCCTCAGAGCAGAACCCCAAATGATAGGCAGCCCCCCACAAATATTGACTGTGAGTATAAGAGGAAAGACACACGCAGGCAGAAAAACAGAATTTAGCAAAAGAGGCACTTCTAGCTAAATAGAAAAGGATAGGACAGAATTCTAAGCGGTCAGTATTAAAATCCTAAAAATATCCACAGCAGAAAATACAAATATTCTACATCTAACTAAAGGCATAGCAAGTATATCTGCAACTCCTGAGAATCCAGCATGACTGAAAAACCCAAACAAAGTCTAAGCTGGACAAAAACACAATGAATTGCACTGAATTGCAAAGCACACTGCATGTGTGCACAGAGACAAAAAACCAGACACTTATCTTAGCTGAATTGGCAGCAGAGCATGAGGAACCAGAGAGAGATGCAATCCCTCCAAGAACAATGGACAACTGGCCAGGAGTAATGGATCCTGCACACCTAAATACCTAGTAGAGCTGCAATCAGCAGAAACACCTGCCCGGATTACAGCCCCAAGACAACTGCACTACCACTAACAACCACCGGAGGGAGCCCAAGAGCAGAATTCACAACAGAAGAGACTAGCATTGCCAGAAGCGACGAGAGTGCTATTAACTGCTCTATACTGCACTAAAGGGATGACAGAAGAGACTAGCATAGCAAAAAGCCAGCAGAGAGTGATTAAGTGCTCTCCACTGCATTAAAGTGAAGACAGAAGAGACTAACATTCCATAAGCGAGAAGAGAGTGATTAAGTGTTCTCCATTGCATTACAGTGATGACAGAACAGACTAGCTTTGCTAGAAGCGAGGAGAGAGTGAGTGAATGCTCTCCACTGAACTAAAGTGATGACAGAAGAGACTAGCATTGCCAGAAGCGAGGATAGAGCAAATAAGTGCTCAGCACTGCATTAAAGTGATGGCAGAAGAGATTAGCAGTGCCAGAAGTGAGAAGAGAGTGATTAAGGGCTCTGCACTGCATTAAAGTGATGGCAGAAGAGACTAGAATGGTCAGAAGCGAGGAGAGAGTGATTAAGTGTTCTGCACTGCATTAAAGTGATGGCAGAAGAGACTAGAATTGTCAGAAGCGAGGAGAGAGTGATTAAGTGCTCTGCACTGCATTAAAGTGATGGCAGAAGAGACTAGAATTGTCAGAAGCGAGGAGAGAGTGATTAAGTGTTCTGCACTGCATTAAAGTGATGGCAGAAGAGACTAGAATTGTCAGAAGCGAGGAGAGAGTGATTAAGTGCTCTGCACTGCATTAAAGTGATGGCAGAAGAGACTAGCAGTGTCAGAAGTGAGGAGAGAGTGATTAAGTGCTCTCCACTGCATTACAGTGATGGCAGAAGAGACTAGCATAGAAAAAAGCAAGGAGAGAGCAATTAAGTGTTCTACACTGCACTAAAGTGATGACAGAAGAGACTAGCATTGTCAAAAGGGAAGAGAGAGCAATTTGTATGCTTTCCTGCACAGGCACAAATTAACCCCCCTATGTATGCCCCCCGGGCCCCTGATGATTTGTGTAAATACCTTCTTTAGCCGTTTTCGCCTGTGAGCGGCGCTATGCTGGTGCCTGAGTCCGGGTCACGTGACCCCCAGGCTTCAGCCGCCGCTCATTTCCGCCGACGTCACGTCAATTTCCAGACTCTGGAAATTGACGTGACGTCAGTAGCAGGCGTTTCCCCAGGCTCCACAGACAGCAGTCACTCATAAAGAGTGACTGGGCTGTGGGCGGGGCTGAGGCTGCCTGCAGGGCTGTGCTGGGGGCGGGCGGGGCTAGGCAGGGATGTGCGGGCGGGCGCCGGTGCTGTGTAGGGCGCCGGTGCTGTGCGGTCCCGGGCGCCGGCGCTGTGCGGTCCCGGGCGCCGGCGCCGTGCGGTCCCCGGCGCCGGCGCTGTGCGGTCCGGTATGTGCTGGGGGGTGGTGTGTGTGTGTGTGTCTGTCTCAGTGTGCAGGCATCGTCCGATGGGACAACAAGTCCCATCGGGCTCTGCCTGCTACAGTGGCCATGAGTATAGCGAACTAGGAGAGACAAGAGTGGACCCTCTGGACCGTGGGGAGCCCTACCCCTGGGCGAGCGACCTAGGAGATAACGACCCCTATACAGGGACCGCAAGGAGCAAGCCCAGAGGTCACTTACCCACGGTGAGATACCAGTAGGGACGGCTCCAGGAAGAGAGATAAACGAAGGCAGGATACTGAGGAAGAATACGGGAAGCAGCTAGAGAGCCCGGAGGGCTGGGAGGCAGGAATGGAGCTGAGCTGAGGGAAGGAAAACAAAACAAAGACCATAGGTAAACTACAGGAAAAGAAGAACGGGGACTGCAGGTAAAAACAAGGAGGAAACGGAGTGAACCAGAGAGAACCGGAAGGTAGCACGGTAAGGCACAGAGTGCAGGTACTTGAGCAGGGAATACGAAGGGCCAAACGTAATAGCAAACGTGCTAAAACAATCAGGCACCAGGAAGCAGGAAGAACTACCTTTTATAGGAGGAGCAGGAACAGGATTGGGTGGAAAGAACATGTGACTTCAGGAGGAGGTAACAGAGACGCTGGGCCTGCGAGCTACAGGGAAGCTAGAGCGCCTGCGCAGAGAAAGAACACCTGCAGAGGAGCGTGCAGACCGGGACGCTGGAGCGATGGAACGAGGACGCTGGAGCGTAGCGGAGGATGTAACAGTACCCCCCTTCTTATACCCCCCTTTACGAAGAGTAGCAAAAAACCTATTGAGAATACGAGGAGCATCAATGTTCTCCAAGGGCTCCCAGGACCTCTCCTCCGGACCAAAACCCCTCCAGTCCACCAGAAAAAACTCTTTTCCCCGAACCTTTTTAACAGCCAAAATGTCCTTAACCTCAAAAATGTTGTCCGTGCTGGCAGGTTGAGAAGAGGAACAAGAGTGAGAATGAAAACGGTTAAAGACGGCTGGTTTGAGAAGAGAGACATGAAACGTATTGGGTATACGGAGCGAAGCAGGCAATTTCAGCTTGTAGGCGACATCGTTGACTCGACATAGAATCTCAAAAGGACCGATGAACCGTGGACCAAGCTTGTAGGAAGGAATCTTGAGTCTGATGAATTTTGAAGAAAGCCAAACTTTGTCACCAGGAGAAAAAGGAGGAGAATCTAAACGCCTCTTGTCTGCTTGTCTCTTCATTCTAGAAGAAGCTAGATTTAAGGTCCCTTTGACCTCGCTCCAGATGGAAGAAAAGTTGAGAGCCGTAGAGTCAGCAGCTGGAACACCAGAGGCAGGAGAAACCGGTAGGGGAACACTTGGATGCCGTCCAAAAACAACAAAAAATGGAGACTTTGCGGAGGATTCGCTGGAATGGTTGTTATAGGCAAACTCCGCCCAAGGAAGTAGTTCGACCCAGTCATTATGGTGAGCATTAGAAAAATGCCGAAGATAAGCAGCCAAGGTTTGGTTGGTACGTTCTGCTTGACCGTTAGTTTGAGGGTGATACGAGGAAGAGAAGTCCAGATTCACCTTTAAAAGTTTGCACAAAGCTCTCCAAAAGCGGGAAGTAAATTGAACCCCTCTGTCTGACACGATGTGCTGAGGAAGACCATGGAATTTGAAGATGTTAAGAATAAAAATGTTAGCCAACTCAGGAGCTGAAGGTAAACCGGATAATGGAATGAAGTGAGCCATCTTAGAGAATCTGTCCACAACGACGAGGATGACCGTGCAGGCGGAAGAGCAAGGTAGATCGGTGATGAAGTCCATTGCGATGTGTTGCCAAGGTGCGGATGGAACAGGAAGAGGAAGGAGATTTCCATGCGGTAGTCGCCTGGGTACCTTGTTTCTGGCACAAGAAGGACAAGAGGCTACGAAGTCCTTTACGTCTTGACGTAAAGTAGGCCACCAATAGTAACGCGAAATGAGAAGAAAAGTCTTTCTAATACCGGCATGACCAGCCAATTTGGAAGAATGGCCCCAAGATAAGACCCTCTTAGTGTCTTCATCCAAGACAAGAGTTTTGCCCGGAGGAGGTTGGAACATCCGTAAAGGGGCTACGGTGACCATCTTAGTAGGGTCAATGATGTAAGCTGGCTCCTCTACGGTATCTGACGATTGGAAGGACCTGGACAGGGCGTCAGCTCTTATGTTTTTGTTGCCGGGCCGAAAACGAAGTTCGAACTCAAAGCGAGCAAAGAACAAGGACCATCTAGCTTGACGTGGATTCAATCTTTGCGCAGTCTGTAGGTAAGTAAGATTCTTGTGATCGGAGAAGATTACAAACGGGTGCACCGAGCCCTCCAGTAGATATCTCCACTCGCCTAGAGCCAATTTGATGGCCAGCAATTCTCGATCTCCAATTGTGTAATTTCGTTCAGAGGGTGAAAAGGCTTTTGAGAAGAAGCCGCACGGTGCCGTTAGACCCTCAGGAGTCTTTTGTGAGAGCACAGCTCCAGCTCCGGTAGAGGAGGCGTCAACCTCCAGAATAAAAGGCTTGTTCACCTCCGGGTGATGCAAGACTGGGGCAGAAGAAAAAGATCTCTTGAGAAGGACAAAGGACTTCTCGGCCTCAGGAGACCAATCCTTGGAGCAGGAACCTTTGCGAGTGAGAGAAGAGAGAGGACGAATCATGGAGGAGAAATGTGGGATGAATTGCCTGTAGTAATTAGCGAATCCGATGAAGCGTTGAATGGCTTTCACTCCGCAGGGCCGTGGCCAGTTAATAATGGCATTCACCTTCTCAGGGTCCATCTTAAGGCCGGAGTCAGAGACAATGTAACCAAGGAAAGGTAGTGAGGTTTGCTCAAACAAGCACTTCTCTATCTTGGCATACAAGTGGTTTTCTCTTAGGCGTTGCAAGACCTCGCGGACACTCCTGCGATGTGACGGAAGATCAGAAGAAAAAATAAGGATATCATCCAAATAAACCAAAACACAAGAGTACAGAAGATCCCGGAACACATCGTTAACGAACTCTTGGAAAACCGCAGGAGCGTTGCAGAGACCGAAAGGCATGACTAAATACTCGTAGTGTCCATCCCGGGTGTTAAAAGCTGTTTTCCACTCATCACCAGAGCGGATCCGGACCAAATTGTAAGCGCCTCGTAAATCCAACTTAGTAAAAATACGAGCGCCACGGAGGCGATCGAAGAGCTCCGGTATAAGGGGCAGAGGATACCGATTCTTAATCGTGATGCTGTTCAAACCCCGATAGTCTATACAAGGTCTTAAGGAACCGTCCTTCTTCTTCACAAAGAAGAACCCTGCTCCAGCAGGGGAGGAGGATTTCCGGATGAATCCTTTAGCTAGGTTCTCTTGTATGTACTCAGACATAGATTTGGTCTCAGCTGCAGAAAGCGGGTAAATCCTTCCCCTAGGTGGAGAACGGCCGGGAAGAAGCTCCACAGGACAATCGTAAGAACGATGGGGAGGAAGATTCTCAGCCTCTCGCTTGTTGAAGACGTCAGCGTAAGACCAGTAAGGAGAAGGTAACCCGTCAGGAACTTCAGCAGGCTGGGTACGAGAAACCGGACATACAGACCGAAGGCAACGATCATGGCACGAAGGACCCCACCGAAGTACATCTCCAGTGCGCCAATTCAGTGTGGGTTCATGTAGTCGAAGCCAAGGGAGACCCAGCAGGAAGGCGTAGGAAAGGTTAGGCAGAACATAAAAAGCGATCTTCTCGCGATGAAGGGCCCCAATTTGTATCTCCACCTCTTCAGTGACGAGGGAAATTGCATCTTGTAAAGGTCTTCCATCCACAGAGGCGATTAGACGGGGGGTGTCCAAAGAGATTACTGGTACGCGAAGCCTCCGAACCGCCTCAAGACTGATAAAATTGCCTGCCGCTCCAGAATCCACATACGCCACCTCGGAAGATTGATGCTGGTTAGAGAAAAAAAGAATGGAAAGAGTCAAAGGTTGAGAGGAAACGCGGGCACCTAGGGAGGCCTCTCTTACCTGTCCTAGGCGGAAGAGTTTTCCGGTCTGTCAGGGCAACTGCGGAGTAAATGGGTTGCACTACCACAATAGAAGCAGAGGCCCTGGGTGCATCTCTCTTTGCGGCGTTGTTCCGCCATTTTAACTCGATCCACTTGCATAGGTTCAGAGGTTGGAACAGTAGAGGGAACAGAAACGGGAGCACGAGAAATACTAGACTGACGGAAGGTAGCGGAGACAGGCATAGATCTCCTCTCTCTAGCAGACTCCCGCGAACGCTCCTGGAAGCGGAGGTCGATCCGAGTGGCGAGAGAGATAAGGTCCTCCAGGGTAGTTGGAGTGTCACGACCGGCGAGCTCGTCTTTAATACGGCTGGACAGGCCTCGCCAGAAAGCACCCACAAGAGCCTCATTGTTCCACCCTAACTCCGAGGCCAAAGTACGAAAGCGGATGGCATATTGTCCAACGGAAGAAGAACCCTGACGCAGATTAAAGAGAGACTCGGTCGTAGAGGCAAAACGTCCGGGCTCATCGAAAACTTTCCGAAACGTCTCAAGAAAGTCCTCCAGGTGGCTGACAACGGGATCGTCACGCTCCCATAAGGGGTTCACCCAAGCTAATGCCTCCCCCTCAAGATGAGACACTATGAACGCCACTCTCGCCCGATCTGATGGATACTGAAGTGGGAGAAGCTCAAAGTGGAGGCGGCATTGATTTAAAAAACCCCTGCAAAGTTTTGGATCGCCAGAGTACCTGGGAGGTTTACCCAAACGAGGGGGAGGGTGAGCGGTAGACGGAGGACTGGAGTCAAGGGAAGAGGCTTGTGTGACCACAGCTGGGGCAGACTGGAGATTAAACAAACGGTCATCAATAGAGGCATATAACTCAGCATGCGGGATTGGGTATCGCGTTGCTGGGCAAGCTCTTGTTGGAGACTAGCTAACTGGGCAGCGTTAACTGGGTCTGAAGTCTGTATCGAGGTAAGGCGGGACTCCATAGACTTCATAAAAGCCATTATGCACCGTTGGTTTTCACGCAAATGGGCTAGCTCTTTCTGGGCCGAGAAAGGGGTACCCGCGGGGTCCATGGCCTGATTGTACTATAGCGAACTAGGAGAGACAAGAGTGGACCCTCTGGACCGTGGGGAGCCCTACCCCTGGGCGAGCGACCTAGGAGATAACGACCCCTATACAGGGACCGCAAGGAGCAAGCCCAGAGGTCACTTACCCACGGTGAGATACCAGTAGGGACGGCTCCAGGAAGAGAGATAAACGAAGGCAGGATACTGAGGAAGAATACGGGAAGCAGCTAGAGAGCCCGGAGGGCTGGGAGGCAGGAATGGAGCTGAGCTGAGGGAAGGAAAACAAAACAAAGACCATAGGTAAACTACAGGAAAAGAAGAACGGGGACTGCAGGTAAAAACAAGGAGGAAACGGAGTGAACCAGAGAGAACCGGAAGGTAGCACGGTAAGGCACAGAGTGCAGGTACTTGAGCAGGGAATACGAAGGGCCAAACGTAATAGCAAACGTGCTAAAACAATCAGGCACCAGGAAGCAGGAAGAACTACCTTTTATAGGAGGAGCAGGAACAGGATTGGGTGGAAAGAACATGTGACTTCAGGAGGAGGTAACAGAGACGCTGGGCCTGCGAGCTACAGGGAAGCTAGAGCGCCTGCGCAGAGAAAGAACACCTGCAGAGGAGCGTGCAGACCGGGACGCTGGAGCGATGGAACGAGGACGCTGGAGCGTAGCGGAGGATGTAACAATGAGTGACACATTAGCCAATGATGGGACAGTAGTAGTCCCATCATCCGGCTAATGTGTTGAATGTAAAAAAAACAAAAAACACACATATACAGTACATACACACATACAGAACATGCGCCATGCGATGACATGCAGCATGCGACGACATGCAGCATGCGACAACATGCAGCATGCGACGACATGTGACATGCGACAACATGCAGCATGCGACAACATGCAGCATGCTACAACATGCGCCATGCGACAACATGCGCCATGCAACGACATGTGCCATGCGACGACATGCGACGACATGCAGCATGCGACGACATGCGCCATGCGACGACATGCGCCATGCGACGACATGCAGCATGCGACGCCATGCGACGCCATGCGACATCATGCAACATGCGACATCATGCCACATACAGTACATACATACATACAACATACATAGACATACAGTACATTAAACATAGATTACATACTCACCATCACTTGTCACTTTGATCCCCGAAGCCATTGTCATCTGTAAAAAATATTAAAATAATAAACAACCAATATACTCCCTGATCAGCAGAAATCCAATTAAAACGAGTGTCCCTCGACGATCTCCCGTGGAGAGCAGGAGCATCAGCTGATGCAACCACTCACCAGGGGCTCCAGGAACACAATGAGGGGAGCAAGGTATCCTTCCTGTTGTGAACTCTGTGTTCAGGCTCTGTCTTGTGGTCACTGGTGGTATGGTGTGACTTTTGCTTTGGGCTCCCCCTGGTGGCTTTGCCTGTTATCCTGCTGGTCTCTGGCTATCAGCTGGTTCGTTATCCTCTGGGAGGTTCCTATATAGCTCTGTTTTACTTTCACTTGTTGCCGGCTGTCGATGTAATCAGTGCTACTCAGATTCCTTCTGACTACCTTGCTCCCAGTCCATCCAGGATAAGCTAAGTTTTGTTTGCTCATTTTTTGATCAGTAGTGTTTATCATGTTTTCTGTTCCAGCTTGCTAAAATGTAATTCCCTCGCTTGCTGGTTGCTCTAGTGGGCTGAGTTTCTCCCCACACACCGTTAGTTGGTGTGTGGGTTCTTGAAATCTCAGGATGGATATTTTGTAAGGGTTTTTTATTGATCGCATAGACCCCTGCTCTATTTTCTGCTTTCTAGTACTAGTGGGCCTCTTTTGCTGAATTGCCTATGTATGTGCCTTCTTCTTACTTCACCGTTAATATTTGTTGGGGGCTTCTATATCTTTGGGGATTATTTCTCTGGAGGCAAGCGAGGTCTTTCTTTCTCTTTAGGGGTAGCTAGTTCCTCAGGCTGGCTCGAAACGTCTAGGAATTTTTTAGGCACGTTCACCGGCTACCTCTAGTTGTTTTGGATAGGTTCAGATTTGCGATCAGTCCAGTTACCATCTCCCTAGAGCTCGTCCTTAGTTTAATCACTTGCTGATCTATTTGTGATCCTCAGCCACTAGGGATCATAACAGTACAGCCGGCCTGCAAAGTGTTAATTGCATGGCAGAAGCAGGAGAAAAGAAGCCTTGAGAATTTTTTTTTTTTTTTTTTTCTTGTTGTTGCCGTGTGTCTAGCTGCTGTGATAGCTTCTCTCCTCCTCTTAATCTTGGTGTGGCTCTGAGTTCAACTGCTGACATGGATGTCCAGAGCTTGGCTTCCAGTCTGGATCATCTTGCTGCTAGAGTTCAGAGTATTCAGGATTTTGTTGTTCACAGTCCTATGTCTGAGCCTAGGATACCTATTCCGGAGTTGTTTTCTGGAGATAGATCTAGGTTCCTAAATGTTAAGAACAATTGTAAGTTGTTTCTTTCTTTGAAACCTCGTTCCTCTGGTGATGCCGTTCAGCAAGTTAGGATTATTATTTCCTTTTTGCGTGGTGACCCTCAAGATTGGGCCTTCGCATTGGCGCCAGGGGATCCTGCATTGCTCAGTGTGGATGCGTTTTTTCTGGCCCTTGGATTGCTCTATGAGGAACCTAATCTTGAGAACCAGGCTGAAAAAGCGTTATTGGCCCTCTCGCAGGGGCAAGATGAAGCAGAGGTGTACTGCCAGAAATTTCGGAAATGGTCGGTGCTTACTCAGTGGAATGAGTGTGCCCTGGCTGCAAATTTCAGAGAAGGTCTTTCTGAAGCCATTAAGAATGTCATGGTGGGGTTCCCTACGCCTGCAGGTCTCAATGAGTCAATGACTCTGGCCATTCAGATTGATCGGCGGTTGCGGGAGCGCAAACCTGTGCGCCATTTGGCGGTGTCTTCTGAACAGACACCTGAATCTATGCAATGTGACAGAATTCTGACCAGAAGTGAACGGCAAAATTATAGACGGCAAAATGGGTTGTGCTTTTACTGTGGTGACTCAGCTCATGTTATCTCAGCATGCTCTAAGCGCAAAAAAAAGGTTGATAAATCTGTCACCATTGGTACTTTACAGCCTAAGTTCATTTTGTCTGTTACCCTGATTTGTTCCCTGTCATCTTACCCGGTTAATGCCTTTGTAGATTCAGGTGCTGCCCTGAGTCTGATGGATTGGTCATTTGCCAGGCGCTGTGGTTTTGATTTGGAGCCTTTAAAATTCCCTATTCCACTAAGGGGAATTGACTCTACGCCATTGGCTACGAATAGACCTCAGTACTGGACACAAGTGACCATGTGCATGACTCCTGTTCATCAGGAGGTGATTCGCTTTCTTGTATTGCATAATTTGCATGATGTTGTCGTGTTGGGTCTACCATGGTTGCAGACTCATAATCCAGTCCTGGATTGGAAAGCTATGTCTGTGTCAAGTTGGGGTTGTCAGGGAATTCATGGTGACGCTCCTGTGGTGTCAATTGCTTCGTCCACTCCTTCTGAAGTCCCTACGTTTTTGTCAGACTACCAGGATGTATTTGAGGAGCCCAAACTCAATTCTCTACCTACTCATAGGGACTGTGATTGTGCTATAAATTTGATTCCTGGTAGTAAGTTTCCTAAGGGACGACTTTTCAATTTATCTGTGCCGGAGCATGCTGCCATGCCGAGTTATATAAAGGAGTCTTTGGAGAAGGGACATATTCGCCCGTTCTCTTCCCCTCTTGGTGCGGGATTCTTTTTTGTGGCTAAGAAGGATGGTTCCCTGAGACCTTGTATTGATTATCGCCTTTTGAATAAAATCACGGTCAAATTTCAGTATCCTTTGCCATTGTTAACTGATTTGTTTGCTCGCATTAGGGGGTCTAGTTGGTTCACCAAGATAGATCTTCGTGGTGCGTATAACCTTGTGCGTATAAAACAGGGTGATGAATGGAAAACTGCATTTAATACGCCTGAAGGCCATTTTGAGTACCTGGTGATGCCTTTTGGACTTTCTAATGCTCCTTCAGTCTTTCAGTCCTTTATGCACGACATCTTCCGTGAATATCTGGATAAGTTTATGATTGTGTATCTGGATGATATTCTGGTTTTTTCGGATGATTGGGAGTCTCATGTTAAGCAGGTCAGGATGATCTTTCAGGTCCTGCGTCATGCTTTATTTGTGAAGGGCTCAAAATGTCTTTTTGGAGTCCAGAAGATTTCTTTTTTGGGTTTCATTTTTTCTCCTTCTACTATTGAGATGGACCCAGTCAAGGTTCAGGCTATTCATGACTGGACGCAGCCTACATCGGTTAAGAGTCTTCAGAAGTTCTTGGGTTTTGCTAATTTTTACCGTCGCTTCATAGCTAATTTTTCTGGTGTTGTTAAGCCTTTGACGGATTTGACCAAGAAAGGTTCTGATGTGACTAATTGGTCCTCTGCGGCTGTGGAGGCCTTTCGGGAGCTGAAGCGCCGGTTTTCTTCGGCTCCGGTCTTATGTCAGCCAGATGTCTCACTTCCCTTCCAGGTGGAGGTTGATGCTTCCGAGATTGGAGCGGGGGCTGTTTTGTCGCAGAGAAGCTCCGATGACTCTGTGATGAAGCCATGTGCTTTCTTTTCAAGAAAGTTTTCGCCTGCCGAGCGGAATTATGATGTCGGTAATCGGGAGTTGTTGGCTATGAAGTGGGCATTTGAGGAGTGGCGACATTGGCTCGAGGGAGCTAAGCATCGTGTGGTGGTCTTGACTGATCACAAGAATTTGATTTATCTCGAGTCGGCCAAGCGGCTGAATCCCAGACAGGCTCGTTGGTCGTTGTTTTTCTCTCGTTTTGATTTCGTGGTTTCGTACCTGCCTGGTTTGAAGAATGTGAAGGCTGATGCTCTTTCTAGGAGTTTTGTGCCTGACTCTCCTGGAGATTCAGAGCCGGCTGGTATTCTTAGAGAAGGGGTGATTTTGTCTGCCATCTCCCCAGATTTGCGACGTGTGCTGCAGGAGTTTCAGGCGGATAGACCTGATCGCTGTCCACCGGAGAGACTGTTTGTCCCGGATAGATGGACCAACAGAGTCATCTCCGAGGTTCATTCTTCGGTGTTGGCGGGCCATCCTGGAATATTTGGTACCAGAGACTTGGTGGCCAGGTCTTTTTGGTGGCCTTCCTTGTCGCAGGATGTGCGTTCCTTTGTGCAGTCTTGTGGAATTTGTGCTCGGGCTAAGCCTTGCTGTTCTCGAGCCAGTGGTTTGCTGTTACCTTTGCCTGTCCCGAAGAGGCCTTGGATGCACATTTCCATGGATTTTATTTCAGATCTCCCTGTCTCTCAGAGAATGTCTGTCATCTGGGTGGTGTGTGATCGTTTTTCTAAGATGGTCCATTTGGTGCCCTTGCCTAAGTTGCCTTCCTCCTCCGAGTTGGTTCCACTGTTTTTTCAAAATGTGGTTCGTTTGCACGGGATTCCTGAGAACATTGTTTCTGACAGAGGATCCCAGTTTGTGTCTAGATTTTGGCGGACCTTTTGTGCTAAAGTGGGCATTGATTTGTCTTTTTCGTCGGCCTTCCATCCTCAGACGAATGGCCAAACCGAGCGAACTAATCAGACCTTGGAGACTTATTTAAGATGTTTTGTTTCTGCTGATCAGGACGACTGGGTTACTTTTTTGCCGTTGGCCGAGTTTGCCCTTAATAATCGGGCTAGTTCTGCTACTTTGGTTTCTCCTTTCTTTTGTAATTCGGGGTTTCATCCTCGTTTTTCCTCGGGTCAGGTGGAGCCTTCTGACTGTCCTGGAGTGGATGTTGTGGTTGATAGGTTGTATCAGATTTGGAATCATGTGGTGGACAATTTGAAGCTGTCTCAAGAGAAGGCTCAGCTCTTTGCCAACCGCCGTCGCTGTGTGGGTCCCCGACTTTGCGTTAGGGACTTGGTGTGGTTGTCTTCTCGCTTCGTTCCTATGAAGGTCTCCTCTCCTAAGTTCAAGCCTCGGTTTATCGGTCCTTATAAGATTCTGGAAGTCCTTGGCCCTGTGTCATTTCGTCTGGACCTCCCAGCATCATTTGCTATTCATAATGTGTTCCATCGCTCGTTGTTGCGGAGGTATGTGGAGCCTGTGGTTCCTCCGGTTGAGCCTCCTGCCCCGGTGCTGGTTGAGGGAGAATTGGAATACGTGGTGGAGAAGATCTTGGATTCTCGTATTTCTAGACGGAGGCTCCAGTATTTGGTTAAATGGAAGGGCTATGGTCAGGAGGATAATTCTTGGGTTGTCGCCTCTGATGTTCATGCGGCCGATTTGGTTCGTGCCTTTCATGTGGCTCATCCTGATCGCCCTGGTGGTTTTCATGAGGGTTCGGTGACCCCTCCTCAAGGGGGGGGTACTGTTGTGAACTCTGTGTTCAGGCTCCCTCTTGTGGTCACTGGTGGTATGGTGTGACTTGCTTTGGGCTCCCCCTGGTGGCTTTGCCTGTTATCCTGCTGGTCTCTGGCTATCAGCTGGTTCGTTATCCTCTGGGAGGTTCCTATATAGCTCTGTTTTACTTTCACTTGTTGCCGGCTGTCGATGTAATCAGTGCTACTCAGATTCCTTCTGACTACCTTGCTCCCAGTCCATCCAGGATAAGCTAAGTTTTGTTTGCTCATTTTTTGATCAGCAGTGTTTATCATGTTTTCTGTTCCAGCTTGCTAAAATGTAATTCCCTCGCTTGCTGGTTGCTCTAGTGGGCTGAGTTTCTCCCCACACACCGTTAGTTGGTGTGTGGGTTCTTGAAATCTCAGGATGGATATTTTGTAAGGGTTTTTTATTGATCGCATAGACCCCTGCTCTATTTTCTGCTTTCTAGTACTAGTGGGCCTCTTTTGCTGAATCTGATTTCATCCCTATGTATGTGCCTTCTTCTTACTTCACCGTTAATATTTGTTGGGGGCTTCTATATCTTTGGGCATTATTTCTCTGGAGGCAAGCGAGGTCTTTCTTTCTCTTTAGGGGTAGCTAGTTCCTCAGGCTGGCTCGAAACGTCTAGGAATTTTTTAGGCACGTTCACCGGCTACCTCTAGTTGTTTTGGATAGGTTCAGATTTGCGATCAGTCCAGTTACCATCTCCCTAGAGCTCGTCCTTAGTTTAATCACTTGCTGATCTATTTGTGATCCTCAGCCACTAGGGATCATAACAGTACAGCCGGCCTGCAAAGTGTTAATTGCATGGCAGAAGCAGGAGAAAAGAAGCCTTGAGAATTTTTTTTTTTTTTTTTTTCTTGTTGTTGCCGTGTGTCTAGCTGCTGTGATAGCTTCTCTCCTCCTCTTAATCTTGGTGTGGCTCTGAGTTCAACTGCTGACATGGATGTCCAGAGCTTGGCTTCCAGTCTGGATCATCTTGCTGCTAGAGTTCAGAGTATTCAGGATTTTGTTGTTCACAGTCCTATGTCTGAGCCTAGGATACCTATTCCGGAGTTGTTTTCTGGAGATAGATCTAGGTTCCTAAATGTTAAGAACAATTGTAAGTTGTTTCTTTCTTTGAAACCTCGTTCCTCTGGTGATGCCGTTCAGCAAGTTAGGATTATTATTTCCTTTTTGCGTGGTGACCCTCAAGATTGGGCCTTCGCATTGGCGCCAGGGGATCCTGCATTGCTCAGTGTGGATGCGTTTTTTCTGGCCCTTGGATTGCTCTATGAGGAACCTAATCTTGAGAACCAGGCTGAAAAAGCGTTATTGGCCCTCTCGCAGGGGCAAGATGAAGCAGAGGTGTACTGCCAGAAATTTCGGAAATGGTCGGTGCTTACTCAGTGGAATGAGTGTGCCCTGGCTGCAAATTTCAGAGAAGGTCTTTCTGAAGCCATTAAGAATGTCATGGTGGGGTTCCCTACGCCTGCAGGTCTCAATGAGTCAATGACTCTGGCCATTCAGATTGATCGGCGGTTGCGGGAGCGCAAACCTGTGCGCCATTTGGCGGTGTCTTCTGAACAGACACCTGAATCTATGCAATGTGACAGAATTCTGACCAGAAGTGAACGGCAAAATTATAGACGGCAAAATGGGTTGTGCTTTTACTGTGGTGACTCAGCTCATGTTATCTCAGCATGCTCTAAGCGCAAAAAAAAGGTTGATAAATCTGTCACCATTGGTACTTTACAGCCTAAGTTCATTTTGTCTGTTACCCTGATTTGTTCCCTGTCATCTTACCCGGTTAATGCCTTTGTAGATTCAGGTGCTGCCCTGAGTCTGATGGATTGGTCATTTGCCAGGCGCTGTGGTTTTGATTTGGAGCCTTTAAAATTCCCTATTCCACTAAGGGGAATTGACTCTACGCCATTGGCTACGAATAGACCTCAGTACTGGACACAAGTGACCATGTGCATGACTCCTGTTCATCAGGAGGTGATTCGCTTTCTTGTATTGCATAATTTGCATGATGTTGTCGTGTTGGGTCTACCATGGTTGCAGACTCATAATCCAGTCCTGGATTGGAAAGCTATGTCTGTGTCAAGTTGGGGTTGTCAGGGAATTCATGGTGACGCTCCTGTGGTGTCAATTGCTTCGTCCACTCCTTCTGAAGTCCCTACGTTTTTGTCAGACTACCAGGATGTATTTGAGGAGCCCAAACTCAATTCTCTACCTACTCATAGGGACTGTGATTGTGCTATAAATTTGATTCCTGGTAGTAAGTTTCCTAAGGGACGACTTTTCAATTTATCTGTGCCGGAGCATGCTGCCATGCCGAGTTATATAAAGGAGTCTTTGGAGAAGGGACATATTCGCCCGTTCTCTTCCCCTCTTGGTGCGGGATTCTTTTTTGTGGCTAAGAAGGATGGTTCCCTGAGACCTTGTATTGATTATCGCCTTTTGAATAAAATCACGGTCAAATTTCAGTATCCTTTGCCATTGTTAACTGATTTGTTTGCTCGCATTAGGGGGTCTAGTTGGTTCACCAAGATAGATCTTCGTGGTGCGTATAACCTTGTGCGTATAAAACAGGGTGATGAATGGAAAACTGCATTTAATACGCCTGAAGGCCATTTTGAGTACCTGGTGATGCCTTTTGGACTTTCTAATGCTCCTTCAGTCTTTCAGTCCTTTATGCACGACATCTTCCGTGAATATCTGGATAAGTTTATGATTGTGTATCTGGATGATATTCTGGTTTTTTCGGATGATTGGGAGTCTCATGTTAAGCAGGTCAGGATGATCTTTCAGGTCCTGCGTCATGCTTTATTTGTGAAGGGCTCAAAATGTCTTTTTGGAGTCCAGAAGATTTCTTTTTTGGGTTTCATTTTTTCTCCTTCTACTATTGAGATGGACCCAGTCAAGGTTCAGGCTATTCATGACTGGACGCAGCCTACATCGGTTAAGAGTCTTCAGAAGTTCTTGGGTTTTGCTAATTTTTACCGTCGCTTCATAGCTAATTTTTCTGGTGTTGTTAAGCCTTTGACGGATTTGACCAAGAAAGGTTCTGATGTGACTAATTGGTCCTCTGCGGCTGTGGAGGCCTTTCGGGAGCTGAAGCGCCGGTTTTCTTCGGCTCCGGTCTTATGTCAGCCAGATGTCTCACTTCCCTTCCAGGTGGAGGTTGATGCTTCCGAGATTGGAGCGGGGGCTGTTTTGTCGCAGAGAAGCTCCGATGACTCTGTGATGAAGCCATGTGCTTTCTTTTCAAGAAAGTTTTCGCCTGCCGAGCGGAATTATGATGTCGGTAATCGGGAGTTGTTGGCTATGAAGTGGGCATTTGAGGAGTGGCGACATTGGCTCGAGGGAGCTAAGCATCGTGTGGTGGTCTTGACTGATCACAAGAATTTGATTTATCTCGAGTCGGCCAAGCGGCTGAATCCCAGACAGGCTCGTTGGTCGTTGTTTTTCTCTCGTTTTGATTTCGTGGTTTCGTACCTGCCTGGTTTGAAGAATGTGAAGGCTGATGCTCTTTCTAGGAGTTTTGTGCCTGACTCTCCTGGAGATTCAGAGCCGGCTGGTATTCTTAGAGAAGGGGTGATTTTGTCTGCCATCTCCCCAGATTTGCGACGTGTGCTGCAGGAGTTTCAGGCGGATAGACCTGATCGCTGTCCACCGGAGAGACTGTTTGTCCCGGATAGATGGACCAACAGAGTCATCTCCGAGGTTCATTCTTCGGTGTTGGCGGGCCATCCTGGAATATTTGGTACCAGAGACTTGGTGGCCAGGTCTTTTTGGTGGCCTTCCTTGTCGCAGGATGTGCGTTCCTTTGTGCAGTCTTGTGGAATTTGTGCTCGGGCTAAGCCTTGCTGTTCTCGAGCCAGTGGTTTGCTGTTACCTTTGCCTGTCCCGAAGAGGCCTTGGATGCACATTTCCATGGATTTTATTTCAGATCTCCCTGTCTCTCAGAGAATGTCTGTCATCTGGGTGGTGTGTGATCGTTTTTCTAAGATGGTCCATTTGGTGCCCTTGCCTAAGTTGCCTTCCTCCTCCGAGTTGGTTCCACTGTTTTTTCAAAATGTGGTTCGTTTGCACGGGATTCCTGAGAACATTGTTTCTGACAGAGGATCCCAGTTTGTGTCTAGATTTTGGCGGACCTTTTGTGCTAAAGTGGGCATTGATTTGTCTTTTTCGTCGGCCTTCCATCCTCAGACGAATGGCCAAACCGAGCGAACTAATCAGACCTTGGAGACTTATTTAAGATGTTTTGTTTCTGCTGATCAGGACGACTGGGTTACTTTTTTGCCGTTGGCCGAGTTTGCCCTTAATAATCGGGCTAGTTCTGCTACTTTGGTTTCTCCTTTCTTTTGTAATTCGGGGTTTCATCCTCGTTTTTCCTCGGGTCAGGTGGAGCCTTCTGACTGTCCTGGAGTGGATGTTGTGGTTGATAGGTTGTATCAGATTTGGAATCATGTGGTGGACAATTTGAAGCTGTCTCAAGAGAAGGCTCAGCTCTTTGCCAACCGCCGTCGCTGTGTGGGTCCCCGACTTTGCGTTAGGGACTTGGTGTGGTTGTCTTCTCGCTTCGTTCCTATGAAGGTCTCCTCTCCTAAGTTCAAGCCTCGGTTTATCGGTCCTTATAAGATTCTGGAAGTCCTTGGCCCTGTGTCATTTCGTCTGGACCTCCCAGCATCATTTGCTATTCATAATGTGTTCCATCGCTCGTTGTTGCGGAGGTATGTGGAGCCTGTGGTTCCTCCGGTTGAGCCTCCTGCCCCGGTGCTGGTTGAGGGAGAATTGGAATACGTGGTGGAGAAGATCTTGGATTCTCGTATTTCTAGACGGAGGCTCCAGTATTTGGTTAAATGGAAGGGCTATGGTCAGGAGGATAATTCTTGGGTTGTCGCCTCTGATGTTCATGCGGCCGATTTGGTTCGTGCCTTTCATGTGGCTCATCCTGATCGCCCTGGTGGTTTTCATGAGGGTTCGGTGACCCCTCCTCAAGGGGGGGGTACTGTTGTGAACTCTGTGTTCAGGCTCCCTCTTGTGGTCACTGGTGGTATGGTGTGACTTGCTTTGGGCTCCCCCTGGTGGCTTTGCCTGTTATCCTGCTGGTCTCTGGCTATCAGCTGGTTCGTTATCCTCTGGGAGGTTCCTATATAGCTCTGTTTTACTTTCACTTGTTGCCGGCTGTCGATGTAATCAGTGCTACTCAGATTCCTTCTGACTACCTTGCTCCCAGTCCATCCAGGATAAGCTAAGTTTTGTTTGCTCATTTTTTGATCAGCAGTGTTTATCATGTTTTCTGTTCCAGCTTGCTAAAATGTAATTCCCTCGCTTGCTGGTTGCTCTAGTGGGCTGAGTTTCTCCCCACACACCGTTAGTTGGTGTGTGGGTTCTTGAAATCTCAGGATGGATATTTTGTAAGGGTTTTTTATTGATCGCATAGACCCCTGCTCTATTTTCTGCTTTCTAGTACTAGTGGGCCTCTTTTGCTGAATCTGATTTCATCCCTATGTATGTGCCTTCTTCTTACTTCACCGTTAATATTTGTTGGGGGCTTCTATATCTTTGGGCATTATTTCTCTGGAGGCAAGCGAGGTCTTTCTTTCTCTTTAGGGGTAGCTAGTTCCTCAGGCTGGCTCGAAACGTCTAGGAATTTTTTAGGCACGTTCACCGGCTACCTCTAGTTGTTTTGGATAGGTTCAGATTTGCGATCAGTCCAGTTACCATCTCCCTAGAGCTCGTCCTTAGTTTAATCACTTGCTGATCTATTTGTGATCCTCAGCCACTAGGGATCATAACAGTACAGCCGGCCTGCAAAGTGTTAATTGCATGGCAGAAGCAGGAGAAAAGAAGCCTTGAGAATTTTTTTTTTTTTTTTTTCTTGTTGTTGCCGTGTGTCTAGCTGCTGTGATAGCTTCTCTCCTCCTCTTAATCTTGGTGTGGCTCTGAGTTCAACTGCTGACATGGATGTCCAGAGCTTGGCTTCCAGTCTGGATCATCTTGCTGCTAGAGTTCAGAGTATTCAGGATTTTGTTGTTCACAGTCCTATGTCTGAGCCTAGGATACCTATTCCGGAGTTGTTTTCTGGAGATAGATCTAGGTTCCTAAATGTTAAGAACAATTGTAAGTTGTTTCTTTCTTTGAAACCTCGTTCCTCTGGTGATGCCGTTCAGCAAGTTAGGATTATTATTTCCTTTTTGCGTGGTGACCCTCAAGATTGGGCCTTCGCATTGGCGCCAGGGGATCCTGCATTGCTCAGTGTGGATGCGTTTTTTCTGGCCCTTGGATTGCTCTATGAGGAACCTAATCTTGAGAACCAGGCTGAAAAAGCGTTATTGGCCCTCTCGCAGGGGCAAGATGAAGCAGAGGTGTACTGCCAGAAATTTCGGAAATGGTCGGTGCTTACTCAGTGGAATGAGTGTGCCCTGGCTGCAAATTTCAGAGAAGGTCTTTCTGAAGCCATTAAGAATGTCATGGTGGGGTTCCCTACGCCTGCAGGTCTCAATGAGTCAATGACTCTGGCCATTCAGATTGATCGGCGGTTGCGGGAGCGCAAACCTGTGCGCCATTTGGCGGTGTCTTCTGAACAGACACCTGAATCTATGCAATGTGACAGAATTCTGACCAGAAGTGAACGGCAAAATTATAGACGGCAAAATGGGTTGTGCTTTTACTGTGGTGACTCAGCTCATGTTATCTCAGCATGCTCTAAGCGCAAAAAAAAGGTTGATAAATCTGTCACCATTGGTACTTTACAGCCTAAGTTCATTTTGTCTGTTACCCTGATTTGTTCCCTGTCATCTTACCCGGTTAATGCCTTTGTAGATTCAGGTGCTGCCCTGAGTCTGATGGATTGGTCATTTGCCAGGCGCTGTGGTTTTGATTTGGAGCCTTTAAAATTCCCTATTCCACTAAGGGGAATTGACTCTACGCCATTGGCTACGAATAGACCTCAGTACTGGACACAAGTGACCATGTGCATGACTCCTGTTCATCAGGAGGTGATTCGCTTTCTTGTATTGCATAATTTGCATGATGTTGTCGTGTTGGGTCTACCATGGTTGCAGACTCATAATCCAGTCCTGGATTGGAAAGCTATGTCTGTGTCAAGTTGGGGTTGTCAGGGAATTCATGGTGACGCTCCTGTGGTGTCAATTGCTTCGTCCACTCCTTCTGAAGTCCCTACGTTTTTGTCAGACTACCAGGATGTATTTGAGGAGCCCAAACTCAATTCTCTACCTACTCATAGGGACTGTGATTGTGCTATAAATTTGATTCCTGGTAGTAAGTTTCCTAAGGGACGACTTTTCAATTTATCTGTGCCGGAGCATGCTGCCATGCCGAGTTATATAAAGGAGTCTTTGGAGAAGGGACATATTCGCCCGTTCTCTTCCCCTCTTGGTGCGGGATTCTTTTTTGTGGCTAAGAAGGATGGTTCCCTGAGACCTTGTATTGATTATCGCCTTTTGAATAAAATCACGGTCAAATTTCAGTATCCTTTGCCATTGTTAACTGATTTGTTTGCTCGCATTAGGGGGTCTAGTTGGTTCACCAAGATAGATCTTCGTGGTGCGTATAACCTTGTGCGTATAAAACAGGGTGATGAATGGAAAACTGCATTTAATACGCCTGAAGGCCATTTTGAGTACCTGGTGATGCCTTTTGGACTTTCTAATGCTCCTTCAGTCTTTCAGTCCTTTATGCACGACATCTTCCGTGAATATCTGGATAAGTTTATGATTGTGTATCTGGATGATATTCTGGTTTTTTCGGATGATTGGGAGTCTCATGTTAAGCAGGTCAGGATGATCTTTCAGGTCCTGCATCATGCTTTATTTGTGAAGGGCTCAAAATGTCTTTTTGGAGTCCAGAAGATTTCTTTTTTGGGTTTCATTTTTTCTCCTTCTACTATTGAGATGGACCCAGTCAAGGTTCAGGCTATTCATGACTGGACGCAGCCTACATCGGTTAAGAGTCTTCAGAAGTTCTTGGGTTTTGCTAATTTTTACCGTCGCTTCATAGCTAATTTTTCTGGTGTTGTTAAGCCTTTGACGGATTTGACCAAGAAAGGTTCTGATGTGACTAATTGGTCCTCTGCGGCTGTGGAGGCCTTTCGGGAGCTGAAGCGCCGGTTTTCTTCGGCTCCGGTCTTATGTCAGCCAGATGTCTCACTTCCCTTCCAGGTGGAGGTTGATGCTTCCGAGATTGGAGCGGGGGCTGTTTTGTCGCAGAGAAGCTCCGATGACTCTGTGATGAAGCCATGTGCTTTCTTTTCAAGAAAGTTTTCGCCTGCCGAGCGGAATTATGATGTCGGTAATCGGGAGTTGTTGGCTATGAAGTGGGCATTTGAGGAGTGGCGACATTGGCTCGAGGGAGCTAAGCATCGTGTGGTGGTCTTGACTGATCACAAGAATTTGATTTATCTCGAGTCGGCCAAGCGGCTGAATCCCAGACAGGCTCGTTGGTCGTTGTTTTTCTCTCGTTTTGATTTCGTGGTTTCGTACCTGCCTGGTTTGAAGAATGTGAAGGCTGATGCTCTTTCTAGGAGTTTTGTGCCTGACTCTCCTGGAGATTCAGAGCCGGCTGGTATTCTTAGAGAAGGGGTGATTTTGTCTGCCATCTCCCCAGATTTGCGACGTGTGCTGCAGGAGTTTCAGGCGGATAGACCTGATCGCTGTCCACCGGAGAGACTGTTTGTCCCGGATAGATGGACCAACAGAGTCATCTCCGAGGTTCATTCTTCGGTGTTGGCGGGCCATCCTGGAATATTTGGTACCAGAGACTTGGTGGCCAGGTCTTTTTGGTGGCCTTCCTTGTCGCAGGATGTGCGTTCCTTTGTGCAGTCTTGTGGAATTTGTGCTCGGGCTAAGCCTTGCTGTTCTCGAGCCAGTGGTTTGCTGTTACCTTTGCCTGTCCCGAAGAGGCCTTGGATGCACATTTCCATGGATTTTATTTCAGATCTCCCTGTCTCTCAGAGAATGTCTGTCATCTGGGTGGTGTGTGATCGTTTTTCTAAGATGGTCCATTTGGTGCCCTTGCCTAAGTTGCCTTCCTCCTCCGAGTTGGTTCCACTGTTTTTTCAAAATGTGGTTCGTTTGCACGGGATTCCTGAGAACATTGTTTCTGACAGAGGATCCCAGTTTGTGTCTAGATTTTGGCGGACCTTTTGTGCTAAAGTGGGCATTGATTTGTCTTTTTCGTCGGCCTTCCATCCTCAGACGAATGGCCAAACCGAGCGAACTAATCAGACCTTGGAGACTTATTTAAGATGTTTTGTTTCTGCTGATCAGGACGACTGGGTTACTTTTTTGCCGTTGGCCGAGTTTGCCCTTAATAATCGGGCTAGTTCTGCTACTTTGGTTTCTCCTTTCTTTTGTAATTCGGGGTTTCATCCTCGTTTTTCCTCGGGTCAGGTGGAGCCTTCTGACTGTCCTGGAGTGGATGTTGTGGTTGATAGGTTGTATCAGATTTGGAATCATGTGGTGGACAATTTGAAGCTGTCTCAAGAGAAGGCTCAGCTCTTTGCCAACCGCCGTCGCTGTGTGGGTCCCCGACTTTGCGTTAGGGACTTGGTGTGGTTGTCTTCTCGCTTCGTTCCTATGAAGGTCTCCTCTCCTAAGTTCAAGCCTCGGTTTATCGGTCCTTATAAGATTCTGGAAGTCCTTGGCCCTGTGTCATTTCGTCTGGACCTCCCAGCATCATTTGCTATTCATAATGTGTTCCATCGCTCGTTGTTGCGGAGGTATGTGGAGCCTGTGGTTCCTCCGGTTGAGCCTCCTGCCCCGGTGCTGGTTGAGGGAGAATTGGAATACGTGGTGGAGAAGATCTTGGATTCTCGTATTTCTAGACGGAGGCTCCAGTATTTGGTTAAATGGAAGGGCTATGGTCAGGAGGATAATTCTTGGGTTGTCGCCTCTGATGTTCATGCGGCCGATTTGGTTCGTGCCTTTCATGTGGCTCATCCTGATCGCCCTGGTGGTTTTCATGAGGGTTCGGTGACCCCTCCTCAAGGGGGGGGTACTGTTGTGAACTCTGTGTTCAGGCTCCCTCTTGTGGTCACTGGTGGTATGGTGTGACTTGCTTTGGGCTCCCCCTGGTGGCTTTGCCTGTTATCCTGCTGGTCTCTGGCTATCAGCTGGTTCGTTATCCTCTGGGAGGTTCCTATATAGCTCTGTTTTACTTTCACTTGTTGCCGGCTGTCGATGTAATCAGTGCTACTCAGATTCCTTCTGACTACCTTGCTCCCAGTCCATCCAGGATAAGCTAAGTTTTGTTTGCTCATTTTTTGATCAGCAGTGTTTATCATGTTTTCTGTTCCAGCTTGCTAAAATGTAATTCCCTCGCTTGCTGGTTGCTCTAGTGGGCTGAGTTTCTCCCCACACACCGTTAGTTGGTGTGTGGGTTCTTGAAATCTCAGGATGGATATTTTGTAAGGGTTTTTTATTGATCGCATAGACCCCTGCTCTATTTTCTGCTTTCTAGTACTAGTGGGCCTCTTTTGCTGAATCTGATTTCATCCCTATGTATGTGCCTTCTTCTTACTTCACCGTTAATATTTGTTGGGGGCTTCTATATCTTTGGGCATTATTTCTCTGGAGGCAAGCGAGGTCTTTCTTTCTCTTTAGGGGTAGCTAGTTCCTCAGGCTGGCTCGAAACGTCTAGGAATTTTTTAGGCACGTTCACCGGCTACCTCTAGTTGTTTTGGATAGGTTCAGATTTGCGATCAGTCCAGTTACCATCTCCCTAGAGCTCGTCCTTAGTTTAATCACTTGCTGATCTATTTGTGATCCTCAGCCACTAGGGATCATAACACCTTCCACAATGTATTCCCCACAATGTATTCCTACGCCCCTGTGAGAAAATAGTCCCTCATCTCACTTTATGGCATGCTGTATGAGAAAGTTCCCACGCAGCTTTTTGCCATAAAGTGAGACCAGTGAACTATAGTAACCTCAGTGATGCATTGCAGGAGCCATTGTCTCCTGTCAGTGTGTCACTGAGGGTCCTATAGAGCAGCGACATCACCCGATGTCACTGTTCTATAGGGGAGGTCGTCGTGGGACACTCGTTATTAATTGGACTACGGCGGACAGGTAGTATACGGTTTATTATTTTATGTTTTTGCAGGCGCTGAAGTATGGTAAGTATGGTTAACTGAAGAATATTAAAATACTTTTTTCCTAATGTGTGTGTTTTATTAACCCTTTCTTACTATTGGATTAATAATGGATAGGTGACATAATTGACGCCTCTCCGTTATTAACCCGGCTTAATGTCACCTTACAATAGCAAGGTGACATTAACCCCTTATTACCCCATATCCCACCGCTACACGGGAGTGGGAAGAGAGGGGCTAAGGCTGGTTTTACACTTGCGTTTTTATCTGCATGCGTTTTTTTAAAAAACGCATGTGTGAAAAAACGCATGTAAACGCGGTAAAACGCTGCGTTTTTTAGACGCATGCGTTTTTACATGTAGAAAAAAAGCGGCGTTTTGCCGCGTTTACATGCGTTTTTTCATGCGTTTGCGTTTTTAAAACGCATGCTGAGAAGTGTGTGACAGCTGCCAATCATCAAAATCCACAAGAAAACCCACTATAAATAGAAATAGCTAGGGTTAGGGGTAGGGTTAGGACCTAACCCTAACCCTAACCGTAAACGTGACAGAAATACGTGGCACTTTAATACGTGACACTGAAATACGTGGCACGTGGCACTTAAATACGTGGCACTGAAATACGTGGCACTTACATAGGTGGCACTTAAATCCGTGGCACTGAAATCCGTGGCACGTGGCACTGAAATACGTGGCACTTAAATCCGTGGCACTGAAATACGTGTCATGTGGCACTTAAATACGTGGCACTTACATACGTGGCACTTACATACGTGGCACTTACATACATGGCACTTACATACGTGGCACGTGGCACTTACATACGTGGCACTTATATACATGGCACGTGGCACTTACATACATGGCACTTATATACGTGGCACTGAAATACGTGGCACTGAAATACGTGGCACTGAAATATCGTGGAACTATGACTGTCAGAAAATGTTCATTAAACGGTTAGGGGTGAGGTTAGGGGTAGGGTTAGGGTTTGGATCCCTTTATCACCCTGATGGTGGTGGGTGGTTTTTCAGTGTTTTTTCTGTTTTTTTTTCTATAAAAACGCATGCGTTTTTTAGCGCTAAAACGCAGCGTCCAAAAACGCAAGTGTGAAACCAGCCTCAGTGCCGGAATTGGCGCATCTTACAGATGCGCCATTTCTGGGATGGCTGCGGACTGGTATTTGTAGCCGGGGGGGGGGACCAATATCCATGGCCCCTCTCTAGGCTATGAATATCAGCCCGCAGCTGTCTGCGTAGCCTTTCTGGCTATAAAATATAGGGACCCCACGTCATTTTTTTTTGGGGGGTCCCCCTATTTTAATAGCCAGTAAAGGCTAAGCAGACAGCTGCGGGCTGATATTCATAGCAGGCTACAAATATTGGCCCCCGGCCGTCGGCTTTCCCCCTCTTGCGCAGAAAATTGCGCGGGAGCCCACGCCGTTTTTTTCAGTTTTTTATTAAATTAAATGCTCATTAAGGCCTGTTTCACACTTGCGTCGGCACGGGTCCATCGCTATGCGTTGGGCCGACGTACCGACGCACGTTGTGAAATTTGTGCACGTCGTGGGCAGCAGATGCAGTTTTTCAACGCATCCGCTGCCCATTCTGAAGTCCGGGGAGGAGGGGGCGGAGTTTTGGCCGCGCATGCGTGGTAGAAAATGGCAGACGCGACGGACGTGCCAACGGTCCGCTAAAACACGACGCATCCGTTGCACGATGGACGCGACGTGTGGCCATCCATCGCGATCCTTCACTAATACACATCTATGGGTAAAAAACGCATCCTGCGAGCACATTTGCAGTATCCGTTTTTTTCCCAAAAAGACGGATTGCGAAAAACGCAAGTGTGAAAGTAGCCTTATAGAAACATCGGCCTTTCTATTATATATCTATGGATATATCTATCTATAGATATATTTATCTATAGATATATCTATAGATACATAGATGTATCTATCCATATATTTGGGTGCTTTCACACATCAGGTTTTTGCCGTGAGGCACAATCTGGCGAGTTTTGAAAAAAACGGATCAATTTTTTCCGTCGGATCCATTTTTTTCTCATAGAGTTTCATCCGTTTTTTGCCGGATCCGTCAAAAAAGCTGTTTCCGCCGGATGGAAAACACAGAGGAACGTTTTTTCTGTCCGGCGAAAAAACGCACAGCGACGGATCCGGCAAAAAAACGTATGAAACTGAGCTGTGAAATGATGAATCCGGCCTTGGAATTCGTGTTTTCATGCATGTTTCCATTCAAATCATGCACATTTTCCGTTTATTTACTTATTTCCAAAAACGGCATTAAAACCGCGCATAAACCGCACCAAAAAAAGCATCAAAACTGCACCAAAAACTGCATCAAAACTGCACCAAAAACTGCATCAAAACCTGGTGCAGTTTTGCAGTTTTGGTGCGGTTTTGATACAGTTTTTGGTGCAGTTTTGATGCAGTTCTTGGTGTGGTTTCGGTGCGGCCTTTTCCGCAGCATGTGCACAAGTCTGCGGCTCCCATAGACTTACATTGGTTGTGCAGTACACTGCGGATTTGATGCAATTCAGTGCGGCAAAAAACACTGCGGATCTGCAATCAGATCCGCAACGGGTGCACACAGCCTTAGCATTTAGTGAACCTAGCCAAAAAGCCAAGCAAAAAACAAGTGTGGGATTTCACTTTTTTGCCATTTCATTGCACTTTGAATTTTTTTCACATTTTCTGCTACACGACATGGTAAAACCAATGGTGTCGTTCAAAAGTAGAACTTGTCACGCAAAAGATCACATGGCCATATTGACGGAAAAATTATGGCTCTGGAAAGAAGGGGAGTGATAGACGAAAACAAAAAAGCTCCAGGGGTGAAGGGGTTTAGAAACATGGATATGGACATATCAATGGAAATAGACATAGATATATCTGTATCTATCTATCTATCTATCTATCTATCTATCTATCTATCTATCTATCCCATATCTATCTATCTATCCCATATCTATCTATCCCATATCTATCTATCCCACATCTATCTATCTATCTATCTATCTATCTATCTATCTATCTATCTCATATCTATCTATCTATCTATCTATCTATCTATCTATCTCATATCTATCTATCTATCTATCTATCTATCTATCTATCTATCTGTCTTTCCCTCTATCTATGTGTAATGGAGGTAATGGAGTGTGGGTTGGACAAATGTAAAGAGGAGGTTGGACAGAAATGACATCACAAATCTTTTTGAAGCTAGAGGAGGGAGAGGAGGGAGGGGTTTGGGTGTGTTTTGGAGTGGGTGTGGTAGGTTCAGGCTTAGTAGCAGTGCAATGCATCATGGAACTTGTAGTATTAGAGCACAGTAACTCAGGAGAAAGGAAGTTGTCGATTAACCCCATGAGAGCTGGATCCAGCACTAAAGATGTGCTGCTACAGCATGATAAAAGGTAATATTGCTAAAATAAACACAGTAGATGTTTTCAGTGGCACGTAATAGCAAGATTTATGAAAAAAAAAAAAAGGTTATAGTAGTGGACAACTTCTTTAAGGAGGCTTATCTTCAGTAATATGTAAATGGAGGTGCTCAATGCACCCTTGGTGTGGCTAAATGCCTCAGTGCACCTTTCCACCCACTTACCTAGATATCAGCCACTTCTATTTTGATTGACAGTGTCAAGTAATCAAAAAGAGGTGGGTGGAATGAGCACCTTCATTTGCTTCATTTATTACAATAAATATGTTTTGGGGGCAATGGAGGAGCAGGTTTTAAAACAAAAATAATTATTTTTTATTGTTGCTCCATCTCCTACAAGGCAATGTGGTAAGTTTGAAGTGTAAATTTGAGATGGGAGAATAACTTTAAGGTGCCATAGTGTATATATTCAAACTGCCGATCCTTCTCTGCCCTGATATCACGGATTGGGAGAGAGCTGGGAGGCCAAATACATAGTAGAATGGTCAAGAGGTCCTGCTGAAAACAGTTTAGACAACTTCTAATGTGTATGGCTGCCAAAACACCAGGGACATTGGATTCAACTCTTAACCAGAATTTACAACTGTCTGAGGAGTGCCGCCCTCTGTTCTTTTCAATGAAGGGCATAACAAGAAAAGGGCATTGGCTTTTGTGGTCGTATCAGACTCCTACATTATAAGCATATTGGCCACAAGTGCAAAATCTGTAATAGACCTTCACTTACCATGGGCTTTTTTTAAATTTAATATCATCTTATGTGACAGAAGGGTCATTGAGCCCCTCCAGCTTCAGTACCCTGGTGCTACCTCCCCATCCCCTGTAGCTACACCTCTATTTTCTGTACATTTGATAACAGGTCACAAGTCAACATTACATAACAATGGGGAAACATTGCCAGAATGCAGAAGAAGGTGTATTTACTAAAAGCAGAAGCCTCTGCCTTTCCACACGTCATTTAGTGTAGATCACTAGCTGTGCCATACTCATCAAATAGTGCGAAGAGTGTTGATGAATAAGGCGTATTTTACTTTAAAGTTAAATATGAGCGTACCACTTGCTTGTATGTCTTCACTAAAAACTATTTGCTTTAAAACCACACGTAGTAGCTGTCTTGTGACTAAAAATTTGTTGTTGCATTAGCACAGTTTTAAAATCCTTTGCTTGTACAGACAACAGTATTATTGGTCCAAGTGTGATCCAACAAAACATCGTATCGCACTCAGACCTATGATATTCTTTGGGGCTGTGCACATGACCTATTTTATTATTTCCTGAGACAGATCCGAGGAAAAAATCACAGCATGTCCAAGCTTGATCAGATTTTCAGATTGTACTCGGCTATGCAAGTCATTGATTCTATGGAAACCATCTGATTGCACTCGGATGACATCTGATTGCAATCCGATTTCCATGAACTGATGCAATGAAGAAGATGAAGAATTTTTTTCTACATCTTTTCTTCTGAGAGAATCAGATCGCACTATGATCACACTCTGCTCTGAGTTCGATCAGAGTGTGATTTGCATAATTGACCAGATTCTATCTGATGAGACCCTAGCCTAAAGCTGCACAATTTACTTTGATATGCAAATTGTGCGGCCTATATTTTCCTTTTTGATCTTTCTGGACATCTGTAAAGTCAACAGTCTTCCCCATGATTGTGGAGCCTACTGAAACAGACTAAGAGGCCTTTTTAAACGCTTAGGAAGCCTTTGCAGGTGTTTTTGTTAATTATTCTAGTTTACTGAGATAATGACTTTTGGATTTTCATTGGCTGTAAGCCATAATCATCAACATTAACAGAAATAAACACTTGAAATAGATTATTCTGTTTGTAATGACTCTATATAATATATGAGTTTCACTTTTTGTATTGAAGAACTGAAATAAATTTAGATGATATTCTAATTTCATGAGAAGCACCTGTATTTGCAGTGTCATATAGACTTAAAAGGGTCATCCAGTGTCTCCGGGTTTATTTATTTATTTTTTTAAAAGGGTTCATACTGGTATAATACTAAATAATAAAACTAATACTCACCCTCACCGATCCCCGCAGTTCCTGTTCTGACGGTTATGCAGATCCAGCTGATCTCAATTTCCCAGTCCAGCCTCTCTGTTCTGGAAATGGTAAGAAATACCTGCTCAGCCATTCACTGGACACATTGTGCAGAAATAACTGATGTGCATGATTGATAAAAAGCTGAGTAATAATCTCTACGGGCCCTTATATGACTGCGGTGTGTTGCACTGGGGATAAGCCATTTATTATAGGATTTTCTTTTTTGTTATTTCACTGTCCTGATTGAATTTCTTTCCAGTCTGTTGCAGCGATAAGGGGTTAATCCATTTTGCATAGTGACAGCTGCTGGTGTATCCAGCTGGAGAGTGAAATATGCCATTTGGATGCCACATCTGCCCCACCCTGCTCAATCTCCGCAGGAGTCAGCGTAAGATTCGCCATGCTCCTCGGCAGAGATGTCATGTATTTTGTCTTTGGTGCTTATTATTCCTATACCCTTCTGCTGATCGTTGCACCTAGAGGCACCGCCACCTTCTAGCCTTCTCCCAGGTCATTTCTCCGCCATGCAGTCACATGCACATGGCCATCTGGCTCGGCCCCATGGCGCTCCCCAAACTAGCACAGCTGAGCAGCAGATGTGCCATATAGACTGCACTATATCCAGCATCCACTACTCCACCGGCCGTGTTTTGGGTGGGAGTGGATGTTCTGGGCTTGGCTCAGTCTTGGCGCTGTTATGCTGAGTGCTTCTTAAACAATAAGAACATTCATCACGATTTGTCAACCATAACTCAAGTCCAACATTGTGACAATCCTACGCCTAAAAATGAAAAATATCCATTTTTATCATTTCTCCTTTTATATTATTCTTTGCTGTTTTTTTTTCCTTTTAACTCCTACTGAGCTTTCCATAGTTATAGACTATGGCTAGGGCTAGTAATAAAGTGATAGGGAGAACAGTGGTGCCACTCAGGAGACTGGGGAAGCTGTGCAACAAGGAGAAGGAAACCTGGTCCTGTGGCCTGCCAAGTAATCAGGACATGATCATTTTTTCTGTATCTTCGTGTAAATTCTTCTTGAACATCTTATTTATCCTCTCATAGTGATGCTAATATGTCCTTTATATAGTTTCTTTGCCAATAATGGGAGTGTGGACCACCAGCGGGTGGCAGAGGTCTCATTGTGTGGCCAAGCAGGAGGCCTTTATCAACAGCTGTACACACAATGGCCCACTTTTCACTTGTAGACTCAATGTACAAACTTTTGTAGCTAAATAAATTCCATGACAGAAGTGTAAATCGGCCTCTGAACCTTCTGTTTAGTCCTATTCAGGAGCTCACCATATCCCAAAGTCATTTACACTTGTAGATTTCTACTCTTAATGAGCGGACATCAATCACACAAGTCTTTCAGCACTCGTTTACAGCTCTTTTTACTCGAACCAATGAAATTGAAGTGGGAATTAAATATCATTATGTCTGATCTTCTTTATTCGGGAGTGCACCGCTCCCCTTCCTCTCGGCTTCCTGCTTGCCGGGGTTGAGAGGGGGGAGCAGTGCACTCCTGAAGATTGAAAGTTCGGACAAGTTTCAGAATTCAACTCAGTGCTCTCCCAGACCTCAGCATTGGAGCAAGGGCATGGAAGCTGGGATCCAGTGATCCCACCAAGCATCAGAGCAGCGCTTGCAAGTTCTAATGCTATAAGGCCTCATTGGAACGTCCATGTGTCACGTACGTGTGTTACCTGTGATTTTCACAGATGGAACATGCACCATTTATAGTCTATGGGGTTGTTTACATGTCCGTGTATTTTTGAGGATCGCGTGATCTGCAAAAAAATCATGGAGTCATGTCCATCTTTGATAATGAGTTATGGGTCAAAATTACCCATTCAAGTCTTTGGGGCCGTGAAAATCGTGGACAGCAAATGGATAATATTAGTGTGCAATCTGTGTGCTGTCCATGATAAACATTGTCAGGAAAAGGAGAAGCTTTCCAATCAGTAAAAATCACTGGTGAAACAATGATGAGCAATTGCTGCCTGTTCTAGACGGTGCCGGCACAGAGCGGTCACCGATCACTCTTGCCGATGGTTCAGCTGCTTTACGTCAACACAAAAGCTCTTCCTCTTCTGGGGTGCTCTATCTATTGGGTATGACCGTTGGATAGTGGCAGTCATACCCAGTCAACAGAGCTTAGCGGAAGAGAAGACGCTAATCTAGTGACATTCTCATTTATAGAGAATTTTATTGTGCATGTTACTATATATCGTAACAAATCTGTATGGAACACTGATATTGTAGAAGGGAAACTTTCTGTAAGTAATAATAACTTTAGTGGAGCATTTAGTGGAGGGCAATTTTTAATAGGCTGGGAAAGGGCCATAGATATTGCCTCCCTCCTAGACTAATAACACCAGCCCTATTCCGCCCCAGGAATGGTTGCATCTAATCCATTAGATGCAACCCTCTTTTACTCATTTATTACCATACAAAAAGATAATAATTCAAAGTGGTCCGCCTTAAATCCAGCCCATTCATCGAACGATGATCCCCGACTCTGCTACACCCGGAGGCTGTGCTGAGCATGGCCTCCGGAACACACTGACAGAAGCGTGAGAACGTGGCTGCAGTGACGAGCGGTGACATAATTAAAGTTACCGCCTGTCACAGGAGGCAGTTCACAGGGTAACCTCTGTGTGAGCTGGCCATGTGTGACCTGCAGTAACCTGACTGATGGATGGAGCAGAGTCTGGGGTCGTCGTGGGACATGGGATGGATTTACGGCAGACTCCTTTGGATTATTATTTTTTTGCATGGTAATAAATGGGTAAAAGAGGATCGGGACTGTATGTCTACTGCTTTTTTGCCAAACCAGTTGATATCGGCAGACTCGGCTGAAATTATTGTAATGTGTATGGAACTTTTTAGTAGGCCTAGAGTAGTGATGCGCAGAGTGTGTAGGCCTATAATTCCTAATATTGGTGGTGGCCATGCTTGCTTTGTTAGTGTGGAGGAATTCTTCCTTATAAGTAATGCTCTGTCCAATAAAGTACAGGCACTACTCGTAGTCCAGTCTGTACAGCTCCAAATTAATGAATAGTGCACACAGATCAGCATAGCCTCATTCATGGCATGAATTAATCCCAGGAGTGAAGGAGCAGCAATCTGTGGGGTTGTAGGTCAGTGCTGGGGAGAGAGGAGTGATGCACACAGGAAATGACACCTCTGTGACAGGCGGCAGCGCTACGCACACGTCTGCTCAGTTTATATCTGTATAGGAATGAATTACAAATTCCATGCAGAGTTGACAATGGTCAGAAAGAGAGACAGGGGCCCAAATTAATGATAATCACTGTAGCGCTAATTTCTTCGTATAAATGATAAAAGTTTTTTTTCAAATTCAGT
Organism: Ranitomeya variabilis; assembly: GCF_051348905.1. NCBI lineage: Eukaryota > Metazoa > Chordata > Amphibia > Anura > Dendrobatidae > Ranitomeya > Ranitomeya variabilis. Next base: position 88,794,389 of record NC_135236.1, read on the forward strand.
ATTTACATTTTTAAACCAGGATCCAACAGCAAATCATTGTGTGATAACAGGGGTCTGACTGCCGGGGGTCCCAACAATCAGGAATATGAAGTGGTCACTAGGGTGCTCCAGCCCATACAATGGCTTGCTTGTATATGTGCCTGGTACTGCGCTACTGATACTTCATCTACTATGAGGCCTTGAGGTCAAATCCCAAATGATTACACCTAACTGACAAGTAAAAGAGTATAGACAGGAAATTAGAGAAAGGGGTAAGTGTGTAACACCCCAGGTAACCGGTTGTTACAGTGATGTTGCCTTCCTTTCTGAGAGGGTGATATCATGCTTGGAGGCAAGCAGGATTCTCTTTACCAGGTAAGCATCTACATTCAACACATTCTTAATCCAGGCCAGAAGGAGGAGCTCTGAACCCAGATTAAGGGGAGCTTCCCCAACTTTATGTATTCTGGCCTGGAGGAGGAGCTAAGTAGTCTGTTGGAGGGAGAGATAGGAGAAGGACGTCTGGAACAGACAGTGGGGCCGAGCATGTGGGAGCTGCAGCCCCTGGAAAAGGAAGAGATAACCTGAAGTGTTGTATTGTAGTGGAGCTTGAGAGGAAAGGCGCACAGTGGAAGAGGAAACAGCTCAGAGCGGAACGGCGACTAGACACCCTCAGAGCCAGAGCGCAGGAACCGGACACCGGGAGCCCGAGGTCGTGTTGTTCTCCAGGACGCACGTCAGAACCGTGGGGCATAGGACTGTACGTTAATTGCCCACACCAAGTCTGAGGTCATGTGTTTGGTACTTGATACACTGCCAATAAGGATGCAGGGATTACCTGTGCGTCATTGTAATGCTGTAGCCATCTTGCTTGTGGCATAACTGTGATTGGCTGGCCGTGTGACATCATCATTGGTTAAAAAAGAACAGGCGCTGCCCAATTCAGCCCAATGATGCCATTGCACAGCTCTGTGACACTTCGTATTGGAGAGAGTGCTTGTCCAGGCCTGTGTGTGCAGAGTATAACAAATCAGAGGCCTGTAGTGTTGATACTGGTGCTGAAGATGAGCCATCATACTAAGGACGGAGTCAGACCAGCATATGGCATCCGATGCGATTTGCTAATGACCCTTGGCTCCATCTCTGCTGCTAGCGGGTAGTGTCATGCTACTGTGCTCCGATCCTCTCACATGACAGGATCGGAGTACAGCTGCGGAGGAGACAGAGAAAGTAATTTCTCCATCTCCTCTGCTGCCGGCGTTGGCGTATATCACACTGCACTCGGGTGATTTCCGAGGGCAGTGCAATGTTTTACTCGCACCCATAGACTTGTATGGGAGCAAGTGAGCCAAGTCACGCTGCCGAATCGGCATGAGACAATAATCGCAGATGTGATTTGCCCCATAGTATAACACTGGGCTGAGTGCTATGCAATGGTTTATTAATGCATTAGTAATTTGTATGATGAAAGCCATCTAATCTTCTTATAGAAAAATATTGTTTTAATTTCTATTTCATAAGTTAATAGTTCACAAGAAAATAAATAAATTTGCAATATATCTTCTGCTTCTTTCTCCTCATGGATTGATCTGTCACTCTCAATCCAGGGGTAAAATCTCTAAAATCCATATTCAGTCCAGAAGACGACAGTTGGTGCTTGTAAAATTCTATGGTGGGGGGGAGCTAGAGGCAGAGACAGACATTCTACTGCAAGTTCTCCTGCAACGACACTTACAGCTCTCCCTAGAACTTTGTGAGCACCTACTGTCATCTCCTATCTCAGTAATGGGAAAGTCTGTGAATTGAGAATTTTGAGAATAAAAGATCAGTCCTAGAGCAAAAAGAAGCAGATTTCTCTAAAAAGACACATTATAAAATTTCTTATTTTCACATGATCTATTAATTTATGGAGAAAAAACAAATTAAAACATCAGTTACTCGTTAGCTCTTCAGTACCACGTGCTATATTTACAACCCTAAGGCTATGTGCACACGTTCAGGATTTCTTGCAGAAATTTCCTGAGCAAAACCGGACATTTTCTGCAAGAAATCCGCATGCATTTTTTGCGCGTTCTTACAGCGTCTTTGGTGGCGGTTTTTTGCGGATTTTTCTGGAGGTTCCCAATGCAATAATATAGTGGGAAATCCGCAAAAAATCAGCAAAATTAATGAACATGCTGCGTTTTTTACGGCGATGCGTTTTTTTCACGGAAAAAAAAGCATCATTCATGTGCACAAAAATTGCGGAATGCATTCTTAGGGTATGTGCACACGTATTCTTGGCCACTGCGGATTTTTCCGCAGCAGATTTGATAAATCTGCAGGGCAGAAACACTGCGTTTTTGCTGCAGATTTATCGCTGATTTACCGCGGATTTACTGCGGTTTTTCTGTGGGTTTCACTGCGGTTTTAGAACTGCGATTTTCTATAGGAGCAGCTGTAAAACCACTGTGGAATCTGCAGAAAGAAGTGACATGCTGCGGAATGTAAACCGCTGCGTTTCCGCGCGTTTTTTTCCGCAGCATGTGCACAGCGTTTTTGGTTTCCCATAGATTTACATTGAATTGTAAACTCATGGGAAATTGCTGCGGTCCCGCAGATGCAGAAACGCTGCGGATCCGCAGCAAAATCCGCATCGTGTGCACATACCCTAAATGATGGGATGCATAATGTATGCATTTTTTTCACGTTTTTGTAGCGAAAAAACGCTAAGAAAACGCGAAAAATCTGCAACGTGTGCACAAAACCTAAGAGGTAGTGCTGGCTGACCATTTAAGGTCCAATGGCCAGCGTTAGACAAAAATATCATCTTGTCCATATAGAATTCACTAGCAATGAGGCCATCAAATCTATGGAAGGCTCCATCTGTCAGACTGACAAGTTTTGATGGACAAACAAAGGCCCCCAGACCAGCTCTGAGATAGCTCCTATTAGACCATACCGGAGACCGTAATGAAGCATGGGGCGGGGATGTCAATCTCATAACAGGATAGCAGACTGCTAGGAAATGCCATTACTTTATGATCAACAGGGACCCCAACTCTGGAACTGGCACCAATCCTGAGAAAGACAGAAGACGGGTCTGTAACGGTTGATGTAGGAGACCTTCTCCATACAGCTGAATAGGGCCGGCCAGAAAAAAAAACAGCAAAAGGACATCCGCTCTGCAACCGCTTCATTCTCAGTGAGAGCCCCAGCACAGGTCAGCATCGGATCAGTAGGAGTGTGACACCCAACATCTCCACCCATCAACTGATGGCTGGTCCAGCAGTGGCGTGAAAGAATCAGTGTTCGGAGCTGGACCACCACAGCCTGAGCTCCGTACACTGAATAGTGGCCGTTCTCGGGTACTGAAGCTCTGTTCCTATTCATTTCAATGGAGTTTAAATCTTGGACAACTTAATTAATAGCAGCAAGCATTCAATTCCCCTGCAGCGCCATCACAAGGCAAATGGAGCATTACCTGGGGCACGCTGAAATAAATGGGCTGTCCTGGTAATAAACAGATGTAGTAGGTCCTTCAGAAAGGCTCGCAGCCTTCCCATTATTGAGTAGGGAGTCTGAATTGGGGTTTCTTAACCTGGCAACCCCCTTAAATGCAGGGAACTGTAATTTGAATGATTTGAGACTTGCCAGCAGTAGACAATACCTATAAATAGGAATTAGGAATGGATTATTGAGTTCATAGCTGACTTAATCTTTAAATGAGTATGGCTGTCTGGGTCTTTGGATACCGCATCCCTAGGTAGAGAGAAAATCATCCATTCATTTCTCCCTCTGTGTGATATCATCGTAATCTCTATATAATGGCGGCCTCCAGCAGACGCCAAGTGTCCTTCAGGATCTGTGTTATTTAGCACCAGGCTCCCTTGGGTGGTGATGTCACCCTTCTTTCTATGTTCGCTCCTATGTTTTCTTTCTCTTTTTCCGGTGATGCATGGAGATTTTATCCTTCTATTGCTGACATCGAAAAATAGAGAACAGAGCAGGATTAGAAGTGGCACAGGAGGGGTTAATGACTGCTCCATTTATAGTTCTGATTTGTAGTGGTACAACACGGCACTCGTACTATCATGCGAGTTAGGTGCTCACGTAGGGTATCCAGCCCAAAGCAATCCAGACAATAGAGAAACTTGGCACTCAAAAATACTTTAGCGTGGATAGTTATTTATTCAATGTGCATCCACAGAGACAAAAGCTGAACGTTTTCGGTCCACATCTGGACCTTCATCAGAACAATTATACTGGTATTCTGGGAAATACGTATATCCTGTCAAAACTGGTTCCAACAGAGTTTTCAAAGAAGCCTGAATGCGAAGAGGAATCCTGTTTGTGTCGGCGCACATGGAGGGCGACAAAAGTCACGTGGTGAGTTGCGCCATTTAAAGTTCTGATCATTTCCTCAGCCCTGCTCCTACAGTAAGGGCTCATGCTACCTTCCTATAGCTGCACAGCATCCGAGTTATACAAGGCCATGAGAGAAGACCCACCAAAAGCTATAGTGTTTCCCATCCACGATCTATCACAAATTTCCGCAACCTTTCTATTCGTATACCCATTCACCCAGCCCCCGCTTCCTTGGTCTCACTAGCAGGAGATCTATGGAACGCACGCTCTGTCTGCAACAAATTTTCATAAATCCATGATCTTTCCATCACAAACAAACTTTCCTCCTATAGCAAAACCTGGCTCACCTCCTCCTCACCTCACCTCATGGTGTAGGTGTTGGTTTTCTCTTGTCAGACAACTGCTCCTTTACCCCAGTTCCACTGCCACCCTCTGTAACTCTCCCTTCTTTTGAGGTGCACCCTGTACACATCTACTCCCCCTCCAACCGGCTGTCATTTAACCCCATCACCCCGAAGCCTGTTTTCACCTAAGTGACAGGGCCAATTTTTACAATTCTCTGAAACGCTTCAACGGATCCTGGTGATTCTGACACTGTTTTCTCGTGACATATTGTACTTCATAATAGTGGTAAAACTTCTTCGATATGACTTGCATTTATTTGTGAAAAAAACAAAAATTTGTCGAAAATTATGAAAATTTAGCGATTTTCAAACTTTTAGTTTTTATGCCCTTAAATCAGAGCGTTATATCACATAATATAGTTAATAAATAACATTACCCACATGTCTGCTTTACATCAGCACAATTTTGGAAACATAATTTTTTTTTGTTAGGGAGTTATAAGGGTTAAAAGTTGACCAGCGATTTCTCATTTTTGCAACAAAATTTGCAAAACCATTTTTTTTATGGATCACCTCACACTTGAAGTGACTTTGAGGGGTCTATATGACAGAAAATGCCCAAAAGTGACACCATTCTAAAAACTGCACCCCTCAAGGTACTCAAAACCACATTCAAAAAGTTTATTAACCCTTCAGGTGCTTCACAGGAATTTTTGGAATGTTTAAAAAAAAATTGAACATTTAACTTTTTTTTCACAAAATTTTTACTTCAGATCCAATTGGTTTTATTTTACCAAGGGTAACAGGAGAAATTGGACCACAAAAGTCGTTGCAATTTGTCCTGAGTACGCCGATATCCCACATGTTGGGGTAAACCATTGATTGGGCACATGGCAGAGCTCGGAAGGGAAGGAGCGCCATTTGACTTTTCAATGCAAGATTTGCTGGAATTGAGATCGGAACCCATGTCGCGATTGGAGAGCCCCTGACGTGCCTAAACAGTGGAAACCCCCACAAGTGACACCATTTTGGAAAGTAGACCCTCTAAGGAACTAATCTAGATGTGTGGTGAGCACTTTGAACCTCCAAGTGCTTCACAGAAGTTTATAATGTAGAGCCGTAAAAAAAATTTCATATTAATTTTCACAAAAAATGATCTTTTTGCCCCCAATTTTTTATTTTCCCAAGGGTAACAGGATAAATTGGACCCCAAAAGTTGTTGTGCAATTTGTCCTGAGTACGCTGATACTTAATATATGGGGATAAACCACTGTTTGAGCGCATGGCAGAGCTCGGAAGGGAAGGAGCGCCGTTTGTCTTTTCAATGCAAAATTGGCTGGAATTGAGATCGGAACCCATGTCGCGTTTGGAGAGCCCCTGATGTGCCTAAACAGTAGAAACCCCCCACAAGTGACCCCATTTTGGAAAGAAGACCCCCTAAGGAACTTATCTAGATGTGTGGTGAGCACTTTTAACCCCAATTGTTTCACTAAAGTTTAGAATGTAGCGCTGTGAAAATTAAAAAATAATTTTTTCTTTCCACAAAATGATGTTTTAGCCCGCAACTTTTGTGGTCCAATTTCTCCTGTTACCCTTGGGAAAAAAATCCCAAGGGTAACAGGAGAAATTGGACCACAAAAGTTATTGTCCAATTTGTCCTGAGTACGCTGATACCCCATACATGGGGGGAACCACTGTTTGGGCGCACGGCAGAGCTCGGAAGGGAAGGAGCGCCGTTTGAAATGCAGACTTAGATGGATTGGTCTGCAGGCGTCATGTTGCATTTGCAGAGCCCCTAATGTACCTAAACAGTAGAAACCTGTTATGATCCTTAATGGCCGAGGATCACGAATAGACCAGCAAGTGAATAAACTAAGGACAAGCTCTAGGGAGATGGTAACTGGACTGATCGCAAATCTGAACCTATCCAACACAAATAGAGGTAGCCGGTGAACGTGCCTAAAAAATTCCTAGACGTCTCGAGCCAGCCTGAGGAACTAGCTACCCCTAAAGAGAAAGAAAGACCTCGCTTGCCTCCAGAGAAATAATCCCCAAAGATATAGTAGCCCCCAACAAATATTAACGGTGAAGTAAGAAGAAGGCACATACGTAGGGATGAAATCAGATTCAGCAAAAGAGGCCCACTAGTACTAGAAAGCAGAAAATAGAGCAGGGGTCTATGCGATCAATAAAAAACCCTTACAAAATATCCATCCTGAGATTTCAAGAACCCACGCACCAACTAATGGTGTGTGGGGAGAAACTCAGTCCACTAGAGCATCCAGCAAGCGAGGGAATCACATTTTAGCAAGCTGGACAAGAAAACATGATAAACACTGCTGATCAAAAAATAAGCAAACAAAACTTAGCTTGTCCTGGATGGACTGGGAGCAAGGTAGTCAGAAGGAATCTGAGTAGCACTGATTACATCGACAGCAGGCAACAAGTGAAAGCAAAACAGAGCTATATAGGAACCTCCCAGAGGATAACGAACCAGCTGATAGCCAGAGACCAGCAGGATAACAAACAAAGGGGGAGCCCAAAGCAAAAGTCACACCATACCACCAGTGACCACAAGAGGGAGCCTGAAAACAGAGTTCACAACAGTACCCCCCCCTTAAGGAGGGGTCACCGAACCCTCATGAAAACCCCCAGGGCGATCAGGATGAGCCACATGGAAGGCACGAACCAAATCGGCCGCATGAACATCAGAGGTGACAACCCAAGAATTATCCTCCTGACCATAGCCCTTCCACTTGACCAAATACTGGAGCCTCCGTCTAGAAACACGAGAATCCAAGATCTTCACCACGTATTCCAATTCTCCCTCAACCAGCACCGGGGCAGGAGGCTCAACCGGAGGAACCACAGGTACCACATACCTCCGCAACAACGAGCGATGGAACACATTATGAATAGCAAATGATGCCGGGAGGTCCAGACGGAATGACACAGGGCCAAGGACTTCCAGAATCTTATAAGGAACGATAAACCGAGGCTTGAACTTAGGAGAGGAGACCTTCATAGGAACGAAACGAGAAGACAACCACACCAAGTCCCCAACACGAAGTCGGGGACCCACACAGTGACGGCGGTTGGCAAAGAGCTGAGCCTTCTCTTGTGACAACTTCAAATTGTCCACCACATGATTCCAAATCTGATGCAACCTATCCACCACAACATCCACTCCAGGACAGTCAGAAGGCTCCACCTGACCCGAGGAAAAACAAGGATGAAACCCCGAATTGCAAAAAAAAGGAGAAACCAAAGTAGCAGAACTAGCCCGATTATTAAGGGCAAACTCGGCCAACGGCAAAAAAGTAACCCAGTCGTCCTGGTCAGCAGAAACAAAACATCTTAAATAAGTCTCCAAGGTCTGATTAGTTCGCTCGGTTTGGCCATTCGTCTGAGGATGGAAGGCCGACGAAAAAGACAATTCAATGCCCAGCTTAGCACAAAAGGTCCGCCAAAATCTAGACACAAACTGGGATCCTCTGTCAGAAACAATGTTCTCAGGAATCCCGTGCAACCGAACCACATTTTGAAAAAACAGTGGAACCAACTCGGAGGAGGAAGGCAACTTAGGCAAGGGCACCAAATGGACCATCTTAGAAAAACGATCACACACCACCCAGATGACAGACATTCTCTGAGAGACAGGGAGATCTGAAATAAAATCCATGGAAATGTGCGTCCAAGGCCTCTTCGGGACAGGCAAAGGTAACAGCAAACCACTGGCACGAGAACAGCAAGGCTTCGCCCGAGCACAAATTCCACAAGACTGCACAAAGGAACGCACATCCCGCGACAAGGAAGGCCACCAAAAAGACCTGGCCACCAAGTCTCTGGTACCAAATATTCCAGGATGGCCCACCAACACCGAAGAATGAACCTCGGAGATGACTCTGTTGGTCCATCTATCCGGGACAAACAGTCTCTCCGGTGGACAGCGGTCAGGTCTATCCGCCTGAAACTCTTGCAGCACACGTCGCAAATCTGGGGAGATGGCAGACAAAATCACCCCTTCTCTAAGGATACCAGCCGGCTCTGAATCTCCAGGAGAGTCAGGCACAAAACTCCTAGAAAGAGCATCAGCCTTCACATTCTTCGAACCCGGCAGGTACGAGACCATGAAATCAAAACGAGAGAAAAACAACGACCAACGAGCCTGTCTGGGATTCAGCCGCTTGGCCGACTCGAGATAAATCAAATTCTTGTGATCAGTCAAGACCACCACACGATGTTTAGCTCCCTCGAGCCAATGTCGCCACTCCTCAAATGCCCACTTCATAGCCAACAGCTCCCGATTACCGACATCATAATTCCGCTCGGCAGGCGAAAACTTTCTTGAAAAGAAAGCACATGGCTTCATCACAGAGCCATCGGGGCTTCTCTGCGACAAAACAGCCCCCGCTCCAATCTCGGAAGCATCAACCTCCACCTGGAAGGGAAGTGAGACATCTGGCTGACACAAGACCGGAGCCGAAGAAAACCGACGCTTCAGCTCCCGAAAGGCCTCCAAAGCCGCAGAAGACCAATTAGTCACATCAGAACCCTTCTTGGTCAAATCCGTCAAAGGCTTAACAACGCCAGAAAAATTAGCTATGAAGCGACGGTAAAAATTAGCAAAACCCAAGAACTTCTGAAGACTCTTAACAGATGTAGGCTGCGTCCAGTCATGAATAGCCTGAACCTTGACTGGGTCCATCTCAATAGTAGAAGGAGAAAAAATGAAACCTAAAAAAGAAATCTTCTGGACTCCAAAAAGACATTTTGAGCCCTTCACAAATAAAGCATTGTCACGCAGGACCTGAAAGACCATCCTGACCTGCTTAACATGAGACTCCCAATCATCCGAAAAAAACAGAATATCATCCAGATACACAATCATAAACTTATCCAGATATTCACGGAAGATGTCATGCATAAAGGACTGAAAGACTGAAGGAGAATTAGAAAGTCCAAAAGGCATCACCAAGTACTCAAAATGGCCTTCAGGCGTATTAAATGCAGTTTTCCATTCATCACCCTGTTATATACGCACAAGGTTATACGCACCACGAAGATCTATCTTGGTGAACCAACTAGACCCCCTAATGCGAGCAAACAAATCAGTTAACAATGGCAAAGGATACTGAAATTTGACCGTGATTTTATTCAAAAGGCGATAATCAATACAGGGTCTCAGGGAACCATCCTTTTTAGCCACAAAAAAGAATCCTGCACCAAGAGGGGATGAGGACGGGCGAATATGTCCCCTCTCTAAAGACTCCTTTATATAACTCCGCATGGCAGCATGCTCCGGCACAGATAAATTGAAAAGTCGTCCCTTAGGAAACTTACTACCAGGAATCAAATTTATAGCACAATCACAATCCCTATGAGGAGGTAGAGAATTGAGTTTGGGCTCCTCAAATACATCCTGGTAGTCTGACAAAAACGTAGGGACTTCAGAAGGAGTGGACAAAGCAATTGACACCACAGGAGCGTCACCATGAATTCCCTGACAACCCCAACTTGACACCGACATAGCTTTCCAATCCAGGACTGGATTATGAGTCTGCAACCATGGTAGACCCAACACGACAACATCATGCAGATTATGCAGTACAAGAAAGCGAATCACCTCCTGATGAACAGGAGTCATGCACATGGTCACCTGTGTCCAGTACTGAGGTTTATTCGTAGCCACTGGTGTAGAATCAATTCCCCTTAGTGGAATAGGGAATTTTAAAGGCTCCAAATCAAAACCACAGCGCCTGGCAAATGACCAATCCATCAGACTCAGGGCGGCACCTGAATCTACAAAAGCATTAACCGGGTAAGATGACAGGGCACAAATCAGGGTAACAGACAAAATGAACTTAGGCTGTAAAGTACCAATGATGACAGATTTATCAACCTTTTTTTGCGCTTAGAGCATGCTGAGATAACATGAGCTGAGTCACCACAGTAAAAGCACAACCCATTTTGCCGTCTATAATTTTGCCGTTCACTTCTGGTCAGAATTCTGTCACATTGCATAGATTCAGGTGTCTGTTCAGAAGACACCGCCAAATGGTGCACAGGTTTGCGCTCCCGCAAACGCCGATCAATCTGAATGGCCAGAGTCATTGACTCATTCAGACCTGCAGGCGTAGGGAACCCCACCATGACATTCTTAATGGCTTCAGAAAGACCTTCTCTGAAATTTGCAGCCAGGGCACACTCATTCCACTGAGTAAGCACCGACCATTTCCGAAATTTCTGGCAGTACACCTCTGCTTCATCTTGCCTGTTGTGAATTTGGATTCTGGGCTCCCCCGGTGGCTACTGGTGGAATTGAACTGGTGTCTTCATCTTCTCTGTTCACCTGTTCCCATCAAGATGTGGGAGTCGCTATATAACCTTGCTGCTCTGTTAGTTGCTTGCCGGTCAACAATGTTATCAGAAGCCTCTCTGTGCTTGTTCCTGCTCCTAGACAACTACTAGATAAGTTGGACTCTTGTCCATGTTTGTTTTTGCATTTTTGTTCCAGTTCACAGCTGTAGTTTCGTTACTGTGTCTGGAAAGCTCTTGTGAACAGGAATTGCCACTCTGGTGTTATGAGTTAATGCCAGAGTTTTAAAGTAATTTCTGGATGGTGTTTTGATAGGGTTTTTAGCTGACCATGAAAGTGTCCTTTCTGTCTTCTGCTATGTAGTAAGTGGACCTCAAATTTGCTAAACCTATTTTCATACTACGTTTGTTATTTCATCTTGATTCACCGCCAATACATGTGGGGGGCCTCTGTCTCCTTTCGGGGTATTTCTCTAGAGGTGAGCTAGGACTAATATTTTCCTCTGCTAGCTTTATTTAGTCCTCCGGCTGGTGCTGGGCATCTAGAATCAACGTAGGCATGCTACCCGGCCACTGCTAGTTGTGCGTTAGGTTTAGTTCATGGTCAGCTCAGTTTCCATCTTCCAAGAGCTAGTTCCTATATATGCTGATGCTATGATCTCTTGCCATTGAGATCATGACAGTTTGACCGGCCAACTAAAGGGTTAAAATCCTTGGCTGAGAAAGGAGAGAAATAAGTAGTCTGCTGAAATTTTTTATTTTTTTTTTCTCTCCTTTGAATGGCTCTGTGTTCACCTGTTTGCAATGGATCTTCAGAGTGTAACTGCAGGTTTGAATAATCTCGCCACGAAGGTACAATATTTGCAAGATTTTGTTTGTCATGCACCTGTATCTGAGCCGAGAATTCCTTTGCCGGAATTTTTCTCGGGGAATAGATCTGGGTTTCAGAATTTTCGAAATAATTGCAAATTATTTTTGTCCCTGAAATCTCGCTCTGCCGGAGATCCTGCACAGCAGGTCAGGATTGTGATTTCCTTGCTCCGGGGCGACCCTCAAGACTGGGCTTTTTCATTGACACCAGGGGATCCTGCGTTGCTCAATGTGGATGCGTTTTTTCTGGCCTTGGGGTTGCTTTATGACGAACCTCATTTGGAGCTTCAGGCAGAAAAAACTTTGATGTCCCTATCTCAGGGGCAAGATGAAGCGGAAATTTACTGCCAAAGATTCCGTAAATGCTCTGTGCTTACTCAGTGGAATGAGTGCGCCCTGGCGGCGACTTTCAGAGAGGGTCTCTCTGATGCCATTAAGGATGTTATGGTGGGGTTCCCTGTGCCTGCGGGTCTGAATGAGTCCATGACAATGGCTATTCAGATCGATAGGCGTTTGCGGGAGCGCAAACCAGTGCACCATCTGGCGGTGTCCACTGAGAAATCGCCAGAGAGTATGCAGTGTGATAGAATTCTGTCCCGAAGCGAGCGGCAGAATTTTAGACGGAAAAATGGGTTGTGTTTCTATTGTGGTGATTCTACTCATGTTATATCAGCATGCTCTAAGCGCACTAAAAAGCTTGGTAAATCTGTTTCCATTTGCACCTTACCGTCTAAGTTTATTCTATCTGTGACCCTGATTTGCTCTTTGTCATCTATTACCACGGACGCCTATGTCGACTCTGGCGCCGCTTTGAGTCTTATGGATTGGTCCTTTGCCAAACGCTGTGGGTATGATTTAGAGCCTTTGGAGACTCCTATTCCTCTGAAGGGGATTGACTACACCCCATTGGCTAATAATAAACCACAATACTGGACACAAGTAACTATGCGTATTAATCCGGATCACCAGGAGATTATTCGCTTTCTGGTGCTGTATAATCTACATGATGATTTGGTGCTAGGATTGCCTTGGCTGCAATCTCACAACCCAGTCCTCGACTGGAAAGCTATGTCTGTGTTGAGCTGGGGATGTAAGGGGGCTCATGGGGATGTACCTGTGGTTTCCATTTCATCATCTATTCCCTCTGAAATTCCTGAGTTCCTGTCTGACTATCGTGACGTCTTTGAAGAATCCAAGCTTGATTCGTTACCTCCGCACCGAGAGTGCGATTGTGCCATAGATTTAATCCCGGGTAGTAAATACCCAAAGGGTCGTTTATTTAATCTGTCTGTGCCTGAACATGCTGCTATGCGTGAATATATAAAGGAGTCCTTGGAAAAGGGACATATTCGTCCATCGTCATCTCCCTTAGGAGCCGGTTTTTTCTTCGTGTCAAAAAAAGACGGCTCTTTGAGACCATGTATTGATTATCGGCTTTTGAATAAAATCACTGTTAAATATCAATACCCATTGCCGTTGCTGACTGATTTGTTTGCTCGCATAAAGGGGGCCAAGTGGTTCTCTAAGATTGACCTTCGTGGGGCGTATAATTTGGTGCGAATCAGGCAGGGGGATGAGTGGAAAACCGCATTTAATACGCCCGAGGGCCACTTTGAGTATTTAGTGATGCCTTTTGGTCTTTCAAATGCTCCGTCAGTTTTCCAGTCCTTTATGCATGATATTTTTCGCGATTATTTGGATAAATTTATGATTGTGTATCTGGATGATATTCTGATTTTTTCGGATGACTGGGACTCTCATGTCCAGCAAGTCAGGAGGGTTTTTCAGGTTTTGCGGTCTAATTCTTTGTGTGTGAAGGGTTCTAAGTGTGTTTTTGGGGTACAGAGGATTTCCTTTTTGGGATATATTTTTTCCCCCTCTTCCATTGAAATGGATCCTGTCAAGGTTCAAGCTATTTGTGATTGGACGCAGCCCTCTTCTCTTAAGAGTCTTCAGAAATTTTTGGGCTTTGCTAACTTTTATCGTCGATTTATTGCTGGTTTTTCGGATATTGCTAAGCCATTGACCGATTTGACTAAGAAGGGTGCTGATGTTGCTGATTGGTCCCCTGATGCTGTGGAGGCCTTTCGGGAGCTTAAGCGCCGTTTTTCCTCTGCCCCTGTGTTGCGTCAGCCTGATGTTGCTCTACCTTTTCAGGTTGAGGTCGACGCTTCTGAGATCGGAGCTGGGGCAGTGTTGTCGCAGAAAAGTTCTGACTGCTCCGTGATGAGGCCTTGTGCCTTCTTTTCCCGTAAATTTTCGCCCGCTGAGCGGAATTATGATGTTGGGAATCGGGAGCTTTTGGCCATGAAGTGGGCTTTTGAGGAGTGGCGCCATTGGCTTGAGGGGGCCAGACATCAGGTGGTGGTATTGACTGACCACAAAAATTTGGTTTATCTTGAGACTGCCAGGCGCCTGAATCCTAGACAGGCGCGCTGGTCATTATTTTTCTCTCGGTTTAATTTTGTGGTGTCATACCTACCGGGTTCTAAGAATGTTAAGGCGGATGCCCTTTCTAGGAGTTTTGAGCCTGACTCGCCTGGTAACTCTGAGCCCACAGGTATCCTTAAGGATGGAGTGGTATTGTCAGCCGTTTCTCCAGACCTGCGGCGGGCCTTGCAGGAGTTTCAGGCGGATAGACCTGATCGTTGCCCACCTGATAAACTGTTTGTTCCTGATGATTGGACCAGTAGAGTCATCTCTGAGGTTCATTCTTCTGCGTTGGCAGGTCATCCTGGCATTTTTGGTACCAGGGATTTGGTGGCAAGGTCCTTCTGGTGGCCTTCCCTGTCACGAGATGTGCGAGGCTTTGTGCAGTCTTGTGACGTTTGTGCTCGGGCCAAGCCTTGTTGTTCTCGGGCTAGTGGATTGTTGTTGCCCTTGCCTATTCCTAAGAGGCCTTGGACGCACATCTCGATGGATTTTATTTCAGATCTGCCTGTTTCTCAGAAGATGTCTGTCATCTGGGTGGTGTGTGACCGTTTCTCTAAGATGGTCCATTTGGTTCCTCTGCCCAAGTTGCCTTCTTCTTCCGAGTTGGTTCCTCTGTTTTTTCAAAATGTTGTTCGTTTGCATGGTATTCCTGAGAATATCGTTTCTGACAGAGGGACCCAATTCGTGTCTAGATTTTGGCGGGCATTCTGTGCTAGGATGGGCATAGATTTATCTTTTTCGTCCGCTTTCCATCCTCAGACGAATGGCCAGACTGAGCGGATTAATCAGACCCTGGAGATATATCTGAGGTGTTTTGTGTCTGCTGACCAGGATGATTGGGTTGCTTTTTTGCCATTGGCGGAGTTCGCTCTCAATAATCGGGCCAGCTCTGCCACTTTGGTGTCCCCGTTTTTCTGTAATTCGGGGTTTCATCCTCGATTTTCCTCTGGTCATGTGGAATCTTCGGATTGTCCTGGAGTGGATGCTGTGGTGGAGAGATTGCATCAGATCTGGGGGCAGGTGGTGGACAATTTGAGGTTATCCCAGGAGAAGACTCAGCTTTTTGCTAACCGCCGTCGTCGTGTTGGTCCTCGTCTTCATGTTGGGGACTTGGTGTGGTTGTCTTCTCGTTTTGTCCCTATGAGGGTCTCTTCTCCTAAGTTTAAGCCTCGGTTCATCGGCCCGTATAAGATATTGGAGATTCTTAACCCTGTTTCCTTCCGTTTGGACCTCCCTGCATCCTTTTCTATTCATAACGTTTTTCATCGGTCATTATTGCGCAGGTATGAGGTACCGGTTGTGCCTTCCGTTGAGCCTCCTGCTCCGGTGTTGGTTGAGGGTGAGTTGGAGTACGTTGTGGAGAAAATCTTAGACTCTCGTGTTTCCAGACGGAGACTCCAGTATCTGGTCAAGTGGAAGGGATACGGCCAGGAGGATAATTCTTGGGTGAATGCATCTGATGTTCATGCCTCTGATCTGGTTCGTGCCTTTCATAGGGCCCATCCTGATCGCCCTGGTGGTTCGGGTGAGGGTTCGGTGCCCCCTCCTTGAGGGGGGGGTACTGTTGTGAATTTGGATTCTGGGCTCCCCCGGTGGCTACTGGTGGAATTGAACTGGTGTCTTCATCTTCTCTGTTCACCTGTTCCCATCAAGATGTGGGAGTCGCTATATAACCTTGCTGCTCTGTTAGTTGCTTGCCGGTCAACAATGTTATCAGAAGCCTCTCTGTGCTTGTTCCTGCTCCTAGACAACTACTAGATAAGTTGGACTCTTGTCCATGTTTGTTTTTGCATTTTTGTTCCAGTTCACAGCTGTAGTTTCGTTACTGTGTCTGGAAAGCTCTTGTGAACAGGAATTGCCACTCTGGTGTTATGAGTTAATGCCAGAGTTTTAAAGTAATTTCTGGATGGTGTTTTGATAGGGTTTTTAGCTGACCATGAAAGTGTCCTTTCTGTCTTCTGCTATGTAGTAAGTGGACCTCAAATTTGCTAAACCTATTTTCATACTACGTTTGTTATTTCATCTTGATTCACCGCCAATACATGTGGGGGGCCTCTGTCTCCTTTCGGGGTATTTCTCTAGAGGTGAGCTAGGACTAATATTTTCCTCTGCTAGCTTTATTTAGTCCTCCGGCTGGTGCTGGGCATCTAGAATCAACGTAGGCATGCTACCCGGCCACTGCTAGTTGTGCGTTAGGTTTAGTTCATGGTCAGCTCAGTTTCCATCTTCCAAGAGCTAGTTCCTATATATGCTGATGCTATGATCTCTTGCCATTGAGATCATGACACTTGCCCCTGCGAGAGAGCCAATAACGTTTTTTCAGCCTGGTTCTCAAGATTAGGTTCCTCATAGAGCAATCCAAGGGCTAGAAAAAATGCATCTACACTAAGCAATGCAGGATCCCCTGGCGCCAATGCGAAGGCCCAATCTTGAGGGTCACCGTGCAAAAAGGAAATGATAATCTTAACTTGCTGAACGGCATCACCAGAGGAACGAGGTTTCAAAGAAAGAAACAACTTACAATTGTTCCTAAAATTCAGGAACCTAGATCTATCTCCAGAAAACAACTCCGGAATAGGTATTCTAGGCTCTGACATAGGAATGTGAACAACAAAATCCTGAATACTTTGAACCCTAGCAGCAAGATGATCCAGACTGGAAGCCAAGCTCTGGACATCCATGTCAGCAGCTGAACTCAGAGCCACACCAAGATTAAGAGGAGGAGAGAAGCTAGCCACAGCAGCTAGACACACGGCAACAAAAAAAAAAAAAAAAAAATTTCTCAAGGCTTCTTTTCTCCTGCTTCTGCCATGCAATTAACACTTTATAGGCCGGCTGTACTGTTATGATCCTTAATGGCCGAGGATCACGAATAGACCAGCAAGTGAATAAACTAAGGACAAGCTCTAGGGAGATGGTAACTGGACTGATCGCAAATCTGAACCTATCCAACACAAATAGAGGTAGCCAGTGAACGTGCCTAAAAAATTCCTAGACGTCTCGAGCCAGCCTGAGGAACTAGCTACCCCTAAAGAGAAAGAAAGACCTCGCTTGCCTCCAGAGAAATAATCCTCAAAGATATAGTAGCCCCCAACAAATATTAACGGTGAAGTAAGAAGAAGGCACATACGTAGGGATGAAATCAGATTCAGCAAAAGAGGCCCACTAGTACTAGAAAGCAGAAAATAGAGCAGGGGTCTATGTGATCAATAAAAAACCCTTACAAAATATCCATCCTGAGATTTCAAGAACCCACGCACCAACTAATGGTGTGTGGGGAGAAACTCAGTCCACCAGAGCATCCAGCAAGCGAGGGAATCACATTTTAGCAATCTGGACAAGAAAACATGATAAACACTGCTGATCAAAAAATAAGCAAACAAAACTTAGCTTGTCCTGGATGGACTGGGAGCAAGGTAGTCAGAAGGAATCTGAGTAGCACTGATTACATCGACAGCCGGCAACAAGTGAAAGCAAAACAGAGCTATATAGGAACCTCCCAGAGGATAACGAACCAGCTGATAGGCAGAGACCAGCAGGATAACAAACAAAGCCACCAGGGGGAGCCCAAAGCAAAAGTCACACCATACCACCAGTGACCACAAGAGGGAGCCTGAAAACAGAGTTCACAACAGAAACCCCCCACAAGTGACCCTATATTGGAAACTAGACCCCCCAAGGAACTTATCTAGATGTGTTGTGAGAACTTTGAACCAACAAGTGTTTCACTACAGTTTATAATGCAGAGCCGTGAAAATAAAAAATATTTTTTTCTCCACGAAAATGATATTTTAGCCCCCACGTTTTTATTTTCCCAAGGGTAACAGGAGAAATTGGACCACAAAAGTTGTTGTCCAATTTGTCCTGAGTACGCTGATACCCCATATATGGGGGGGGAACCACTGTTTGGGCGCACGGCAGAGCTCGGAAGGGAAGGAGCGTCTTTTGAAATGCAGACTTAGATGGATTGGTCTGCAGGCGTCATGTTGCATTTGCAGAGCCCCTGATGTATCTAAACAGTAGAAACCCCCCACAAGTGACCCCATATTGGAAACTAGACCCCCAAGGAACTTATCTAGATGTGTTGTGAGAACTTTGAACCAACAAGTGTTTCACTACAGTTTATAACGCAGAGCCGTGAAAATAAAAAATATTTTTTTTTTCACGAAAATGATATTTTAGCCCCTACGTTTTTATTTTCCCAAGGGTAACAGGACAAATTGGACCCCATAAGTTGTTGTCCAACTTGTCCTGAGAACGCTGATACCCCATATGCCAGAGAAGTCTGACAGCGGCTCTTTAGTTGAGAACACATTAGCACTCGAGCGCTCCTGTGTACGGGAGAGTTGGACAATATAGCGGACTGCCGAACAATCAGCCAACCGCTATCTAACGTGCATGGGGGGCTTTAATCTCCCTAAGACGAGCTTAACTTACATGGTCTCACTGCTGGGAGTTCGCACAGTAATGTTATCATGGGGGAGCAATGCTCTGTAACTGCTGCAGGGAAAACAAAGCATTGCATGGGGCTCAGTAATATCAGTGCTGCGGATTAATTTCTATGGGGTGTTTTTCCATCCAAATTTTGACAGCTGTAAGAGTTTTCAGCTGCTGTAATAAACTTTTTTGCATCAGGCCTATTTCTCTGTATAGTCATGTCGACAGCTGGGCAATTTTATGGCTATTACAGCTACCACACATGATCTCACTCATCTTTCCTAAAATCCTGAATGGCAGATCTCCCTAAGACTATATTCACACATCTGTTGAACACATGGATTTTTTTTTGCGGTCAGCGGACTGACATAATTTTTACGAAATGTCGCTGTGTGAGTAGATCCTCTTCTCATCAGTTTTGCAGTTCTGAGTCAGCAATTAAAATGTATGGGAATCCATATTAAACTGATGAAACACAGAAACTTTGTACTTCAGTTTTCCATCAGAGTTTAATCCGTTTATAAATTATCCATTGTTAAAGGGGTATTCCCATTTCCAAGATCCTATCCCAATATATAGTAGGTGTAATAAGAGTAATGTTAGCAAAAACCTCCAGTTAGAAATGTAGTACAGTACTTCTGATTAGCTATGTCGCTAACCCCATGTGCAAGGCATTACAGTTGCTTAGGCATCTATGGTTATACGATACGATACACTTTATTGATCCCGGGGGAAATTATGGCCATATCAACTAATTAACTGTCACTATGTGAGTGGCTATAACCATGGATTCCTAAGCTCTGTACATGGGGTAAGCAACATAGCTAATGAGAAGAACTATACTACATTTCTAATTGGAGGCATTTGCTAATATTATTATTATTATTACACCTACTACATATTGGGATAGAATTTTAGAGATGAGAATACCCCTTTAAGAGTCAATGGATTAAAAAACAAAGATTATACAGTCTACTTGCTTCAGCTTGCAGAATAATAAAAATGTTTTTATTTTAAAAACGGATGAGAAAAAAACAGATCTTAAAAGGAGGAATAACCACATGAGATAAAGAATAGACACGGATGTGTGCATGTAGCCTAATCATGCACATTTTACATCTTTTGTTGCGCAGTTTTGCTGCATAAAACTGAGGTTATACACAGAAGCAAAAAGTAGTTTTGGTTTGTTATAAAATATATTTTATTATTACGTGTATAAAAAATAGCTAGTAGGCCCAAAAACATGAAAGACGTCAAAAACCCGAACATTGGCTTTCCTGAGGAAACGAGATCAAACATGCGAAGCGCAGGTCGGGGAGGATTTCTGTAACTCTGGATAGTGCACTATACTTATTGTGCCATATAAAATTATTGTGGAGTTGCTAGTGATGAGCGAATATACTAGTTACTCGAGATTTCTCGAGCACGCTCGGGGGTCCTCCGAGTATTTTTTAGTGCTCGGAGATTTAGTTTTTCTTGCCGCAGCTGAATGATTTGTTAGCCAGCATAAGTACATGTGGGGGTTGTCTGGTTGCTAGGGAATCCCCACATGTAATCAAGCTGGCTATCAGATGTAAATCATTCAGCTGAGGTGAGGAAAACTAAATCTCCGAGCACTAAAAAATACTCGGAGGACACCCGAGCGTGCTTGAGAAACCTCGAGTAACGAGTATATTCGCTCATCACTAGTTACCGCCATAAACAGTGAGGAGGCTTTTTTTCAGGTTGAAACGGTCTAATCTCTGATTTAATTCTGCATCCAGTGGATTTGATATGTCTAATAAACCTGAGGCTGCCTGCAGCTCACACTGTTACTCCTGCCATATTTCATGTATCTTGTGGTCCATCGGAACTAACGAGGCGTTAACGATGAGAGAAAACACAGCCGGCTTAGCGGGCAGCCCTGCGTGTCATGACAAGTTACCGCTAATGCCAGGACATTGATAACATATCTGTGGAGGACAAGTGCGGGAGCCATTTATGCTGCCATTCACTTCTCAGCTGCCACGTTGTAATCTGCGCTCTCCACCAGCTCCACGCCGTCGTGTTAAACCTTCCGCGCGGCAGACAATGGACGGCTGATATTAGTCGTGTTGTCAGCTGCAGAATAACCGCTCGTTCAGTTACCGGTATGGTGATTAGGCTCCGTGGTCGGTTAAATTGGGAACGACAGACCATTGTATTTGTTCAAAGGATCCTGAGGGCGCGGAGGTTGGAGAGAAGCTCAGGATTATTGTCAGGAAGGTCTGCTCTCCATTTAGTGAGCGACCTCCAAAAATTGTGCCTGTGAGACGACATTTATGGCAATATAATCAGCACCTTACAGGATTATATGGTCGGATCACTTCACGATAATCCACTCCCATATATTAAAGAGCGTTAGTCAATTCATTAAATAATTCTACTTTTATGTCATAAACAGGAACGTTTTTCTTAGTACTTTCCTATGGAAGTCGTACCGTTTATTAATACATTAAACCCTTCACCCATGGGTCGTTTTTCGTTTTTGCATTTCTATTTTTGCTCCCCTTCTTCCCAGAGTCATAATTTTTTTATTTTTCATTATGGCCGTGTGAGGGCTTATTTTTTTGCAGGACGAGTTGTACTTTTGAACGAGACCATTGATTTTTACCATATCCTGTATTGGAAAATGGGAAAAAAAATTCCCAGTGCGATGAAATTACAAAAAGAGTGCAATTTCACAATTTTTTTTTTACAATGGTCACTAAATGCTAAACCTGACCTTCTATTATGATTCTCCAGGTCATTACGAGTTCATTGACACCAAACATGTCTAGGTTCTTTTTTACTTAAGTGGTGAAAAAAAATCCAAAGTTTGTTAAAAAAAACAACGCCCTGTAGTGTCTCCATTTTTAGGGATATGGGGCTGGGT
This sequence comes from Ranitomeya variabilis, assembly GCF_051348905.1. Lineage (NCBI taxonomy): Eukaryota > Metazoa > Chordata > Amphibia > Anura > Dendrobatidae > Ranitomeya > Ranitomeya variabilis. The sequence continues at coordinate 88,816,010 of NC_135236.1, forward strand.
GAGAGCTTATTTTTTGCGCACTGAGCTGATGTTTCTATTGATACCATAGATATGATGTTTTGATCGCCTGTTATTGCATGTTAATATAATGTTGCGGCAACAAAAAAAACTGTAATTCTGGAGTTTTGATTTTTTTCTCATTACGCCGTTTACAGATCGGATTAATTCTTATATATTGATAGATTGGGCGTTTCTGAACGCGGCAATACCAAATATGCGTTTTTTTTAATTGTTTTATTTTGAATGGGGCAAATGGGGAGATGACTTGAACTTTTTTTTATATATACACTGTATACATAGATTTATTTATTTATTTTAATATTTTTAAAAACATTTATTTTTACTTTACACTTGGTTCAATAGTCTTCATGGGAGACTAGAAGCTGTGATCTTCTGATCACTTGTGCTACACACAGCCGGGTTTTAGCTTTGCTCTATGTAGCAGAAATGCTCACTTACTATGAGTTCCGACTGCTGGGCGGCGCTCATAGCAATCCGGCAATGACAACTACAGGGGTCTCCTGCAGACCTCGGGTTGTCATGCCAACCTATTGGTGACCTGTGATTATGTGACACAGGCGCCAATGGGCAGGATTAGTGACGCACTTCTGGCGCGATGGTGTTAAATGCCGCTAACAGCCGCGGGTGGATCGAAATTCCACATGCAGCTGTTAGGGGCACATGTCAGCTGTTGAAATCAGCTGACATGTGCTGGAAAAGATGTGTGCTCAGCGCTGAAGCCCACATCAAAGGTAGAGACCCGACATGCGCCGTTCATGTATGGTGCTTGTTGTGAAGTGGTTAAAGGGATTCTTCATTAGGTTTTTGCTACACCATCTGAAAGCATCATGCTGTAGAGACCCTTATTCCAGCAATGTGTCACTTACTGGGCTGCTCACTGTAGTTTTGATAAAATCCTTGATCCATAGAAATTCTGGAACAAATGAGAAACAAAGTAATTGAGTTCTATCAGTCTGGAAAAGGTTATAAAGCCATCTCAAAAGCTTTGGGACTAAAGCGAACCACAGTGAGAGCCATTATTCACAAATGGCAAAAACATGGAATAATGGTGAACCTTCCCAGGAGTGGCCGGACAACCAAAATTACCCCAAGAGCACAGCAACAACTCATACGAGAGGTAACCAAAGACCCTACAACAACATCTAAAGAACTGCAGGCCTCACTTGCCTTAGGTAAAGTCAGTGTTCATGACTCCACCATAAGAGACTGGGCAAAAAATGGTCTGCATGGCAGAGTTTCAAGATGAAAACTACTGCTGAGCAATAAGAACATAAAGGCTTTTCTCAATTTCCCAGTAAACATCTTGATCATCCCCCAGACTTTTGGGAGAATACTCTGTGGACTGATGGCAAAAGTTGAACTTTTTGGAAGGTGTATGTCCTATAACATCTAGGGTAGAAGTAACACAGCATTTCATAAAAGGAACATCATACCAACAGTAAATATGGTGGTGGTGGTAGTGTGATGGTCTGGGGCTGTTTTGCTGCTTCAGTACCTGGAAGACATGTTGTGGTAAATGGAACCATGAATTTAGCTGTCTGCCAAAAAATACTGAAGGAGAATATTTGTGACCCCAAGCTGAAGCCAACTTGGGTTAGGCAGCAGGACAATGATCCTAAACACACAAGCAAGTCCACCTCTGGCTGGCTTAAGAGAAACAAAATTAAGACTTTGGAGTGGCCTAGTCAGAGTCGTGACCTTAATCTGATTAATACACTGTGGCATGACCATAAAAAGGTGGTTCATGCTTGGAAACCCTCCACTGTGGCTGAATTACAACAATTCTGCAAGGATGAGTGGGATAAAATACCTCCAGAGCATTGTAAAAGTCTCATTGTCGGTTATCGCAAATGCTTGATTGCAGTTGTTGCTGCTAGTAGTGGCCCAACTAGTTACTAGGTTTAGGGGGCAATTACTTTTTCACACAGGGCCCTGTAGGTTTGGATTTTTTTTTTTCCTTAATAATAAAGACCTTCATTCAAAAAATGCATTTTGTGATTACTTGTGTTATCTTTGTCTAATATTTAAATGTGTTTGGTTATTGAAACATTTAAGTGTAATGCAAAATAATAGGAAATCAGGAAGGGGGTAAAACACTTTTTCACACAACTGTAAATATGTAAATCCGATGAAGTCCCTTACAAACTCTCATCTTCATCTCAAAGAGGAAGAAAGAAAAAATATTTCAACAAAGTCTAATTATTGTTCTCATATGATGAATACCCAAAGGTGTTTGACAATACTTACAGGCATGAAATGCCTCCTCTGACAACAATCGGTCTGGATGGCCCAGTATGATAATGATTTAGTGTCCCGAGAGGAGGCACTTCAGGTAAAGCACGTGCTGTTGGCCATTCTAAATAAATGGAATTGAAAAAGTGAGAGACCCCATAAATTTATCTTCTGACATAAAATACAGTCGCTAAAGTCTGTGTTTGATGGCCATAAGTTGGAAGCACCACCGATCACTGATTTCCAGAGGCTGCAATGTTTGATGAGTCTCCTAAATCAATTTACAGTTACTTGGATATTTTAATTTTATTAGTAGGCGGTGAAACTTTCACAGTCATTCTTACGTGGAATTTCAAAGTAAGTGCTTCAGGCTCATCAGATTGAGAAGATCTATTTAACTATGTCTGCAGTTTTGTATTGTGATATCTTGTGACCAGAGGCATAGCTAGGGTTTAGCTCAGTGAGGGGGTTGGGCGACGGACATCTGAGGGGGCCCCTAACCAGGTAACCATGTTCACAACTAAGGTGGTGCACCCTGATCTTAGGTATAGGAGAACCTCAGCAGATGACTATGCTGTTACTGAAAATAAATCTCTACACAAAGAAAAACACATAACTGCCATAAAGTGACAATATAGTGGTAGATACCAACAGAGGCATATCTGAGGGGGGTAGGAGGGGCATCTGACTTAGGTGCAGCCAGCAGAGGGTGTTGTCAGGCCACCTGGTGCGGTGGTCTGAGGTGTCTCCCCCACAGCTGCATTTTGCCGCCACCCGGTCTGAGAAGGTGTAGTGATCAATTGTGCTCAAATCTTTCAGACGGGGACAATGTGAGAGAAGACACTATGCGGAGGGAGAGCGAAATGCGTGAGGAGACAATTGAGGGCAATACTGTGAGGAAGCAGTATGGGGGGAGAGAAAAGTGTGAGAGGGCACAGAATAGAGACTGAGTAGTGTGGGAGCTAACACCTATTTCTAACCTGCACAAACTCCACAGTCTAATGATACCCCAATACTGAGCAGCTGCTGTCGTATGTGTCCTTATTACTGCACCTACTGTGTGGTACAAAAACATCGCTCCTCTTAGTGCCCCACATAGTAATGCTGCCACTGTATACCTTACAAAATAAAATTCCTCCTTTGTGCAGTCTAGATAGTAAAATTGCCATGTAGAAAATATAAATGCCCTGTGAGAATGACCTAGAAAGTAATAATGCATTATATATGCACCTTTGACTATGATAATAATAGCATTTAATAATATCCGAGTCCCCCATTTCCCCCATTTACAGTACTAATGTCCTTCGAGTCCCCCTACGTACAGCAATAATGTCCCCTGATCCCCCCCTATGTACACCTCCCCTATACTCAGTATGATGTCTCCACATCTCCCGTATGCAAAGGGTAATGCCCCCAGCTTCCCTAATGCACCCCAGCTTCCTTATAAACAATATGATGGGCCCACTGCTCCCCTGTATATAGTATGATAGGCCCACAGCTTCCCTATACACAGTATGATGGGCCCATAGCTTCTTGATGCACAGTGTGATGGGCCCAGAGATACTTTATGCAAATCATGTGCACCCCTTTACCATTTAATAATGTCCCATGTCCTCCTATTTACAGTAGAAGGTCCCTTTAGTTCCCCCACGTACAGTAATAATGTCCCCTGAGTCCTTCCATTTATAGGTCCCCTATTCACAGTATAATGTCTCCAAGCTCCCCTATGCAAAGTGGGATGCCCTCACAACTCCCCTATGCACAGTTAAATGCCCCAGCTCCCCTATAAACCATCTGATTGTTCTACTTCTCCCCTATAAACAGTATGATGTGAGAGATCCCTATAAACAGTTTGATGAGACCACAGCTTCCCTATGCACGGTATGATGGGACCACAGCTCTCCTGTGCACAGTACAAAGCCCTCCATTGCGTCCTATACAGAGTACAATGCCCCCATACTGTATGATGCCCCATACTAGTCCCCACTTTGTCTGATGGCCCCCACAGAAAAAAACATCTGATTGACAGTCAATAAAGCAATGTGCTAGAAGCATCTGGCTATTATGCAGGAACAGGTTAGGCTTGTAATGGGATTCTTTTATTCGGCACAACAGTAATTAGAGCATTTGTTATGATAATTTCTGTATCAACCACAAACAATTGCAAATTAGAGATTCTGTAAATGGGGAAGGAAATCAGCATTTTGTCCCTTTGGACTTTGCTTTTCAATGAGGAATTCTGGACAACTTACCAAGGCAATAGCTGCTAAATACATAGAGACAATTTCTCAGGTGGTTTCCGTTATTGCCTGTCATTAAGGAAATAATTATAATAAATCCATTAGGATTACATTGTATTTTACAGAAAAAATATCACAGTCATCCATTCATTTTGGCGTATTGGTTGTATAGGTAGGTAGTGTCTCGGTTCCACCCCTCAGTGTGTCTGGGATACAGTTCCCTTCTATGGGGGGGCTGCCGGACCCCCAGGCCTCCCAGGAAATTTTAAATGGAAGGCCCTGACTAACCGATCGGCCTTCACATCTCGAGAAGGGACCCAGGATCTCTCCTCTGGTCGGTATCCCCTCCAGTGGACGAGGTACTGGGGAGAGTTATGGACCCTCTGAGAAACCAAAACCCTCTGATGGAGGCCATACGAATGGACAGCAGAATCCGTGAGAGACATGGTGAACAGCAGACCGCATGTTATACTTCCCCGGAACAGGTCCATTTACCCGAGGTTAGAGTTGCCAGTCTTCATGTTGCGGAGAAAAGACGGAGACAAGATCTTGTACTCGGTCTGATGGGAAGACTGCTATCTGGGTGGTAGTTGATCGATTAAGCTCATTTTGTTCCTTTGTCAGGATTACCTAATGCAGAGACACTCTCCAGGTTGTTTATTTCTCATATTGTAAGACTACATGGGATCCCTCTGAACATTGTGTCTGATAGGGGAGTACAATTTATCTCTAAATTATGGAGAGATTTTTGCAGTAAACTAGAGATTGACTTGTCATTTTCATCTGCTTATCACCCTGAAATCAAAGGTCAGACTGACAGCTTGACTATCCAATCTGAGACTGTGAGGTGTTGGCTGTCTCCAAGTGTTCATTATTCCAGGTAATTGCCATGCTGCTTAACTAAGCTGCATCTCCCAGAACTTTGCCAGACGTGCATTCAGCTTGTGAGGTTTGTTCTCCTGTGCCTTGAGTTCTGCATGCTTGATCTGTTGCCTGACCTTGGACTTTGTTCTGACCATCTCCCTGTTTAACTCCTTCATCTCTGATCCATTATCCTCCCAGTACTCTGACCTCGGAACGTTCCCTGACTACGCTTTTGTCTCTTTCTTCTGTTTATGACGTACCCTCCAGGCTTCTTACCTTGGACTCCTTGACCATTTTGACTCACGGCTTGGCCGTGAGAAGTGACTAACATCACAGGTAGTAGTTGTATTATGGCCCTGGCACTGGGGGATTGCACATTTTGCATTTGGACCAAGGAGCTCTAAGTTATGGCTCCTGACTTTTTTTTTATTGTAGCAGATTCTAAATACAGTCCTCAGATTCACGGCGGTGGCAGAGGGTTCTTATTAGAAGAAACTGCTTCTATCTCTTTTAGTTGCACATAAAAGGATAATAGCTCATGTCAATGTGACGGGTCTGTTCCCTGAGTCTCTCATTATATAGAACTGCCTAATATTAACTCTTTACACATAAAGAATAGGAGCAGTTAAAGGGAATGTGTCTTCAGAATGTGAAATAGTGTTTAAATCACATGTTTTGGCTACAAGTACTTTTTTACATTTTTGACTGTTTTTTTCACATTAAATAACAAAATTAGTCATCTTGTAATTTTCACAGTGACCAATAGGGTTATTTTATACTCATACTTCCTGTCCTTTCAGGAAGAGTTTACAGTGGTTTCCTTATCATCAGAGACAGGATTACAATGACAGGTACCACCTCTGTACAGAGGTTATAACACAGGATCCACCAATCACAATAGGCGATGTAACTGTTGATCCTGCTCAATACTCCCTTCACAAGGACCTTAGCACATGCTGATCAGGTGCTACAAAACAGAAGATAGGGTTAACGTCGGTTGATTGCGGTCAATTCACATGTGCATTTCCTGAAAAAATAGGATCTTTGAGTCTAAAAAGGCCCAGAGGCCACTGTGAAAATTGCTAAATTTATTTTTATTATAATAAAATGTAATATATATTATAACATAATGTATAATTTTATTTTTAATAAATAATATGATACAGAAAAAAATGCAAAAAAATAAAAAAAATCCATTGTTTAACTAAGATTTTTTTATGTTGAGTCATTCCCTTTGAAGCGCAATTCCAGTTACAATCACAACTGCTAGACTTACGATACAAATGTCTGGCATATATTATAATAGATTTATCATGTAGCTTCCTTTTGCTATGCCCCAATCAATTTTTGTTGAACAGTGAAGGGGATGGGGGTAAAAAGGCATTTTTTTGACACTAGAAAATTGGCCTAGAGAAAATGAGAGACTTCCCCATTAGTTTTCTTTTTCAAGCTGTTAAACATTCTACTCGCCAACGTCATTGATGAAAGGGAACCTGTAAGTACGGAAATGCAATCTGATCTGTGATGTTATATATAAGGGTAATGGACTGTTAAACAGATCGAGCTGGAATTAAAGTGAAAAAGTTACTGAATCTGTTCCAAGGAACCTACATAACAATCTGCTCAACTCCTCTTGCTCGGTAACATGCTCCACAAAGTTTGGACTTCTTTTTCAGTGTAAAAAAATTGCGTTAAGTTCCACATCAAGAATAATCATGAGGACTGAAATTGACCATTTTTCTCAACTGTAGTCTATTGTCCCAGGGCCCAGATGATTCCCAGTCCCCCTTGACTCTGATAGTGACATCTATTACTTACCAGGGTTTATGATTGGGATGAGAGAATTGATTCACAGGACCATGGTCCACTGGCCAGGTCAGTACTCCACGACCGCTAGACAGGAGCCCAGCGTATCACCTTTTACCTGCTGGCATCCGTAGCTCCTCTTTTGATTAGCCAGGTTGGCGCAACATCAACGTTGCAGCATGATGTACACTCGACATCACTCCAGGCTCGCTAATCAAAAAAGGAGCCCCGGATGACATCAGGTAGGAGGCGATTTGCAGGGACAAAGATGAGAGAATCAGGCAAAATTTTAATTTGCCTGTTCACGCAGATTTTCCTGAGACATACTACTCGTGGAGAATGTATTCCCTGAAAATGTAATGTCCCTTATCATGCTCTGGGGTCTTTCCAGACCAAACAAAATCCTTATACTCACCTCACGGCTCACCTCTCTGGCCTCTACGCTAATCACCATCACCCGTCTGGCCATCGTGACACCTAAAGATGGCTGCTACTTGCGTTAAATTAGTCAGGTTTCTGACACTGGGCCTGGACTTTTGGGTTTGATTAGGTGCGGGAGGCTTCTGCGCCTGCGCACATTACATCGTGGCACACACTGTTGTGAATTCTGCTCTTGGGTTCCCTCCGGTGGTTATAAGTGGTAGTGCTGCTGTCTTGGGATCGCAGCATTCATCAGGTGTGTCCACTTATTGCAATCCTGACTGGGCTATTTAGTCTTGCTTGACCCTTTAGTTAGTGCCAGTTGTCCATTGTTTCCTGGAGGATTCACTTCCCTGCCTGGTCTCTCTTGCTTGCTGTTCATATCAACAAAGATAAGTGCTGGCTTTGTTTTCTGCAGTCCACATGTTGTGGGCCTGATCGTTCTAGTTATTTTCCATGTTTTGTCTTGTCCAGCTTGGTCTGTATAAGGATTTGTTTAGCCAAGCTGGTATCTCTGGAGATGCAGATATACCCTCCATGCCTTTAGTTAGATGTGGAGATTTTGTATTTTCTGTGGTGGATATTTTCTAGTGTTTTAATACTGACCGCATAGTACTCTGTCCTATCCTTTCTATTTAGCTAGTAGTGGCCTCCTTTGCTAAATTCTGATTTCAGTCTGCGTATGTTATTTCCCTCTCTTCTCACAGTCAATATTTGTGGGGGGCTGTCAATCCTTTGGGAATTTTCTCTGACGCAAGATAGTTTTCCCTTTTCTATCTCTAGGGGTAATTAGTCCTCCGGCTGTGTCGAGATGTCTAGGGAGTGATAGGTACATTCCACGGCTACTTCTAGTTGCGGTGTTAAGTTCAGGGCCTGCGGTCAGTACAGGTACCACCTTCTCCAGAGTACGTCTCATGCTGCTCCTAGACCACCAGATCATAACAGTACAACTGGCCAACAATGAGTTAATTGCATCTCAGAAGAAGGAAAGGAAAGTGCTTAGCCATTTTTTTTTCTGTAGTCTGTTGTGCCTTTTCTTTCCTCTTTACCTCTGGGTGGTTCAGGAGTTTGGCGCTGGTATGGACGTTCAGGGATTGGCTTCTCGTGTGGACCAGCTTGCTGCTAGAGTACAGGGTATTTCCGATTATATTGTTCAGACTCCGGTTTTAGAGCCTAGAATTCCAACTCCTGATTTGTTTTTTGGGGACAGGTCTAAATTTTTGAGCTTTAAAAATAACTGTAAACTGTTTTTAGCTCTGAAACCTCGTTCCTCTGGTGATCCCATTCAGCAGGTTAAAATAGTCATTTCTCTGCTGCGCGGTGACCCTCAGGATTGGGCGTTCTCCCTGGAAGCTGGAAATCCTGCTTTGCTTAATGTAGACACCTTTTTTCAAGCGCTTGGGTTATTGTATGATGAACCTAATTCAGTGGATCATGCTGAGAAGACCTTGTTGGCCCTGTCTCAGGGTCAAGAAGAGGCAGAATTATATTGCCAGAAATATAGAAAATGGTCTGTGCTGACTAAGTGGAATGAGGATGCCTTGGCTGCAATTTTCAGAAAGGGTCTTTCGGAATCTGTTAAAGATGATATGGTGGGGTTTCCCACGCCTGCTGGTCTGAGTGATTCTATGTCTCTTGCCATTCAGATTGATCGGCGCTTACGCGAGCGCAGAGTGGTGCGCGCTGTGGCATTGTCTTCTGAGCGGAGTCCTGAGCCTATGCAGTGTGATAGGATTGTGTCTAGAGCTGAACGTCAAGGATTCCGACGTCAGAATAGGTTGTGTTTTTACTGCGGCGATTCTGCTCATGTTATTTCTGATTGCCCTAAGCGTACTAAGAGAATCGCTAGTTCTGTTACCATCAGTACTGTATAACCCAAATTTCTGTTATCTGTGACCCTGATCTGCTCATTATCGTCATTTTGTGTCATGGCATTTGTGGATTCAGGCGCCGCTTTAAACTTAATGGACTTAGAATTTGCCAGACGTTGTGGGTTCCCTTTGCAGCCTTTGCAGAGTCCTATTCCTTTGAGGGGCATTGATGCTACACCGCTGGCAAAAAATAAACCTCAGTTTTGGACACAGCTGACCATGTGTATGGCGCCAGCTCATCAGGAAGATTGTCGTTTTCTGGTGTTGCATAATTTGCATGATGTTATTGTGCTGGGTTTCCCATGGTTACAGATGCATAATCCGGTATTAGATTGGAAATCTATGTCTGTGACTAGTTGGGGTTGTCAGGGGGTTCATGGTGACGTTCCTTTGATGTCAATTACCTCCTCCCCCTCTTCTGAAATTCCTGAGTTTTTGTCAGATTTCCAGGATGTGTTTGATGAGCCCAGGTCCAGTTCCCTTCCACCGCATAGGGACTGTGATTGTGCTATCGACTTGATTCCAGGTTGTAAGTTCCCTAAGGGCCGACTGTTTAACCTGTCTGTGCCAGAACATACCGCCATGCGGAGCTATGTTAAGGAATCTTTGGAGAAGGGGCATATTCGGCCATCTTCTTCACCATTGGGAGCAGGTTTTTTTGTTGTTGCCAAGAAGGATGGCTCCTTGAGACCCTGTATTGATTATCGCCTCTTAAATAAGATCACGGTCAAATTCCAATACCCTTTGCCTTTGCTTTCTGATTTGTTTGCTAGGATTAAGGGGGCTAGTTGGTTTACTAAGATTGACCTTCGAGGGGCATATAATCTTGTTCGTATTAAGCAGGGTGACGAATGGAAAACTGCATTTAATACACCCGAAGGTCATTTTGAATACCTTGTGATGCCATTCGGGCTCTCTAATGCCCCATCTGTGTTTCAGTCCTTCATGCATGATATATTTCGGAATTATCTTGATAAATTCATGATTGTATATTTGGATGATATTTTGATTTTTTCAGATGATTGGGAGTCTCATGTGAAGCAAGTCAGAATGGTATTTCAGATCCTTCGTGATAATGCTTTGTTCGTGAAGGGGTCTAAGTGCCTTTTTGGAGTACAGAAGGTTTCTTTTTTGGGTTTCATTTTTTCTCCCTCATCTATAGAAATGGATCCGGTTAAGGTTCAGGGCATTCATGATTGGATCCAGCCCACTTCTGTGAAGAGCCTTCAGAAATTTTTGGGCTTTGCTAATTTTTATCGCCGTTTTATTGCCAACTTCTCCAGTGTGGTTAAACCCCTGACCGATTTGACGAAGAAGGGCGCTGATGTGGCGAATTGGTCCTCTGCGGCTGTTTCTGCCTTTCAGGAGCTTAAACGCCAATTTACTTCTGTCCCTGTGTTGCGTCAGCCAGATGTCTCCCTTCCATTTCAGGTTGAGGTTGACGCTTCTGAGATTGGGGCAGGGGCCGTTTTGTCTCAGAGGAATTCTGATGGTTCCTTGTTGAAACCGTGTGCCTTCTTTTCTCGAAAGTTTTCGCCTGCGGAACGCAATTATGATGTCGGCAATCGTGAGTTGTTGGCTATGAAGTGGGCATTTGAGGAGTGGCGTCATTGGCTTGAGGGGGCCAAGCACCGTATTGTGGTCTTGACTGACCATAAGAATCTGATTTACCTCGAGTCTGCCAGACGGCTGAATCCTAGACAGGCCCGATGGTCCCTGTTTTTCTCCCGTTTTGATTTTGTGGTCTCGTACCTTCCGGGTTCTAAGAATGTTAAGGCGGATGCCCTCTCTAGGAGCTTTTTGCCTGATTCTCCTGGGGTTCTTGAGCCGGTCGGCATTCTGAAGGAAGGGGTGATTCTTTCTGCCATCTCCCCTGATTTACGATGGGCTCTTCAGGAGTTTCAGGCCGATAAACCTGATCGCTATCCAGTGGGGAAACTGTTTGTTCCTGATAGATGGACTAGTAAAGTGATTTCTGAGGTTCATTGTTCTGTGTTGGCTGGCCATCCTGGTATTTTTGGTACCAGAGATTTGGTTGGTAGGTCTTTTTGGTGGCCTTCTTTGTCACGGGATGTGCGTTCTTTTGTGCAGTCCTGTGGGACTTGTGCGCGGGCCAAGCCTTGCTGTTCCCGTGCTAGTGGGTTGCTTTTGCCTTTGCCGGTCCCTGAGAGGCCTTGGACGCATATTTCTATGGATTTTATTTCAGATCCTCCAGTTTCCCAGAGGATGTCGGTTATCTGGGTGGTTTGTGACCGGTTTTCTAAGATGGTTCATTTGGTACCTTTGCCTAAATTGCCTTCCTCTTCTGATTTGGTTCCGTTGTTTTTTCAGCATGTGGTTCGTTTGCATGGCATTCCGGAGAATATTGTGTCCGACAGAGGTTCTCAGTTTGTTTCTAGGTTTTGGCGAGCCTTTTGTGCTAGGCTGGGCATTGATTTGTCTTTTTCTTCCGCGTTTCATCCTCAGACAAATGGCCAAACCGAGCGAACTAATCAGACTTTGGAAACTTATTTGAGATGCTTTGTGTCTGCTGATCAGGACGATTGGGTGGCTTTCTTGCCATTGGCTGACTTTGCAAATGTCAAAGTAGTAAACAATTCCACTCGAATTTATTCGCTCATCTCCAATGCTAACCTCACCTATTGGCCATAGTCCTGCGAATTTATTTGCTCATCTCTATTTATTATCATTAATTTTTCCTCTGGCGGCTACAGTTACAGGAGGAAAACAAATGATTAAAAAAAAATAATTTAAATAAAAAGTACAATAAACTGTAAAGAATAATCCAAATGAGGGATGTTCCGCAGTGTTAGCAAAATTCTGACAAAACATCTAGGTAGCTGCTAATTTGTAATAGGATCGTAAGGGCGGCCATCGGAGGAGACTGTATCTCTCCCTGCTGGAATCTTTCTGTACGAATCGTACCTTAATGAGACACATATCTACTAAAATTTTCATTTCAAACTAAATTCTTATCCGGTAAGTGGCACATATTTCATTTCTCACGTAAACCGAGACATGCATTCTGCCATTATGGAGATAATTATTTATTGTCATTCCATACACAAGCTGAAGAACTCATTAAATTATGCAAATACCGAGCCGATTTGCACACAAACAGTTGGTGATTTGGGAGCACCTGTTATTTTTATGCATTTTTACGTTATAAATTAATTACAAGTCTCTCAATATTGACAGCGTCTTACTGCAACGTGTACAGGTGATTATGTACTTATTGGAGCTTAGATTGTTGAACCTCTTGAGTTTTATTCGTAGGGACCGTTCCTGAAAAGTACCGTTCAACGGCCATCAGCGAAAGCAGCTCACATTGTTTTGAACCCTTGTCGTACCCCCTATAATTATTTACGAAAAGAAAGTTTGTACTACATATTGGCATGGACTGAGAAAAATCATGGGATCCCAGCTGCCAACTCTTAGGGCAGGGGCAGATGACCGTAGAATGTCTCGTTCGAGAGAATCAGGACGATTATGCAAATTGAACTGTGATCAAACTCTGATCAGCGTCAGCATACTGTGATCATAGTGTGATCCAATAGTCTTGGATGAGAAGATAAAGAAAACGTCTCCATTTTTTATATTTTGTCAATGCGCGGAAATCGGAATAGACCTCATTGTAGTGTGATGTTTTCCATGGACTAATTGATTTGCATGACTGAGTGTGATCTGAATATCGGACCAAACTCGGGTATGCAACGATTATTTCCTCGGTCCATGTGTGATCCAATATTTTGGTAGATGGTGCTTTTACCAAAACTACAGTAGTCTGCACTGGCCCCTAAACTAATGTATGCAAAAAGTACAAAAGCCATAACTAACCGCCGGACAGGTATATAAAGAAACTCATAGTATTTATTATCCATACTAATCAAACATTATATCACAGACTTAATCAAAGAGACTCATATTAGCAGATTAGTTCATAAATCCAGTGACTTATAAATTACCCAGATCGAATCCACCCAGCCGATGCAACCCGCTAATAAAACTATGACAATGTGAAACATTTCCTTGGAAGGGAGCACGTCGCTGCTTCTGTCTTCTGATCTCTATACGGGCACAAGTCCTTAAATCGTCTCTTTAGGTTTCTGCCAAAGCACCATTTGTAATCAGCTTGAAGCACTACTGGCTCGCCACTGAAAAAGTAAGTTGTGCCGCGCAGAGCATACCCGGGAGAAACGTCTATGTAGCTGATAACATAGCATGCCCCTTCCACTACTTAATCAAGACCCCTATGCATGAGGTCACATTATTCCTAAGCCACTTATTTCGTAGTGAACGGACAAGTGTCTCTTATGGAAGCCTCCCGGCTGTACCCTAATGGTAAGAGGGAAGTGGGGGATTGACATTGGGCATGTGGGTCTTCGACATACTGCCTCCTTTGTTCCCACAGGTAAGTGCCTGGCAATGGCTTATTCACATCTCCCCACTACAATTATCATGCATGTCCACTGAGCGTCCATATTTATGTGTGCTTTTGCTCTGCTGTATTCAAAAGTCCCATTGAAATGAATGCAGAAAGGGGCCATCTTTACACCCAGTGAGACCAAAGAATCTGGGTACCCCCATTCTGGAGACAGGTGTGGGTCCCAGAGGTGAGACCTGCATAAAGGTCCCTTGTGAGGCAATCCCTTTAAAGAGGACCTTTCACCAGGTTGAGCATGTTATACTGGTCACAGACAGAAGAAGGCTCCTGTGCAAGAACAGTATATGGGCCGCTTGCACTTCAATAGCTTATCGTAATGTAAAATTCACCTGCTTTAGAGGTAGAAGTGGGAGCCCTTAATTTTTGGGCCCCTGTAATCAAGCTGGCTAACAGATGTAAATCATTCAGCTGCGGCAATAAAAACTACATTTCCGAGCTCTAAAAAATACTCGGAGGACACCTGAGCGTGTTCGGGAAATCTCGAGTAACGAGTATATTCACTCGTCACTAGTAATTACTAATTGTCCTCTACTAAAGCACACTTTAGGGAATGTAGATTTTCCTTGCATGTTACTATTGAAGGTAAAGTTGTTTATGTATTATAAAATATCCTGAAATCTTGAAGTTCTCTCTGTGGCTACTGATGATATTCTGACACGTGTTCTGTAGATAGCACTTCACAGCTATCTCATTATCTTCATAGGCAGGATTACAATGCAGCACGTTCTGATTTTTCTAAATGGTCGATGCAGATGAGTCAGTATAATATTCAAATCATCAACTATTAAAATATAAATCAAATTTTATTGGACAACTCTCTCAATGAAAAAAGTATGTTTTTTCAAAATGTAAAAAACTCATGAACTGTTCCAAATTATTACGCACAATAGAGTTTCCAAACATTTTATAGATTGAAAAGAATTGAAAGTGGTCATTTGTGGAATTTGTAGCATTAAGAGGTCACATTTACTGAAATCAAAAGCTTTAATAACCAAAAACATCTTAACAGGCCAAGTTACATGTTAACTTAGAACCCCTTTTTGATATCACCTTCACAATTCTTGCATCCATTGAACTTGTGAGTTTTTAGATCATTTCTGCTTGAATTTCAGAGTCGCCTCCCAGAGCTGCTGTTTTCATGTGAACTGCCTCTCATCCTCATAGATGTTTTGCTTGAGGATACTCCAAGGTTCTTAATAGGGTTGAGGGCAGGGAAGGATGGTGGCTACCCTATGAATTTCTCTCCTTTAATGCCCATAGCATGAAGATGATATTGCTATATTGCTATGGATGGCTTGGTTCTTCTGTTTGTGCCATGGAAGAATGTGGCCAGTCAGAATCTCTATATACTTTGCCGTGATCATTTTCACTCTTTCAGTAACATTAAAATGACCTACAAGCTCTCTCCCAATGATTCCAGCCCAAAACATGACTCCACCGCTTTCTTTCTGATGTCGCAGCCTTGTTGGGACAAGGTGTCTATCCACCAACCATACACTACTCCATCCATCTGGACCATCCAGGGTTCTCACAGGACTCATCAGTAAACAAGACTGCTTTAAAATCATAGAAGAAGCACAAAAAGAAAATGTAGCATTGCTCCTTGTTAACACAGCGTGGATCCAATACCTTTGACCTCCTGACAAAATTTACAAAAAAGGAATAAAATGATCCACATGGTCGTATGAATAAAAAAATATGTAACTTTATTTCACATGGTTAAAAAAAGTTTTTTTAACCATGTGAAATAAAGTTACATGTTTTAAAATCATTCTTCATGTATGTCTGAGCCTACTGCAACTGTTTCTGCTTGTAAGCACTGTTTAGGGGTGGCGGAATAGTAGCTTTTTGCACAACTGCAAGCCTCTAGATGATCCTACACCATGAGTTTTGCGGGACCCAACATGAGGTTTGCTGCTTGATAATGGTATTTTAGCAGCTGTTCTCTTAATCTGATGAATTTGTCTCCCTCAGTATGCCTTTATCTGCACAAACCCATCTGTCCTCTGTATTAGCCACAAATCTCTTCACAGTATGATGATCACACTTATGTATTCATGATATATCTAATTTTTTAATACTTTTTCCAAGGCATTGCACTATTTTCGTCAGCAGAGAGATTCTTTTTCTTTTCCATATTGCTTGAAATCATTGGCCTGCTTAATAATGTGGAGCTTCCTTCTTTAGGCTATATTTCCACAGTGAGCTTTTGGTGAGTTTCTAATGCTGCATATTTAAAAAAAAACCTCAAGTAACCTATTTTAACCTATATTACTTATTTAATAGGTGCAGAAATGCTGCAGAAAATCTGCAACATCATAAACATTTCAGTGATCCAAAGAGCCCTGAGGCACAATACCATCAAGGTACACTGTAAGGCTAAGTTCACACTGCGTTAGCAGCAGCCCGTTCAGCACATACGCTAACGGGCTGCTGCTAGCGCAAGTGCCGGCGTTTGCATCCCGCTAGCGCAGATAGAGCTCTGCTAGCTCTATCTGCGCTAGCAGTGACGGACCCGGAAACGCTGCAGCCCGCGTCTCAGGGTCCGTCACTCAATGACGACACATCGCTAGCGCACGCCCATTGTGGGCGTGCGCTAGCAATGCGTCCGCCATTGCATTCAATGGCGGCGTTAACGGACTACGTTACACCGCGTTATGCCGCGGTGTAACGTAGTCCGTTAAACGGGTCACACTAACGCAGTGTGAACCCAGCCTAAGTCAGCAGGTGCGGTGTCACGATTCCACCCCTCAGTGTGTCTGGGATGCAGTTACTGACAGCTGTCATGTTCTCAATGGCAAGAGAACATAGCATCAGCATATATAGGAACTAGCTCTTGGAAGATGGGAACTGAGCTGACCATGAACTAAACCTAACACACAACTAGCAGTGGCCGGGTAGCATGCCTACGTTGATTCTAGATGCCCAGCACCAGCCGGAGGACTAAATAATGCTAGCAGAGGAAAATATTAGTCCTAGCTCACCTCTAGAGAAATACCCCAAAAGGAGACAGAGGCCCCCCACATGTATTGGCGGTGAATTAAGATGAAATAACAAACGTAGTATGAAAATAGGTTTAGCAAATTTGAGGTCCACTTACTACATAGCAGAAGACAGAAAGGACACTTTCATGGTCAGCTGAAAACCCTATCAAAACACCATCCAGGAATTACTTTAAAACTCTGGCATTAACTCATAACACCAGAGTGGCAATTCCTGTTCACAAGAGCTTTCCAGACACAGTAACGAAACTACAGCTGTGAACTGGAACAAAAATGCAAAAACAAACATGGACAAGAGTCCAACTTATCTAGTAGTTGTCTAGGAGCAGGAACAAGCACAGAGAGGCTTCTGATAACATTGTTGACCGGCAAGCAACTAACAGAGCAGCAAGGTTATATAGCGACTCCCACATCTTGATGGGAACAGGTGAACAGAGAAGATGAAGACACCAGTTCAATACCACCAGTAGCCACCGGGGGAGCCCAGAATCCAAATTCACAACAGTACCCCCCCCTCAAGGAGGGGGCACCGAACCCTCACCAGAACCACCAGGGCGATCAGGATGGGCCCTATGAAAGGCACGAACCAGATCAGAGGCATGAACATCAGATGCATTCACCCAAGAATTATCCTCCTGGCCGTATCCCTTCCACTTGACCAGATACTGGAGTCTCCGTCTGGAAACACGAGAGTCTAAGATCTTCTCCACAACGTACTCCAACTCACCCTCAACCAACACCGGAGCAGGAGGCTCAACGGAAGGCACAACCGGTACCTCATACCTGCGCAATAATGACCGATGAAAAACGTTATGAATAGAGAAGGATGCAGGGAGGTCCAAACGGAAGGAAACAGGGTTAAGAATCTCCAATATCTTATACGGGCCGATGAACCGAGGCTTAAACTTAGGAGAAGAGACCCTCATAGGGACAAAACGAGAAGACAACCACACCAAATCCCCAACACAAAGCCGAGGACCAACACGACGGTGGCGGTTGGCAAAAAGCTGAGTCTTCTCCTGGGACAACCTCAAATTGTCCACCACCTGCCCCCAGATCTGATGCAATCTCTCCACCACAGCATCCACTCCAGGACAATCCGAAGATTCCACCTGACCAG
The DNA here is from genome assembly GCF_051348905.1 of Ranitomeya variabilis. NCBI lineage: Eukaryota > Metazoa > Chordata > Amphibia > Anura > Dendrobatidae > Ranitomeya > Ranitomeya variabilis. Next base: position 88,834,030 of record NC_135236.1, read on the forward strand.
AGGAAAATCGAGGATGAAACCCCGAATTACAGAAAAACGGGGACACCAAAGTGGCAGAGCTGGCCCGATTATTGAGAGCGAACTCTGCCAATGGCAAAAAAGCAACCCAATCATCCTGGTCAGCAGACACAAAACACCTCAGATATGTCTCCAGGGTCTGATTAGTCTGCTCGGTCTGGCCATTCGTCTGAGGATGGAAAGCGGACGAAAAAGATAAATCTATGCCCATCCTAGCACAGAATGCCCGCCAAAATCTAGACACGAATTGGGTCCCTCTGTCAGAAACGATATTCTCAGGAATACCATGCAAACGAACAACATTTTGAAAAAACAGAGGAACCAACTCGGAAGAAGAAGGCAACTTGGGCAGAGGAACCAAATGGACCATCTTAGAGAAACGGTCACACACCACCCAGATGACAGACATCTTCTGAGAAACAGGCAGATCTGAAATAAAATCCATCGAGATGTGCGTCCAAGGTCTCTTAGGAATGGGCAAGGGCAACAATAATCCACTAGCCCGAGAGCAACAAGGCTTGGCCCGAGCACAAACGTCACAAGACTGCACAAAGCCTCGCACATCTCGTGACAGGGAAGGCCACCAGAAGGACCTTGCCACCAAATCCCTGGTACCAAAAATGCCAGGATGACCTGCCAACGCAGAAGAATGAACCTCAGAGATGACTCTACTGGTCCAATCATCAGGAACAAACAGTTTATCAGGTGGGCAACGATCCGGTCTATCCGCCTGAAACTCCTGCAAGGCCCGCCGCAGGTCTGGAGAAACGGCTGACAATACCACTCCATCCTTAAGGATACCTGTGGGCTCAGAGTTACCAGGCGAGTCAGGCTCAAAACTCCTAGAAAGGGCATCCGCCTTAACATTCTTAGAACCCGGTAGGTATGACACCACAAAATTAAACCGAGAGAAAAATAATGACCAGCGCGCCTGTCTAGGATTCAGGCGCCTGGCGGTCTCAAGATAAATCAAGTTTTTGTGGTCAGTCAATACCACCACCTGATGTCTGGCCCCCTCAAGCCAATGACGCCACTCCTCAAAAGCCCACTTCATGGCCAAAAGCTCCCGATTCCCAACATCATAATTCCGCTCAGCGGGCGAAAATTTACGGGAAAAGAAGGCACAAGGCCTCATCACGGAGCAGTCAGAACTTTTCTGCGACAACACTGCCCCAGCTCCGATCTCAGAAGCGTCGACCTCAACCTGAAAAGGTAGAGCAACATCAGGCTGACGCAACACAGGGGCAGAGGAAAAACGGCGCTTAAGCTCCCGAAAGGCCTCCACAGCGTCAGGGGACCAATCAGCAACATCAGCACCCTTCTTAGTCAAATCGGTCAATGGCTTAGCAATATCCGAAAAACCAGCAATAAATCGACGATAAAAGTTAGCAAAGCCCAAAAATTTCTGAAGACTCTTAAGAGAAGAGGGCTGCGTCCAATCACAAATAGCTTGAACCTTGACAGGATCCATTTCAATGGAAGAGGGAGAAAAAATATATCCCAAAAAGGAAATCCTCTGTACCCCAAAAACACACTTAGAACCCTTCACACACAAAGAATTAGACCGCAAAACCTGGAAAACCCTCCTGACTTGCTGGACATGAGAGTCCCAGTCATCCGAAAAAATCAGAATATCATCCAGATACACAATCATAAATTTATCCAAATAATCGCGAAAAATATCATGCATAAAGGACTGGAAAACTGACGGAGCATTTGAAAGACCAAAAGGCATCACTAAATACTCAAAGTGGCCCTCGGGCGTATTAAATGCGGTTTTCCACTCATCCCCCTGCCTGATTCGCACCAAATTATACGCCCCACGAAGGTCAATCTTAGAGAACCACTTGGCCCCCTTTATGCGAGCAAACAAATCAGTCAGCAACGGCAATGGGTATTGATATTTTACAGTGATTTTATTCAAAAGCCGATAATCGATACATGGTCTCAAAGAGCCGTCTTTTTTTGACACAAAGAAAAAACCGGCTCCTAAGGGAGATGACGATGGACGAATATGTCCCCTTTCCAAGGACTCCTTTATATATTCTCGCATAGCAGCATGTTCAGGCACAGACAGATTAAATAAACGACCCTTTGGGTATTTACTACCCGGGATTAAATCTATGGCACAATCGCACTCTCGGTGCGGAGGTAATGAACCAAGCTTGGATTCTTCAAAGACGTCACGATAGTCAGACAGGAACTCAGGAATTTCAGAGGGAATAGATGATGAAATGGAAACCACAGGTACATCCCCATGAGCCCCCTTACATCCCCAGCTCAACACAGACATAGCTCTCCAGTCGAGGACTGGGTTGTGAGATTGCAGCCAAGGCAATCCTAGCACCAAATCATCATGTAGATTATACAGCACCAGAAAGCGAATAATCTCCTGGTGATCCGGATTAATACGCATAGTTACTTGTGTCCAGTATTGTGGTTTATTATTAGCCAATGGGGTGGAGTCAATCCCCTTCAGAGGAATAAGAGTCTCCAAAGGCTCTAAATCATACCCACAGCGTTTGGCAAAGGACCAATCCATAAGACTCAAAGCGGCGCCAGAGTCGACATAGGCGTCCGTGGTAATAGATGACAAAGAGCAAATCAAGGTCACAGATAGAATAAACTTAGACGGTAAGGTGCAAATGGAAACAGATTTATCAAGCTTTTTAGTGCGCTTAGAGCATGCTGATATAACATGAGTAGCATCACCACAATAGAAACACAACCCATTTTTCCGTCTAAAATTCTGCCGCTCGCTTCGGGACAGAATTCTATCACACTGCATACTCTCTGGCGACTTCTCAGTGGACACCGCCAGATGGTGCACTGGTTTGCGCTCCCGCAAACGCCTATCGATCTGAATAGCCATTGTCATGGACTCATTCAGACCCGCAGGCACAGGGAACCCCACCATAACATCCTTAATGGCATCAGAGAGACCCTCTCTGAAAGTCGCCGCCAGGGCGCACTCATTCCACTGAGTAAGCACAGACCATTTACGGAATCTTTGACAGTAAATTTCCGCTTCATCTTGCCCCTGAGATAGGGACATCAAAGTTTTTTCTGCCTGAAGCTCCAAATGAGGTTCGTCATAAAGCAACCCCAAGGCCAGAAAAAACGCATCCACATTGAGCAACGCAGGATCCCCTGGTGTCAATGAAAAAGCCCAGTCTTGAGGGTCGCCCCGGAGCAAGGAAATCACAATCCTGACCTGCTGTGCAGGGTCTCCGGCAGAGCGAAATTTCAGGGACAAAAATAATTTGCAATTATTTCGAAAATTCTGAAACCCAGATCTATTCCCCGAGAAAAATTCCGGCCAAGGAATTCTCGGCTCAGATACAGGTGCATGAAAAACAAAGTCTTGCAAATTTTGTACCTTCGTGGCGAGATTATTCAAACCTGCAGTTACACTCTGAAGATCCATTACAAACAGGTGGACACAGAGCCATTCAAGGGTTAAGAGGAGGTAAGAAGCAGCTAGACAGCAATTAAGGGCTAGGCAGCAAAACTCTGAGGGGAAAAAAAAAAAAAAAAAAAAATTCCCTTAAACACTTCTTTTTCTCCTGCTTCAGCCCAAACAATTAACACTTTGTGGGCCGGTCAAACTGTCATGTTCTCAATGGCAAGAGAACATAGCATCAGCATATATAGGAACTAGCTCTTGGAAGATGGGAACTGAGCTGACCATGAACTAAACCTAACACACAACTAGCAGTGGCCGGGTAGCATGCCTACGTTGATTCTAGATGCCCAGCACCAGCCGGAGGACTAAATAATGCTAGCAGAGGAAAATATTAGTCCTAGCTCACCTCTAGAGAAATACCCCAAAAGGAGACAGAGGCCCCCCACATGTATTGGCGGTGAATTAAGATGAAATAACAAACGTAGTATGAAAATAGGTTTAGCAAATTTGAGGTCCACTTACTACATAGCAGAAGACAGAAAGGACACTTTCATGGTCAGCTGAAAACCCTATCAAAACACCATCCAGGAATTACTTTAAAACTCTGGCATTAACTCATAACACCAGAGTGGCAATTCCTGTTCACAAGAGCTTTCCAGACACAGTAACGAAACTACAGCTGTGAACTGGAACAAAAATGCAAAAACAAACATGGTCAAGAGTCCAACTTATCTAGTAGTTGTCTAGGAGCAGGAACAAGCACAGAGAGGCTTCTGATAACATTGTTGACCGGCAAGCAACTAACAGAGCAGCAAGGTTATATAGCGACTCCCACATCTTGATGGGAACAGGTGAACAGAGAAGATGAAGACACCAGTTCAATACCACCAGTAGCCACCGGGGGAGCCCAGAATCCAAATTCACAACAGACAGCTCAGCTGTTCAATCTTGTACATGGGTGTGCTGAAGCTGTCAGTACTTTGATTGATAGCTTAGGGTCCAGTCTGATGCAGGGGCGTGCTAAGCTGTTGGTGTTTTGATTGACAGCTCAGCCATCCAATCTGGGACTGGGAGGTGCTGACTGTCTCCAGGTGTTCATTGTCCCAGGTGAGTGCTCTGATACTTAGCTGGGCTGTTAGTCCCAGACCTCTGCCAGACGTATATTCAGCTCTATGTGGTTTGTCTCTCTGTGCCTTTTGTTCTGCTTGTTGATCTTTCATTGCCTGACCTTGGACCTCATTCTGACCATTCGTCTGTTTAACCCTTCTGTTCTGATCCACTATGTTCCTGGTACTTTGACCTTGGACTCTTACCTGACTCTGCCTTTGAATCTTCCCTCTGTTTATGATGTACCCTCCTGGCATTTGACCTCAGTCTCCTTGACTATCCCAACTCACAGCTTGTCCGTGAGAAGTGACTCAGCGTCACATTATGTCTGGCCTATATGTTTTTCTTTTTTGCAAGTATGTAGTCATCACAACATCAGTTGCAGGGTCAGATAGTTAATTTTAAGAATACTTCCTATAGCCCTCCATTTCTGGCAGTGGCTGTGACATCATTACCCTCTGATGTACAGTTGGGCTCTCCTGAACCTGTAATTGCCCTCCCTAATACATTTTCAGAAGAAAGAGACCAGTTTAGGGTGTTCAGGGAGAGCTGTAGGTTATTTTTTACCCTGGTACGCTGTGCCCAGTCATTAGGGAATGAGTTCCAGAGGGTAGGAATAATCATGCACCTATTGAAAAGAGGTCCTCAGACCTGGGCATTTTCCTTTTCCTCACAAGCCCCCAAACTATCTTCTCTTGATGTCTTTTTTGATAGTTTAGCTCTGATCTGTGATGAGCCCAACAGGATACAGGTTGCTGAGGCTAAAATAATGAGCGTGGCACATGGGGGGGGGGGGGTTGTACACCTGAGGACTACTGCAACAGAGTTCCAGCATTGGTCCACTGAAGTTCTATGGAACAATGCTTCTCTCAGGTGCCAGTTTCACAAAGGCTTTTCCAAACCTCTTATGGACGCTTTAGTCCTTAATGACATGCCTTGTTCTCTGGCCATGACCCAGGCCATACGAATGGATCGCAGAATCAGTGAGAGATGTGCTGAACAATAGGCAGCCCGTTATACTTCGTAGAGCAGGTCCATTTACAGTATATGGAGCCATTGGAGGTTAGAGTTGCCAGTCTGTTGTGAATTAGACTTTTTTTGCTCCCTCTTGTGGTCACTAGTGATATGACTCTGGGATTGTCTTTCCTCAGTTTGGCACCCACCTGGGTCGTTAGTCCAGGGGTGTTGCTATATAAACTTCCTGGATTCTCAGTCCAGTGCCTGGCATCGTTGTAATCAGTTCCTTTCTGTTTGCTTCTGTCTGCTTGTCCTGGATCTTGCAAAATTAAGCTAAGTCCTGCTTCCTTGTTTTTTGGTTAATTGCATTGCTATTATTTTTTGTCCAGCTTGTACGAAATGTGATTCCTGATTCTGCTGGAAGCTCTAGGGGGCTGGTGTTCTCCCCCCGGGCCGTTAGACGGTTCGGGGGTTCTTGAATATCCAACGTGGAAATTTTTATAGGGTTTTTGCTGACCGTATAAGTCATCTTACTATATTCTGCTATTAGTCAGTGGGCCTCTCTTTGCTAAATATCTAGTTCATTCTTGCGTTTGTCTTTTCTCCTTACCTCACCGTTATTATTTGTTGGGGGCTTGTATCCAACTTTTGGGGTCTTTTCTCTGGAGGCAAGAAAGGTCTTTCTTTTCCCTTCTAGGGTTAGTTAGTTCTCCGGCTGGCGCGAGACGTCTAGAACCAACGTAGGCACGTTCCCCGGCTGCTGCTATTTGTGGTGCTAGGATTAGATATATGGTCAGCCCAGTTACCACTGCCCTATGAGCTGGTTTTTTGTGTTTGCAGATTTGGTATGTATTTTTGAGACCCTCTGCCATTGGGGTCATAACAGTATGCCAGGCCAAGTTTGAATGTTTAATGCATTGTAGAAGTGGGATTACAAGAAAGGAAAGTCTGAGTTGTTTTTTTTTTTTTTTTCTTTCCTCTCTTTTTTCCTCCCCTTTACCTCTGAGTGGCTTGTGCTTGCTGCAGACATGAATGTCCAGACTTTGATTACAAGTGTGGATCAGCTTGCTGCTCGTGTGCAGGGTATACAAGATTTTGTTACCAGTAGTCCAATGTCTGAACCTAAAATACCTATTCCTGAGCTGTTCTCTGGAGACCGATTTAAGTTTAGGAATTTCAGGAATAATTGTAAATTGTTTCTATCTCTGAGACCCCGTTCATCTGGAGATTCAGCTCAGCAAGTAAAAATTGTTATCTCTTTCTTACGGGGCGACCCTCAGGATTGGGCCTTCTCGCTAGCGCCAGGAGATCCGGCATTGGCAAATGTTGATGCGTTTTTTCTGGCGCTCGGATTGCTTTACGAGGAACTCAATCTTGAAATTCAGGCAGAAAAAGCCTTGTTGGCTATTTCTCAGGGGCAGGATGAAGCTGAAGTGTATTGCCAAAAATTTCGGAAATGGTCCGTGCTTACTCAGTGGAATGAGTGTGCTCTGGCCGCAAATTTCAGAAATGGCCTTTCTGAAGCCATTAAGAATGTGATGGTGGGTTTCTCCATTCCTACAGGTCTGAATGATTCCATGGCGATGGCTATTCAAATTGACCGGCATTTGCGGGAGCGCAAAGCCGCGAATCCTCTGGTGGTGTTGTCTGAACAAACACCTGATTTAATGCAATGTGGTAGAATTCAGACTAGAAATGAACGGAAAAATCATAGACGTCAGAATGGGTTGTGTTTTTACTGTGGTGATTCTACACATGTTATATCAGCATGCTCTAAACGCCTAACTAGGGTTGTTAGTCCTGTCGCCATTGGTAATTTGCAACCTAAATTTATTTTGTCTGTGACTTTAATTTGCTCATTGTCCTCCTACCCTGTTATGGCGTTTGTGGATTCAGGTGCTGCCCTGAGTCTTATGGATCTGTCGTTTGCCAAGCGCTGTGGTTTTGTTCTTGAGCCATTGGTAAATCCTATCCCTCTTAGAGGTATTGATGCTACGCCATTGGCGGAAAATAAACCGCAGTTTTGGACACAGGTAACCATGTGCATGACTCCTGAACATCGGGAGGTGATTCGTTTTCTTGTTCTGCATAAAATGCATGATTTGGTCGTTTTGGGTCTGCCATGGTTACAGACCCATAATCCAGTCTTGGATTGGAAGGCAATGTCTGTGTCAAGTTGGGGCTGTCAGGGAATTCATGGTGACTCCCCGCCGGTGTCTATTGCTTCCTCTACTCCTTCGGAAGTTCCTGAGTATTTGTCTGATTACCAGGATGTATTCAGCGAGTCCAGCTCCAGTGCTCTTCCTCCTCATAGGGACTGTGACTGCGCTATAGATTTGATTCCAGGTAGGTAAATTTCCTAAGGGAAGATTATTTAATCTGTCTGTACCTGAGCATACCGCAATGCGTTCGTATATCAAGGAATCTCTGGAGAAGGGGCATATCCGTCCATCCTCTTCCCCTCTTGGTGCGGGATTCTTTTTTGTGGCCAAGAAGGACGGATCTTTGAGACCTTGTATTGACTATCGGCTTCTGAATAAAATCACTGTTAAATTTCAGTATCCTTTGCCTCTGTTGTCGGACTTGTTTGCCCGGATTAAAGGTGCCAAGTGGTTCACCAAGATAGATCTTCGTGGTGCGTACAACCTTGTGCGCATTAAGCAAGGAGATGAATGGAAAACTGCATTTAATACGCCCGAAGGTCATTTTGAGTACTTGGTGATGCCTTTCGGGCTCTCTAATGCTCCTTCAGTGTTTCAGTCCTTTATGCATGATATTTTCCGGAAGTATCTGGATAAATTTATGATTGTTTATCTGGATGATATTCTGTTTTTTTCTGATGATTGGGACTCGCATGTAGAGCAGGTCAGGATGGTGTTTCAGGTTTTGCGTGAGAATGCTTTGTTTGTTAAGGGCTCAAAGTGTCTCTTTGGAGTACAGAAGGTTCCCTTTTTGGGTTTTATTTTTTTCCCCTTCTGCGGTGGAGATGGACCCAGTCAAGGTCCGAGCTATTCATGATTGGACTCAACCCACGTCAGTTAAGAGTCTTCAGAAGTTCTTGGGTTTTGCTAACTTCTACCGTCGTTTTATCGCTAATTTTTCTAGCGTTGTTAAACCTTTGACAGATATGACCAAGAAAGGTTCTGATGTTGCTAACTGGGCTCCTGCAGCCGTGGAAGCTTTTCAAGAGTTGAAGCGCCGGTTTACTTCAGCGCCTGTTTTGTGCCAGCCTGATGTCTCACTTCCCTTTCAGGTTGAAGTGGATGCTTCTGAGATTGGGGCAGGGGCCGTTTTGTCGCAGAGAGGCCCTGGTTGCTCTGTAATGAGACCATGTGCTTTCTTCTCTAGGAAGTTTTCGCCTGCTGAGCGGAATTATGATGTTGGCAATCGGGAGTTGCTGGCCATGAAGTGGGCATTTGAGGAGTGGCGTCATTGGCTCGAGGGTGCTAAGCATCGTGTGGTGGTCTTGACTGATCACAAGAATCTGATGTATCTCGAGTCTGCTAAACGCCTGAATCCTAGACAGGCCCGTTGGTCATTGTTTTTCTCCCGTTTTGACTTTGTGGTCTCGTATTTACCAGGTTCAAAGAATGTGAAGGCTGATGCTCTTTCAAGGAGCTTTGTGCCTGACTCTCCTGGAGTCGCAGAACCAGTTGCTATTCTTAAAGAGGGAGTAATTTTGTCAGCCATTTCTCCGGATTTGCGACGTGTGTTGCAGAGATTTCAGGCTGGTAGACCTGACTCTTGTCCACCTGACAGACTGTTTGTTCGTGATAAGTGGACCAGCAGAGTCATTTCCGAGGTTCATTCCTCGGTGTTGGCAGGGCATCCGGGAATTTTTGGCACCAGAGATGTGGTGGCTAGGTCCTTTTGGTGGCCTTCCTTGTCACGGGATGTGCGGTCATTTGTGCAGTCCTGTGGGACATGTGCTCGGGCTAAGCCTTGCTGTTCTCGTGCCAGCGGCTTGCTCTTGCCCTTGCCTGTCCCGAAGAGGCCTTGGACACACATTTCCATGGATTTCATTTCAGATCTTCCGGTGTCTCAAGGTATGTCTGTCATCTGGGTGGTATGTGATCGCTTTTCCAAGATGGTCCATTTGGTATCTTTGCCTAAACTGCCTTCCTCTTCCGATCTGGTTCCCTTGTTCTTTCAGAATGTGGTTCGTTTACACGGCATTCCTGAGAATATCGTGTCTGACAGAGGATCCCAGTTTGTTTCCAGGTTCTGGCGATCCTTTTGTGCTAAGATGGGCATTGATTTGTCGTTTTCGTCTGCCTTTCATCCTCAAACTAATGGACAAACGGAGCGAACTAATCAGACTCTGGAGGCTTATTTGAGGTGTTTTGTTTCTGCAGATCAGGATGATTGGGTGACCTTCTTGCCGTTGGCTGAGTTTGCCCTTAATAATCGGGCTAGTTCCGCTACCTTGGTTTCGCCATTTTTTTGCAACTCTGGTTTCCATCCTCGTTTTTCCTCGGGACATGTGGAGCCTTCTGACTGTCCTGGGGTAGATTCCGTGGTGGATAGGTTGCAGCATATCTGTAATCATGTGGTGGACAACTTGAAGTTGTCACAGGAGAAGGCTCAGCGTTTTGCCAACCGCCGCGGTGTGGGTCCCCGACTTCGTGTTGGGGATTTAGTATGGCTGTCTTCTCGATTTGTTCCTATGAAGGTCTCCTCTCCTAAATTTAAGCCTCGCTTCATCGGTCCTTACAGGATATTGGAAATCCTTAATCCTGTGTCCTTTCGCTTGGATCTTCCGGTGTCGTTTGCCATTCACAACGTGTTCCATAGGTCTTTGTTGCAGCGGTACGTTGTGCCTGTGGTTCCTTCTGTTGAGCCTCCTGCTCCGGTGTTGGTTGAGGGCGAGTTGGAGTACGTGGTGGAGAAGATCTTGGATTCTCGTCTCTCCAGGCGGAGGCTTCAGTATCTGGTCAAGTGGAAGAGCTATGGTCAGGATGATAATTCCTGGGTGGTTGCCTCTGATGTGCATGCGGCCGATTTAGTTCGTGCCTTTCACGCTGCTCATCCTGATCGCCCTGGTGGTCTTGGTGAGGGTTCGGTGACCCCTCCTTAAAGGGGGGGTACTGTTGTGAATTAGACTTTTTTGGCTCCCTCTTGTGGTCACTAGTGATATGACTCTGGGATTGTCTTTCCTCAGTTTGGCACCCACCTGGGTCGTTAGTCCAGGGGTGTTGCTATATAAACTTCCTGGATTCTCAGTCCAGTGCCTGGCATCGTTGTAATCAGTTCCTTTCTGTTTGCTCCTGTCTGCTTGTCCTGGATCTTGCAAAATTAAGCTAAGTCCTGCTTCCTTGTTTTTTGGTTATTTGCATTGCTATTATTTTTTGTCCAGCTTGTACTAAATGTGATTCCTGATTCTGCTGGAAGCTCTAGGGGGCTGGTGTTCTCCCCCCGGGCCGTTAGACGGTTCGGGGGTTCTTGAATATCCAGCGTGGAAATTTTGATAGGGTTTTTGCTGACCATATAAGTCATCTTACTATATTCTGCTATTAGTCAGTGGGCCTCTCTTTGCTAAATATCTAGTTCATTCTTGCGTTTGTCTTTTCTCCTTACCTCACTGTTATTATTTGTTGGGGGCTTGTATCCAACTTTTGGGGTCTTTTCTCTGGAGGCAAGAAAGGTCTTTCTTTTCCCTTCTAGGGTTAGTTAGTTCTCCGGCTGGCGCGAGACGTCTAGAACCAACGTAGGCACGTTCCCCGGCTGCTGCTATTTGTGGTGCTAGGATTAGATATATGGTCAGCCCAGTTACCACTGCCCTATGAGCTGGTTTTTTGTGTTTGCAGATTTGGTATGTATTTTTGAGACCCTCTGCCATTGGGGTCATAACACCAGTCTTTGTGTTGTGGAGAAAAAACGTAGACAAGATCTTGGACTCTGTCTGTACTGTGTTCTCTCTTGACATTTTCTCAAGAATTGCCCAACTCTTCCTCAGGCAAGCAAACAATTGAGAGAACGTTTGCATCTGGGTGATGGCTGAGGAGGTCACCCGACTCCCAGGTACCTTTTTCGCTCTGAATTCATCTCCTGATTTGTTTTGGATAATTTACCTGCTAGGTTGGTACTGGGACTTCCATGGCTGCATATTCATAATCTTGTTATTGATTGGTGTCAGAAGGAGATTGTTAAATGGAGCTCCAATTGTTACAAGGCTCAAATCTGAACAAATATGCTCTGCTAGTCTAAAGGGTCTGCTGGGGTACCTGAAGAATGTGTTCTCGGAAAAAGAGGCGGAGACACTACCTCCCCATCATCCTTATGTTTGTGCTATTAATCTTGTGCCTAATGCCAAATTACCAAAAGCTCACCTTTACAATTTCTCTGGGCCTGAACAGACCGTCATGAAATAATGTGTTAAAGAACATTTACAGAAGAGTGATATCCATCCTTCCTCCTCCCCTATAGCTGCCAGATTTTTCTTTGTAAAAAAGAAAGATGGGGGTCTCCGTCCTTGCCTCAATTTCCGATAACTAAGCAAAATCATGGTTAAAACTACTTATCCACATCCACTTACCCCCAACCTATATAATCAGCTTCTCGGGGCCAGGTGGTTTTCTAAACGTGATCTTAGAGGGGCTTACAATTTAATGCACATCCAGAAGGGTGATAAGTGGAAAACGGCATTCTTAATGTCGAGGGTCTATTTGAACATTTTATTAATTAAATTTTCTCTGTTTGCATTAGAAGATATAACCTCACCATCCGAAACTAAATTATCTCAGATTTAAAGAAGAGATATACAGTGGGTACGCAAAGTATTCAGACCCCTTTAAATTTTTCTCTGTTTGTTTCATTGCAGCCATTTGATTAGTTCAAATAAGTTCATTATTTTCTCATTAATGTACACTCTGCACCCCATCTTGACTGGAAAAAAAAAAACAGAAATGTACAAATTTTTGCATATTTATTAAAAAAGAAAAACAGATTTGAAAAACATAATGTATCAGTATTTGTTTCAATAAGTAAAAAAAATAATAGAGGTAAAAATAGTGGTAGTAATTCCCTGTTAAATTAGTTTTTCTCATCATCAATGTGCTATCACTGGCTTAGGAGGGAAAAATCCCATACAGTTCCAAGAAACTATTAGATTACTTTAATGGCGTGTACAATCCACGGTGATCTTAGGTTAGTACCTTTGATGAATAGTAGTCAGGTATAGTGGACCGCTATGCGGACCCTACAATGCAGCCATGTAGATGACGCCTAATCTTGACTGTGTCCTTCATTATATTTATTACTTAGAATTACTATGTAATTTTTTTCCCGCAGATCATCTTTGTTCTGTTGCAGAGTTGGACAGATTCGACAGCTCTATAATCTGGGCAAAATCATAACAGTCTATTGGGATGAAAATAAAAACAAACAATAGAAATCTCAGGAGATATGCTAAAAGATAAAAGACGTCTCTTCAAAAAAATACCTCATTTGCTTATCAAAGTACCTGTAAGTCACATAATACGTGCACCGTTGGCCACTGACAAGTCACTTCCAACAGTAAGAACAGTCTCCCTGTATGTTATCCTTAACTCCATCTTCTCTCTCCCTCTTCCTTCATTCCTCCTTTCTCCTCTTTCCTCCTTTTTCTCTCCCCTCTCTTTTCTATCATGGCTTTTTTTTCTGTCATCAGTCCTGCCAGTATTTATCTTAACCAGTAGAGATGAGTGAATTGATCTAATGCATATTGAACTTGAGTAAAATTGTTAGAAATCTACTGTTAAAGGGCTCACCTTATGGGGTGCATCCTCTAAACCCAGGCCCAGGTTGGCAAAGGGATCCTGAGGGTTAATGCAGCAGTAGAAAGACATACAGTTATATGAAAAAGTTTGGGCACCCCTATTAATCTTAAGCTTAATGTTTTATAAAAAATTGTTTTTTTTGCAACAGCTATTTCAGTTTCATATATCTAATAACTGTTGGACACAGTAATGTTTCTGCCTTGAAATGAGGTTTATTGTACTAACAGAAAATGTGCAATCTGCATTAAAACAAAATTTGACAGGTACATAAGTATGGGCACCCTTATCATTTTCTTGTTTTAAATACTCCTACCTACTTTTTACTGACTTACTAAAGCACTTTTTTTGGTTTTGTAACCTCATTGAGCTTTGAACTTCATAGCCAGGTGTATGCAATCATGAGAAAAGCTACTTAAAGTGGCCACTTGCAAGTTGTTCTCCTGTTTGAATCTCCTCTGAAGAGTGGCATCATGGGCTCCTCAAAACAACTGTCAAATGATATGAAAACAAAGATTATTCAACATTGTTGTTCAGGGGAATGATACAAAAAGCTGTCCTAGAGATTTAACCTGTCAATTTCCACTGTGAGGAACATAGTAAGGAAATGGAAGAACACAGGTACAGTTCTTGTTAAGGCCAGAAGTGGCAGGCCAAGAAAAACATCAGAAAGGCAGAGAAGAAGAATGGTGAGATCAGTCAAGGACAATTCTCAGACCACCTCCAGAGATCTGCAGCATCAACTTGCTGCAGATGGTGTCACTGTGCATCGGTCAATGATACAACGCACTTTGCACAAGGAGAAGCTGTATGGGAGAGTGATGCGAAAGAAGCCGTTTCTGCAAGCATGCCACAAACCGAGTCGGCTGAGGTATGCAAAAGCACATTTGGAGAAGCCAATTTCTTTTTGGAAGAAGGTCCTGTGGACTGATGAAACCAAGATTGAGTTGTTTGGTCATACAAAAAGGCGTTATGCATGGCGGCAAAAAAACACAGCATTCCAAGAAAAACACTTGCTACCCACAGTAAAATTTGTTGGAGGTTCCATCATGCTTTGGGGCTGTGTGGCCAATGCCAGCACCGGGAATCTTATTAAAGTTGAGGGACGCATGGATTCCTCACAGCATCAGCAGATTCTTGACAATAATGTTCATGAATCAGTGACAAAGTTGAAGTTGCGCAGGGGATGGATCTTTCAGCAAGACAATGATCCAAAACACCACTCCAAATCTACTTAGGCATTCATGCAGAGGAACAATTACACTGTTCTGGAATGGCCATCCCAGTCCCCAGACCTGAATATCATTGAACATCTGTGGGATCATTTGAAGAGGGCTGTCCATGCTCGGCGACCATCAAACTTAACTGAACTGGAATTGTTTTGTAAAGAGGAATGGTCAAAAATACCTTCATCCAGGATCCAGGAACTCAGTAAAAGCTACAGGAAGCGACTAGAGGCTGTTATTTTTGCAAAAGGAGGATCTACTAAATATTAATGTCACTTTTCAGGTGAGGTGCCCATACTTATGCACCTGTTAAATTTTGTTTAAATGCAGATTGCACATTTTCTGTTAGTACAATAAACCTCATTTCAAGGCAGAAACATTACTGTGTCCAACAGTTATTAGATATATGAAACTGAAATAGCTGTTGCAAAAAAAACAATTTTTATAAAACATTAAGCTTAAGATTAATAGGGGTGCCCAAACTTTTTCATATAACTGTATATGGAATGAAGACTTGAAGCACTGGAGGCCACAGGCACACAGGACACAGGAAAGCAGATATGGAGCAAGGACTTGAAGCGCTGGAGGCGACAGGCAGACAGGACAAAGGAAAACAGGTATGGAGCAAGGACTGGAAGCACTGGAGGCCACAGGCAGACAGGGTAGAGGAAAGCAGATATGGAGAAATAACTTGAAGCACTGGAGGCCAAAGGCAGACAGGACGCAGGAGTTCAGGTATGAGCAAGGATTTGAAGCACTGGAGGCCTCAGGAAGACAGGACACAGGAAAGCAGGTATGGAGCAAGGATTTGAAGCACTGGAGGCCACAGGAAGACAGGATACAGGAAAACAGGTATGGAGCAAGAAATTGAAGCACTGGAGGTCACAGGCAGACAGGACATAGGAGAGCAGGTATAGAGCAAGAACTTAAAACACTGGAGGCCACAGGCAGACAGAACACAGGAAAGCAGGTATGGATCAAGGACTTGAAGCACTGGAGGCCACAGGCAGACAGAACACAGGAAAGCAGGTATGGAGCAAGAACGTGAAGCACTGGAGGCCACAAGCAGATAGGACACAGGTAAGCAGATATGGAGTAAGGGCTTGAAGCACTGGTGGCTACAAGCAGACAGGACACAGGAAAGCAGATATGTAGCAAGGACTTGAAGCACTGGAAAGCACAGGAAGACAGGACACAGGAAAGCAGGTATGGACCAAAGCCTTGAACCACTGGAGGCCGCAGGTAGACAGGACACAGGAAAGGAGGTATGGATCAAGGACTTGAAGCACTGGAGGCCAGAGGCAAACATGATACAGTTAAAACCAAACAAAAAAAGGAGTTCTATACGAAAATTAAACTGATTATTTTATTACCATAACTTGTAAAAAGACATAATTGTCCAAAATTTTATACACAAAAAAATTACAATCAAAGAAGAAAAGGAGACCCTAGTACAAAAAACATCCGAGTTACAGGCAATGGAAGTAAAAAATACCATGGTATAAGTATAAACATGAGTAAGCACCCATACTAGCACAAAGAGATGTGGTCTAGGTAATTAGTTTAATTATACCAGTGTCCAAGTGGACATGCATGCCACATACATAGAAAGCGCCAGTTATGGTGCAGCTATAACACAAGTGCATTGCAAAATTCCTTACCCATGGTAAAAATAGTTGTTGCCTGGGACTCCGAGTACCCCCTAACGCGCGTTTCGCGTTGCTTTCTCAAAGAGGGAATAAGGAAGAGGGAATAGCTGCACCATAACTGGCGCTTTCTATGTATGTGGCATGCATGTCCACTTGGACACTGGTATAATTAAACTAATTACCTAGACCACATCTCTTTGTGCTAGTATGGGTGCTTACTCATGTTTATACTTATACCATGGTATAAGAAAGCAGGTACAGAACAAGGACTTGAAACATTGGAGGCCACAGGCAGACAGGACACAGGAAAGTAGGTATGGACTAATAACTTGAAGCACTGTAGGCCACAGGCAGACAGGACACAAGAAAGAAGGTATGGAGCAAGGACTTGAAGCACTGGAGGCCAAAGGCAAACAGGACACAGGAAAGCAGGTATGGACCAATAACTTGAAACACCGTAGGCCACGGGCAGACAGGACACAAGAAAGAAGGTATGGAGCAAGGACTTGAAGCACTGGAGGCCACAGGCAAACAGGACACAGGAAAGCAGGTATGGAGCAAGGATTTGAAGCACTGGAGGCCACAATCAGACAGGACACAGGAAAGCAGGTATGGAGCAAGGATTTGAAGCACCGGAGGTCACAGGAAGACAAGAGACAGGAAAGCAGGTATGGATCAAGGAATTGAAGCACCGGAAGCCACAGGCTGACAAGACACAGGAAAGCAGGTATAAATCAATAACTTGAAGCACTGGTGGACACAGTCAGAAAGGAAGCAGATAATCAGGTATGGAGTAAGGACTTGAAGCACTGGCGGCCGCAAGCAGACAGGACACAGGAAAGCAGGTATTGAGCAAGGACTTTAAGCACTGGAGCCCACAGGCAGACATGACACAGGAAGCAGGTATGAAGCAACAGTTGTGCAAAGTTAAACAAAAAGAACCAAGAGTCTTAATACCAAGACACATGTGTATCTTGGTGGGCCTTCTATATGCCTAGCCAGATGACCACATGGGAGCACGCCGGGCCACTTGTAAAACCCAGCGTGGAGCACAGCGGAAAGCAGCTTCAATATGGCAAGGTGATGATGCCAAGCCAAGCCGAGGCAGATGTGTAACCTCTGCAGAACCCAACAAACTGGAATAGTGTGCGATTTGCTTAATGCGAATTGCCTAATTCGCTCAAAAATGTGCTCAACCCTATTAACCAGCATTGTACTAAAATTTTTATTATTTCTACCAAACATTTAGTATTAGAACTTTTTTTTAAAAAAAATTGAGTCATTTTAGTACGGTCAATAATTTCAATTATTATTTGTATATTTGTAAGTATTATTATTTATGAAGCTTGTAAACATAGAACGCGGACAGCGGCAGTGAGGCTTTACAGGAAGAACGGCTCATTTTGATATTTTTAACCTCGGGAATCCTATGTAGATAAAAAAAAATTTCATGGAAAATCCATTGAATCATTGTCTTCTTAGCAGTTCTATCTAGTATTTATCCAAATAAAAATTATTTTGTTCTCTAGGGTTTAAATTGTTCTCTTCTGATTTCAAGCTGAGACTGTCACAAATTGATGCTTTTGCCCCGTCTCCTCTTTCTGCTGCGATAATTGAAATCACCAACAATTTTGTCACTGTAAAATGGGTCCCTCATTACTTTAACTGCTACTGTTTAGTTTCTCTAGACAAAGACAATCAAATAAGAAGATGCTGTATCTAATATCCTCACCATACTCAAACCCAAGTGAGAGAGTTACTATGGGAGATATTTATACTCAATCCGGATGGACACTCCTCAGATATAGCAATAAACCAAGAACAAATGGAGTTAAAGTCCATAAATATATTTTTATTAGTTATAAAAATGGCATCCATAGCCAAAAGAACATACAAAAAATCATAATTCAAAATGTACACAATATGAAACAAAAAAGAGGGTAAATGGTTGCAAAAGATGGAAAAAGACACAGTGTGGGTACTCCTGATGCCAGATTTACGTATTAATAAAGTGCATCGTGCAACACAACATAGCCAAAAACTGGGAAACAGGATCATAAATATAGGGGTAAGTAAACCTAACCGGCTCTTCTAAGGATACACCAAGCCCTGCGCATAGGCTGAGTATCAAACGTAATAAATATATATTTTTTATAGCCAGAGCCCAAATAGAGCAAAACTGCTATAAATCAACCCTATTGATCCTTACCCAGGTACTGGTGATCAGGAGACTGTGACTGCCCCCTGACGAAGCTGACGCGAAACGCGCGTTGGGGCCACCGTGCGGGTTTCTCCTGATCACCAGTACCTGGGTAAGGATCAATAGGGTTGATTTATAGCAGTTTTGCTCTATTTGGGCTCTGGCTATAAAAAATATATATTTATTACGTTTGATACTCAGCCTATGCGCAGGGCTTGGTGTATCCTTAGAAGAGCCGGTTAGGTTTACTTACCCCTATATTTATGATCCTGTTTCCCAGTTTTTGGCTATGTTGTGTTGCACGATGCACTTTATTAATACGTAAATCTGGCATCAGGAGTACCCACACTGTGTCTTTTTCCATCTTTTGCTACCATTTACCCTCTTTTTTGTTTCATATTGTGTACATTTTGAATTATGATTTTTTGTATGTTCTTTTGGCTATGGATGCCATTTTTATAACTAATAAAAATATATTTATGGACTTTAACTCCATTTGTTCTTGGTTTATTGTTTAGTTTCTCTGCTGCATTTTAAGGGCAGAAAATGAGAATTTGTTCTTCCGGTGTTTCAGTTTACACAAAGGTGGCCTCAGATAATTACAGATTACTCATTCCTGACGACTATAGCTACCTGGTAGCCAGGGACCAATTATGTAGTGGTCTCTCCTGTGCAAATCTTAGTCACAGAGGTAGTAATAAGTGTGTCATACATTCATCGTCTCCATATTCTGCTCTGCCGCACATGTGTCCCTAAAGAGACCGCATATTAATACATAGAAACATCGGATCAGGTCCTGGTGAGTGTGGGCCATCTCTGGATATTGCTTCAATTTCATTTTGCAGAACTATCCTCATTGCTTAAGAAATACAATACAGTAGTATACAAAGTATACTGCAGTGTTTTTATGTGCATGGAAAACACTGCTATATAAAAATGTATAGGAATGTACTTCCACCGTGAAAAAGATCCAGCTCTGAATTATAGGGAGGGCAAAAGGGGGAACTGCATGTGAAATCTTTTCAAAAGCTGGACATACATGTTACACTAAAGAGTATTTATCATTTCAATTGTCATTTTTTAGAATAAACTGTTGTTTGTATCCATGAGGAGTAACACTACATTTCACAATTATATTGTCGTTGGTCAGGATGAGCAGCACGGACTAAAGTTAATGGTGCAGCGGAGCGTCTCTTGATAAATGATATGTGAATCAGTGAGGACCAGGACAGAACCTTATGTAGGGTGGCAAACGAACAACTAGAGCAGGAAGCACCAGAATAAGCAGAGCAATGTGTGTAGATACAAAAAGGAACTGTAGATGTATAGACAATCCAGAACTTGCAGCAGGCAAGTGGTTAATAGCAGAGACATATGCAATCAGGAACTTGCAGCAGGCATATGCTTATGGGTAAAATGTGAAAAAGGCGCTTACCATGCCTTCAATTCACATGAGACGCTGGGAGACTTGTATTGCTGGGTGCCATCCCGGCTGGTGCAGTATAAGAGGGTGGGCATGAGACCTGTCCACCTCAAGAAGACTTGAGGCAAGAGGTAAAAAGCTTATTTTGTGTGTGATTATATTTCTTCCTATGATATAAAGAAAATTATTTTATCCCTATGGCCGGTCTGTGTGAGTCAGGTTCCTGTAGGGTTAGCCCCAAGGCCATCCAAAGAGAGTGTAGGAGGACAGCCCTATAGGGGAACCAATGGGAAGGTTATAGTGATATAAGTAGTTAGTCAGTGTTGAGTAGGCTGTGTGTTGGAGAGGATGTGAAAGGAGAGGACATGTTCATTGGTTGTATAACTACAAGGCTCAGTATGGAAAGAAGTTAGTTACAGCAGTGGCAGAACATCACAGGCAATTGGGGACCACTGCATGAAAGAAAGCTTATACAGTAAGTCCGGGACACGTACGGTCAGCAGAAAAGGGGGACCTTAGGAAAAGTAGCGTCCTGCTGCGATTACTGAAACAGGGAGCATTGTCTCAACAAGCGGCCCCTGAGACTGATATAGACAAAGACTCAGAGTATTGGGATCATAGCAATACACGTGGACCCGTTTGACCCTATCCCAAAGAAAACGCAGGCAATTCCAACTTCTCCTCATGTCCCCTGCGGTACCTGTTGCCATGAATCAAATGCAAACTTTAACGCTGGGAATGGAGCCGGTGTATTGTGTGGAAGATGGAGAAGCAGAATATATAATCTGTTATCCCCTGTTCACCAGTTTGGCCGTGTATAAAATGGACATTGTTTTTAAGGAGTGGTCTGACTTATTGATTGAAAAGGTTTTTACCTTTTTTGCTCTAAGTGCATCGGAAACTACGATGGAAACAGCAGATCCAAGTACAATGTCGCACAAACCCACCAGCATCACTCAATTCTCTATAACTGGCCCCGACGTGGGAAGGGCGACACATCCATGCAAAGGTTAAATTGAAAATTCTTTATTTATCAATTCATTAAAATGGAGGACAAAAAGATAAAACGGAGGACAAGAAAATGAAAAAAAACCTGACGCGTGATAGTATATTAACTGAATCACAATAGTCTCATTTTAAAGCAGATGGAGCCAATCACATGCAAAATGCAATTGACGTTTGTACAACCAATAGGAGAACACAAACACCACATCCGAACTTCAACCACAGATAAACTATTTCAAAAAATATAAAACAAATCGTTTTTAAGTTTATGCCTCTTGATTATTTGCATCTAATTCTAAAATCCAGAAGATTTCATGTAATATAAGGCGTTTCTCCCAGCTGCCTCCTCTATTAGAATATGAAACTTTCCTTATTTTATAAAACCTGAAGTCCTGACAACTAATGGTTGTAGGTATCCATCCAGTCATTCACTGATACTCTCATTCAAAGATCCGATCCCTGAGATAATAGGGTGTAGGGGAAGGGGAATATTTTTGTGGGTTTTGGGTAAACCATGAAATATGGAAATAATGGAATGATCACTCATCCAGCCTTATCAGATAGCAGAAATACAAGATTAGGTTGGCAGCATAATTAATTAATGGAAGCAAATTGACCTCCTGTTAAATTTTTTTGTGTGGTTGACTTACGTAGTTATTTGGTGATGGAGAATTTGTACCAGTGTTTTGAAACAATCAAGGGCAGACGTCCTAGATTTCAAAGGATAACACACAAGATTTTTTTCTCCTGATCATTACATCACTATCATATACCATTCATACTAGTATTTTCTGCTTGTAACTGCTGTAAACATACGAGTGCTTTTTGTTAATTACAGGACAAGTCAGAAAATTCATTTACACAAAGTGACACTTTAAGAGAGTCAGAATTATCAGGAAACTCCTTGAAAAAATGTTTTTAACCGTCAAATTTCAAGCAAATTTATTGACATCTTGTTTGGTTCGAAATAAATCAAAGTTCTGTCAGGACAAAATTGAGATCTTTGGCCAGAACTTTGATTTGTGTTGGTGACAACACAGTGGAAGTAAGAATCAAAACGTTATCCAAAAGTTGACTAAATGGAGATGAAAACGTTTTTTCTCCATGGCTGGATATCTTCTGTCAACATTTCCTCCAAGTTCATTTTTTAGAGGGACTCTGAGATTAAATTTAGCCCATTGAGGATTCGAGTTGGAAGTATCAGAATTAAAGTCAAAAGAATCCTGTTCCAATGAGGAGAGGGAGACATGTTTGTTAGTGTACGCCATCATGTAATAAGCAGAGTTCCTGGGACTGCATTTTATAAGAATAGATTTTGTTTTTCGTTGGATTTTACCCACCATGCATAAACTTTGTCCTTCTTATAGTCCATTGAATTTTTGTTGAATTTTGTTTTGTTTACATTATGGACTCCTGTAATGCTCTAAGACTGTCCTTCATCTTATTATTTAGAGTGACACCATCTCTCGAAAAGATGAATGCAATTACAGCCAGGATATACAGTTGTGCTCAAAAGTTTACATAACTTGGCAGAATTTTTGCTTTCTTGGCCTTTTTTCAAAGAATATGAATGATAACACCAAAACTTTTTCTCCACTCATGGTTAGTGGTTGGGTGAAGCCATTTATTGTCAAACTACTGTGTTTTCTCTTTTTAAATCATAGTGACAACCCAAAACATCCGAATGACCCTGATCAAATGTTTACATGCCTCATTACTTAATACCGTGTATTGCCCCCTCTAACATCAATGGCAGCTTGAAGTCTTTTGTGGTAGTTGTGGATGAGGTTCTTTATTTTCTCAGATGGTAAAGCTGTCCACTCTTCTTTGCAAAAAGCCTCCAGTTCCTGTAAATTCCTGGGCTGTCTAGCATGAACTGCGCACTTGAGATCTCCCCAGAATGGCTCAATGATATTTAGGTCAGGAGACTGAGATGGCCACTCCAGAATTTTCACTTTGTTCTGCTGTAGCCAATGACAGGTCGACTTGGCCTTGGGCTTTGGATCGCTGTCATGTTGTAACGCCAAGTACATCCCATGCACAGCTTCCGGGCTGATGAGTGCAAATTTGCCTCCAGTATTTGCTGATAACGTGCTGCATTCATCTTTCCTTCAACTTTGACCAAGTTTCTTGTGCCTTTGTAGCTCACACATCCCAAAACATCAGCGATCCACCTTCATGCTTTGCAGTAGGAATGGTGTTCCTTTCACATAGGCCTTGTTGACCTCTCTCCAAGTGTAACATTTATGGTTGTGGCCAAAAAGTTCAATTTTGGTTTCATGACTCCAAATTACCTTGTTAAAGAAGCTTTGAGGCTCGTCTCTGTGTTTTGCGTAATGTAGGCAAAATACTTTGTGGTATTTGCGCAGTAATGGCTTTCTTCTGGCGACTCCACCATTCAGCCCATTTTTTTTCAAGTGTCTCCTTATTGTGCTTCTGCAAACAGCCACACCGCTAGTTTTCAGAGAGTCCAGTATTTCAGCTGTTGTTATTTGTGGGTTTTTCTTTGCATCCCGAACAATTTTCCTGGCAGTTGTGGATGACATTTTTGTTGGTTTACCTGACCGTGGTTTTGTTTTTACAGAGCCCCTGATTTTCCATTTGTTAATCACAGTTTGAACGCTGCTGACTGGCATTATCAATTCCTTGGATATCTTTTTGTATCTCTTTCCTGTTTTATACAGTTCAACTACCTTTTCTCATAGATCCGTTGACAATTCTTTTGCATTCCTCATGACTCACAATCCAGAAACATCAGTGGCTGGATGAAAGATGCAAGAGTCTGTCTGGATCTCAGAAACTCACTCAGCTTTTATGCACACACACTGATTGCAAGCAAACAGGTCACAGATGAGGATGTTACCTTTAGTAGCCATTCAAACCCATTTGTGTCAACTTCTGTGCATGTTATCAGGCCAAAATCACCAGAGTATGTGAACTTTTGATCAGAGTCATTTGGATGTTTTGGGTTGTCATTATGATTTAAAAAGAGAAAACACAGTAGTTTGACAATAAATGGCTTCACCCAACCACTAACCATGAGTGGAGAAAACGTTTTGGTGTTATCATTCATATTTTCTGAAAAAAGGCCAAGAAAGCAAAAATTCTGGGTATATAAACTTTTGAGCACAACTGTAGTTAACTGCGGGATAACAGTAATGCATTGGGAAACTAGTAGTGATGAGCGAGTGTACTTGTTGCTTGGGTTTTCCCGAGCACGCTCGGGTGGTCTCCAAGTATTTGTTAGTGCTCGGTGATTTAGTTTTCCTTGCCTCAGCTGCATAATTTACAGCTGATAGACAGCTTGAATACATGTGGGGATTCCCTAGCAACCAGGCAACCCCCACATGTACTCAGGCTGGCTAGCAGCTGTAAATCATGCAGCTGCATCAACAAAAACTAAATCTCCAAGCAGTCACAAATACTAGGAGACCACCAGAGCGTGCTCGGGAAAACCCAGGCAACGAGTATACTCGCTCATCACTAGAAACTAGTCATTGTCTATCAGAGATGAGTTACCTTAATAGCAGAGAATAAGCTTTGTTGTAGCCTGACAAAGCAAAACTTTGAAAACAGAAATTAGATTATAACGTGAAGTTTGATAATAACAGAAACATATGTCAACAGGAACTTGGAGCAGAGATGCATAACAGAATATTAAGTGTGAACCACACCTACAGATTCTGTACTGAGCTGGAAGTTGAATAGAAGTCAGGAGCAGGGAGGAGATAATTAGGCACCTAGCAGATTGGATTGCAGCCAGAACTGCAGGGTGTCAAAAAGTTATTATCTTCTTTATTTATTTATCCAACATAGCGCATGACAGACAAGATAAAATTGAAGGCACCAACGTGTTTCAAGTGGAAGAGCACACTAATTCATGGTAAACTACTAAACTGAAATCCAGAAACAAATGGGGAGAGGAAGAGAAGAAAATGAACATCTCACACTTGTCTGTCTGGGTGATGAGTCGACCGTACCAGTCTCTGTTGATTACTTAATTATTAGTTAAAAGTTTACATATAGTCAAAAGAAAAATTACTCTTTTATGTAATTTTGAATGATGTTTTTAGCTTTTTTAGACGCGTCTAGTAATCATAGAGAACCCACTATTAAAGCAATCCCGGTTGGGTGGTACCCTCAAGCATTAGAGCTTGGTTTTGTGATATTACTTTTTCTCGTAAATGTGAAATCATTAGTTATAGATGGACTGGATGGGGTTATAAACCCGGGATGTAAGAAAGGTCTAAAAATATTACTGCTTGTAAGAGACTGTTGTTCCTGCACCGTGCACTGAGGTTATGTAATGGATGGTGTGGAATCACTTGTAAAGGAGGGGTGAGCTGATTATCTGGTCTCTCTTTGTGATTTTAATTAGACCCCTGGCTGAATCTGAGCCAGGTGGAAGGTGAAGATAACTGCTGACAAACCTGACAGTAGACATTTGCCTGACGCCAGCCTTAAAAAGCCTTGGGTGATGAGGCCATACATGTCTGCTAGATCCCAAAGTTACCTGGTGCTGACCAGTGCAGAGGGAGTCGGCCATAGGAGAAAGGAGCAAAACCTGGCGCTGGAGCCAGGACAGTAACATGTGACTTGTATTCTGCAATTTTCAACCAGTTTCCCCCTTTGTAGGCTCTTTCTGTAATTTTTAGCTGTCTTTGAGAGAGTGGGTAGAGGTTAGCTATTGTGATATGTCCCATACATTGCATATACTGGCATGATGGCTGTGAATCAAGCTCTGTATTAGATTAAAACACCAGAAAGCAGCAGTCCAATCTGTGTGTGCTTCCTCCTCCTCTCCTCTCCCATAGACTTTAATAGGCAACTATAATCTGATCTTTCAGTGAGCAGGCAGTCTAACTTGTTTCAAGCAAGATGAATTTTAGCTCATAAGTGAATAAAGAAGCATATTTCTCTGATAAAACTTTTGATTTCTGCAAATCTTATTGAAGGGGAAGCGATTATGTAATATTCACTAAATGCTATTTTGGATAAACCAGGTGAACATTAATGTGAAAGGAGGACTCACAATTCTCACCCATCAAATAATATTGAGGAAAACAAGAACTGGGCATGTAGACTTTCAATGCCGAAGACTTTTATTCCTAGGGAGGAAAATCCACCAAGAGAGACGTCTGCCATCTTTCTTTAAGAAGGTCACTCCTCCAGAATATCATTTCACTAGCAATTTTGGGTGGTCATCTCTTTTGCTGTATCTCATTACTAATGTCTGCAATGTGATGATGGACATTGGTTGAAAAATTTCCCATTACTGATAATGGTAATCTATTTATATAATTACCTTGAATTGTCTGTCATCCACTTCCGTCTGGACGTCCTCGAATCCCACAATCCACCGCGCCGCACCGGAAGTACGCTGACAGCCATTTTGGAATACCCAAGTGATGGGTATTCCAATATGGCAAGGGAGAGAGCGGGATGGCCAGTGGAGACGGGCTGTGGAGGGAGACAGCGTTACGGTGGATGGTGAGCGGGGCTGCTGAGGGAGAATTCGGGACGGCGGGTAGAGAGCTGGGCTTTGGAGGGAGAGAGCGGGATGGCGAGTGGAGAGCGGGGCTGCGGAGGGAGAGAGCGGGATGGCAGTTAGTTATTATGCGCCCGGGCAATGCTGGGCTCTTCAGCTAGTACATAAATAATGTCTTATACAAGGAGATGTAAATTCATTCAGATCCGGGAACATGTGAATATGATGATATATTATGATCAGACATACACAAAAAGAAGAGGATGCAGGGAATCGATCGTCTCTGAGTTACTAGAGGAATAATGAATCCTGCAGAGGAATATTATAGCCGCTCCGGAGAACGTGTGGGCAACAGATCCCTGGAGAGATGAACCTGAGATGTCTTCTACTTCACCATCCATCTGCATAGTGGTCAGACCGGATGGAAAGAAGCCGCTCCTTCCAATCTCATCAGAGCTATATCCACTGTGTAGTGTGCACCTCCGCATCCTCCAGATCTCAGGGGTTACAGGCCTCCAGGACCATCTCACTCCCATGCTACATCATTTCCTTTCTTTCCAAAAAAGAACAATTCTCAAGGCCCCCTTCGCTTCCTTATCTCCACATTGGTGACCTCAGAAGAACATGTCAGAAACAAGCTAAACGATTATTAACTCCTGTGATACAATCGATCATATTCCGTAGCTTGTTACCCTAAAGTATGTTCATAGGATCCTAAATTTTGCAACCAAACATTAACACATCCTTTATGATTTCACAAGAGGGGAAATGCCTTCATTTCATGGTCTCAGGTGGTAAAACCAGCTGGACATTGTGCAGTGTCTTTCTTAATTCTGTACTTGATCAGATCACATTACACATACAGGATGTGTTCATTTTACCTTTGAGCTTTGAAGTTCCGGGAACACCCCTACAGAGATATCACAATGGCAGAAGGTCTCAAGGTGACCCAAGTTGTCCCTTAAGGAAATTCCCTTAATGTGAAGATGATTATGAGAAAATCCAAAAAATGGCCCAAAGCAGAGATGCACATGTTTGGTGGGTTATTTTCCCACCAGCTAATAGCGGTGGAGATCATCAAGCAGTTTAGTAGGATGGATTAAGTCATTTAAAACCTGTCAAAAAGGGGGTATTACAGTAATAAGAAGTTTTCAGCTATCTGTTCATGCTCTGTTGGACTGACGAAGATAGCCGAGCTGTGCTGGACTTTCTCCTGGGGTTATAGGAAATGAATGAAACATTTCTGCTCCATTCAGTGGATAGAAATACTCCATTCTGGATGAACCTAGGGGGTCTCACCAATCGTACCCCCTCTAAATTAAGTATCTATCCTGTGGTAGGAGATAACCACATATTACCACAATATCCCTTTAATACACCAGTAACATGAACAGCGAGATCAGTCGACCTGGCTCACCCTTAGTAAATTAGCATTTTTACTATATAAAATCTTGAATATCTGTATGTATTTTTATTAACGTGTACATTTTCATCTAATTTTCTTTACACGATCTTAGGGGGCTGTCATCTTGCCTACACCAATACATCTATGAAGGAGTGTAGTGGGCATGCTCTGTGTGACACGCAGTAGTCACTGTGCAAGTCAGGGGAGGAAAGGTGGTACAGATGTCAGTCACCAATTGTGTTGTGCTTGGGGGTCCTGTATCAAGGTCAGTTTATATGGGCAGATAATGAATGAACCGATGTTCATAACAAAGCCTGTACCCGATCATTGGTCTGTCTAAATAAGCCGCTATTTACTCATTTAACGTGCAGAACGGTCAGCTGATTGGATAGTTTAGATAAAAAATCAATGTTCAGTTGTGATAACTCGCCATCTTAATATTGTATATTACTACACATCTGGATCGCCCCCACGTGTAGGGCAATGGGGTACTCGGTACCGGGTCTTTCTCTCTTGGTTCTGAGGATGTCATGGTGGCCCGACCCGGTCCGTGGCCCTTCTGAGGGGCGTCCAATTAAAGGTGTAGTTTGTCTGGTGTTCGTGACTTCACCTGTGGTATTCGGTCAGGGTAACCGACGCTGCTTAGGGGTCCGCTGGGGTGATGGAGTGGCAGCTGGATGGTATACCTTCCCACAGGTGAAGTATGTCCCCAGGGCTTCCCAGATGTGTAGGTGGTGATGGTGGACGTAGTATGGCACAATGAATAACGAGGACACAAAGGTTGCAGTCTCTTTACCTTTTACTGAAGACTTCAGCATCCACAGTCCAGAGTACCGATCACTGGGCAAGCAGAGTCCGGCCGGTCTGAAGGCACATCCAGAGTCCCCTTATCCAGGTGGAAATCAGTAGCCTTCCTACTAGCGCCTGTGTGTCGTAGTACCTCCCTGCTGAGCACCACGGGATAGTCCTCACAACTTTCGTGGATGTTTCTGATCTTCTATCTCTCTCTGTCCCCCAGATGGTATGGATAGGACAACCCGTATGACGGGGTAGGCCTGGAGCTTATTTATAGGGACCCTAGTGACGCCCCTCTCCCATAATTTGCCTCCGTGTCTTCTTAGGTATTAAGGTCGGGCAACCAACTTGGAATTGACTGTCCTGCCGGTCTCTGAAGTAGTGCGTAGAGTCAATTACTCCCTCGGTGTTCCGGCCACCGGCTACGTGCCTCAGAAGGAGGCTGCCGATCTTGGGGCAGAACTCCTCCCGGTATTATCTCCTTGTGCTGTGACTTCGTTTCTCACTCTCCACAATATACTTCTCTTCGTGTCCTTTCTTAGGATGCTGCCGCAATGGGTGCAGGCGCAGCTCCGTAACGTTCTATCTCGTGCTTGTGCAGCGCCCCAGAGTCCTGGTCGTTGCAGTACTGTGGCTCCGCCACTAAGGGGAGCTATGGTACGTCTGATGGCACTGAAGGAGTTCATCTGACCAGGTATCACAGACACCAATATATTTCACAGTCGGGCCTCCAGGGGGAGCTAAGGGTTCTATTCACTAGGCCACTCCTCACATACTGGTAAAACTGGGGGTCAGGCAGGAAGTTAGATGAGAAGCTGACTGGGTTGGAACCAGGCAACACCTTGTGGCAGAGGGTGTTGTGGGGGGAAGATTTGGTAGGGCCCCTGTCAGGGGTGGGATCCTGACAGAGGCCTGGCAACTTGAGAGAACGTCACGGGACCGTGCCTGCTCAGCATAGCGGCGGTGCCCAAGGAAGGATTAGAAGCGAGATGGATTGTGCTGAGTGAGAAACGAGATCAAAGCAACAAGGAGAATACCAGTGGGAGTCGTGCTGTAAGACCGAGGCAACATCCTACTGAGGCGCACAACCGGCGGCCGGAACGCCGAGGAAGTATTTATAAATCTAGCTTCAAGCAATACTTCAAACCAACGGCAGGACAGTCAGTCATAGGCGGGCTGTCTCACCTAAATCACCTATGAAGACATAGGGGGCAACCTGTGGAGAGGGGCGACTCTAGGGTCCCGGAAGAGCTCCGAGCCTACCCGTCATACGGGTGCCGTCCTAACCGTAACATCAGGGAGGGAAGGAGGATTAGCAGAACATCATCTAATCGAGTTGTGAGGGAACTTAAGAAACAGACACAACAGTTGTGGGGACTTTCTGTAAGCACAGCAGGGAAGGACCACAACACATAGCGCTAGCAGGAAGGCACAGATTTCCACCTGCAAAGAGAACTCTGGAGGTGCCATTGGACCGGCCGGACTTGCGCAGCCTGGTTAACCGTATTCCGGATTGAGGACCCAGAGATCTTCAGTAAAGAGGTAAAGAGACTGCAACCTGGTGTCCTCGTTATTTACTGCGACCGGCATTTCACAACTACACCATCATTCACCACTCTTTCACCGGACGTCTCCCACTGACTGGCAGGGCCACGGACCGGGCCTAGCCACCGTGACCACAAACCCCCCAGAACAGAGACTCTGAGGCCCGGTACCGGGTATCCCTCGGTCCTGCGGCAGTGGGGGCGCTCCGTTTTGGCGTCACGAACAGGATCTACTTAAGCCTGAAGAATCGGGTCATGTGTGCCTTGGAACTGTGATTTATTGTGTTTGGACTGTGCTTTATTGAGAGGATTGTGTATTGCCGTTTGCCGCCAGAAGTTCCCGCCAAAAATCGCCGCCATTGCTACTCCAAAGAAGAAGGAGGGCGTGCCATGGGAGGAGACTACCAAAGTGGCGCCAGAAGCGGCGACCGCCCCCTGCGCCTCTTGCTGCAAAGCGAGGACCTGCCTCAAAGCAGAGGACCACCCCTTGATTTGCAACGGCAGGAAGCGGGTGACGGAGAAGCTCGGCCCCGGAGAAATGGCGGAGTCAGGTGCATGCACTGCCACCGACTATCAGACAGCGATAATGAACAGCAAGTGCCTGAACGAGGAAGGAGCAATCCCGGCTTGCCCTCACCCACCGCTCCACTTGGCCTCTGTCAGGATCCCACCCCTGACAGGGACCCTCTGTCTGCAGCTCCGATGTTCCTCCACTCCTCTGTCTGCCTGACAGGTCCTCTCTGGGTCAAACCCAGGTAGCTTCTGCCTGACTTCCTATCCAACCCACCAGTTTTACCCATGTGTGAGGAGTGCCCTAATAGATAGAAGCAAGGCTCCCCCTGGTGGACTGACGTGTGAAGTGTGGTGTGTGACTTGTGATACCTGGCAAGGTGAACTCCTTTAGTACCATCAGATGTAATATCACTCCCCCTGGTGGAAGAGCGACATTACTGCAACGAGCAGGACTCTGGGGCGCTGCACATCCATTTAATTTCCTGTACTATACTTATTTGGGCAATTCCTGCTTATTAGAAGGGCCCCTTCACTGTACTTATCACAAAATATCCGCCCAACCCTCCAGCAATCAGCTGTAATCTGTGAAGAAACAGAACAGTAAGTGTTCAATTTCCCTGCAGCACCCCCACAGGAAACGGTAAGCATTACACATTAATGAGAACACTATTCAGCTTTAAGTCAGATGACTGTATTTTACAAGTGAGATCCAACAAAACATTGTATTGCACTCGAACCAATGTTAGTCTGTGAAGCCGAGCACATGCCCAATTTTTTCCTCAGATAGAGTCTGAGTGTGCAATATACGTACAATATGCGCCTTTATGACACGTTTACATGTGGTTTTTTTCAGAGTTATTTCTTGTGTTTTTTACCCTTTCATCTGAATTGATGAGAATCACTACAAAAACGCTGAGACAATTGAACAATTCACATACTTGGCAAAAACGCAGCAGGGCTCAAAATACACACAGAAAAAAAAACAACAAATTTCGGAAATCTCATTGATTATGTTGGTGCTGTAAAAGCATTGTGCACTTTACACGCCAAATATGCTGCATAAAAACGCAGCAAAAACGCAGTGTGTGAACATACCCTAAACTACATTACTGCAATATAAGATATTTTTTATAAAAATGAAGGTACTTAGCGCATAAATTTATGGCCAATTCACCTGCCACAACAAGGAGGACCTTTCTGTGATAGAACCCTAAACATAATATTATGTCTCTCCCGGGCTAAAAGCCTACAAATATAAAGGGCAGGTAGGATCCAGCACTAATCAGAAACCATCTTAGGTATCATTCAGACGTCCATGCTTTTTGAACAAGTTAGATCCGTTTTTTGTCACGGACAGAGCATGTACCCATTATAATATGTGGTGCTCTTCATATATCTGTGTAAAACTCAAGAAAAAATGTCCATTTTTCTCTTGTATCATGGATGAAAAGTGTAAATACAAGCTTGTGGGTCCATGAAAAACATGTACAGCACACGGATGGCGTCAGTGTACAATCCGTGTGCAGGTCCGTATTTAACATAGCAAAGGATAGGAGAAGCTTTGTAATTTATTTATTTCTCCATACGTGAAAAATACTGATGACACTGATGGTAAAAGCAGAAACATTGACCAAAAACGGTAAAAATGGACACACGAACCGTACACTGATGGTAAAAATGGACACACGAACCGTACACTCATGGTAAAAATGGACACACATACATTGATGGTAAAAATGGACACACATACATTGATGGTAAAAATGGACACACGAACCATACATTGAGGGTAAAAATGGACACAAGAACCGTACACTGGTGGTAAAAATGGACACATAAACCGTACACTGATGATAAACATGGACACAGGGACCAAACACTGATGGTAAAAATGGACACAGGGACCAAACACTGATGGTACAAATGGACACACGAACCGTACACTGATGGTAAAAATGGACACATGAACCAAACACTGATGGTAAAAATGGACACACAAACCGTACACTGATGGTAAAAATGGACACAGGGACCAAACACTGATGATAAACATGGACACAGGGACCAAACACTGATGGTAAAAATGAACACACAAACCGTACACTGATGGTAAAAATGGACTCACAAACCGTACACTGATGATAAACATGGACACAGGGACCAAACACCAATGGTAAAAATGGACACATGAACCGTACACTGATAGTAAAAATGGACACAAAAACCGTACACTAATGATAAACATGGACACAGGGACCAAACACCGATGGTAAAAATGGACACACGAACCGTACACTGATAGTAAAAATGGACACAAAAACCGTACACTGATGATAAACATGGGCACACAAACCATACACTGATGATAAACATGGACACAGGGACCAAACACTGATGGTAAAAATGGACACAGGGACCATACACTGATGACATAGTTATGATAAAAACGGGACATAATCCCGCCCCCACCACATTACTACAGATAATCCTGCCCCCCACCACATTACCACGCATAATCCCACCCCCCCACCACATTACCACAGATAATCCTGCCCCCCACCACATTACCACACATAATCCCGCCGCCCACCACATTACCACACATAATCCCGCCCCCCACCACATTACCACACATAATCCCACCCCCCACCACATTACCACACATAATCCCACCCCCCACCACATTACTACACATAATCCCGCCCCCCCACCCCATCACCACACATAAACCCGCCCCCCACCACATCACCACACATAATCCCGCCCCCAACACATCACCACACTATTGTTATTAACTTAATTTTAAGTTAATTTACCACCTGCGTAAGCGCTATTGAATGTTGTCATTATTTACTTTAGTTTAATCACCAGCAGCGTTAATTAGATGGCAATGAGCGTGCCGAGCGTTAGCTGGCTGGAAACATCTAGTAATATTTATATAGTGCTAACATATTCCGCCGCGCTTTACAGTTTGCACACATTATCATCGATGTCCCCGATGGGGCTCACAATCAAAATTCCCTATCAGTATGTCTTTGGAGTGTGGGAGGAAACCGGAGTACCTGGAGAAAACCCACACAAACACGGGGAGAACATACAAACTCCTTGCAGATGTTGTCCTTGGTGGGATTTGAACCCAGGACTCCAGCTCTGCAGTGCTAACCACTGAGCCACCGTGCTGCCACATGGACCAAATATGGTAAAAGCGAAGACATGGACCAAACACTGATGGTAAAAACGGATACACGGACCAAACACTGATGACACACTGATCCAAAAAACTGATGACTCTGGTTTCACTTTTTCACGTATGTGTTTAAGCACGGATGTATGAATGAGGCATTAGAGTTGGTTCACATGAGCGTTTAAAAAAATCGTTCAGATGAGGGTTCATAATTCCATATTGAGGTATCTGACCTTGGGTTTTCCAAACCAGAGATCACTGCCTGGCAATCCCCCTTATACTCTACAGTATTTGCCCACATCCCAGGCTTTATATATAATATATACTGCTTATTGCTCTGTTCCTCGTCAACCTCCTGACATGTTTCGTGCTTCCTGTGGAAAGTTATCTGCAAACTTCTGGGAAAGGCTTAGTCTGGAGAGGTTCTCACCCGCTGCCAAGCCGAGTCTCGATGTTCAGAACATGCTGTCGCATGCGTGCTGTACTTTCACATGAACCCGTAAGGCCATTGTGTTGTTAACACTGTGACATATGACCCTGTGACGCCAGCTCTCAAGTGCCGCAGTCATCTGTATGGCAAAATACAGAAAAAGAGAAATGTGATTTATTTACAGTTGATGCTTATGAAACAATCTCATCAGATGAAGCCTGGGGTAAGCCATGTCCATCATGTCCATCCATACGTTGTATAGCGCAGATTTCCGGGAGCAGCAGGTCTTGTTATACGGTGCTTCTAATGGCTTACGGGAAACTATGTCGTGGAGATAACATTTTTACCATTACGCACAATTGATATCATAGATTAGTGATTTCCATCCCTGATGTCAAGGAGGAACCCTCAAAAGAATTTTACATTTCTGGGGGAAAAAAACAACTTCCATTCTGCAAGGCTTCTGATTGGGGCAGATAAATATTAATATTATTCTATATTTTGGCCAAAAACTTCGGTCATGCCCAAAATCTCCAAATATTAAAAATAAAATGATGTCCAAGGCAGCAGACGTTCTCCTCCAAGGGATCTCTTTCTTGGTTACCGCATATACAAAACGTAAAAAATACAAGTGACGTTTCCACATAGGGCCCTTTTCAAGCCAAATATAGTAAGGGGTGTACTTGTATATTTTCCATGGTAACATATGGAAGTGAAACCTGGAAACAAGACAGAAGATTAATTGGCGCCTTCGAAATTGGGTGCTGGAGAAGAAGGTTATCAATACCATGGATGGCAGGAAGGACAAATAAATCAATTTTTGAACAAATCAAGCCAGACATGTCACTCAAAGCAAGGATCACCAAGCTCTGACTTGCCTACTATGGACACATCATAAGAAGAGAGCAATCACTGAGGAAGGACATCATGGTTGGGAGAATAGAAGGAACAAGGCGAAGAGGAAGACCAGCAACCCGATGGCTTGATACTATCAAGATAACGGCAGAGAAGACCCTGGTGGACCTATCTAGACTTACACAAGATCGATCTTCCTACAGATCAGTTCATCAAGTTGCCATTTGCTCGACATTTAAAAAACCTTGTATTTTTGGCTTGAAAAAGGCTCTATGTGGCCAAAACCATGCAGCCGCTGTCCTCATCCCACGTCTGAGTGGTACAAAACAGACCAGAGCGAGAAATAACACAATATATGGTGCTTGAAGTACAGCACCCCTTGAAATTGTGGACAGGTCTTGGAGCAAATGATGGTTGAGGTCCATATTCGAGATCATGTAGATGCTTTTTTATTGTAATATATCTAATACACAAAGCATTTGGGGGTTTACAAGGTTCCTTTATCGCGTAACAGAGAGAGACCATAGGTCATCCATCATTTGTGCCAAGACCTGTCAATAATTTAAATAGGTGCTGTACGTCAAGTGCCAGATCTTGTGTAACTGTAAAAGTGGCCAATCTTGCTAATCCTGAAACCCTGACCAGTTTCCATGGGCTTCCAGGCTGAGTTTGGAATTACTGGGGTAGGAGACCAGCATATTATCCAACATGGCATACAGACCAGGGAGCAGATCGAATGGAATAAACAGACTTAAACAGAATCTGTCACCAGGTTATTGCCACCTAATCTGAGAGCAGCAAAATGTAGGGATAACGATCCTGATTCCAGTGATGTGTCACTTACTGGACTGCTTGCTGGAGTTTTGATAAAATCACAGTTTTATCAGCAGGAAGTTATCACTAGAGGATTAGTAAACCTGCTGCCATGAAGTATTTCATATTCATGAGCTCTGTATTAACCCACCACCACCACTGATTTGCAGCTTTTTCTCTATGAACAATTTACGCAGAAAGCTGCCAATCAGTAGTGTGGATGGGGTTATACAGGGCTCAGCATTCAGAGAACTGCTAGATCTGGACAGGGATTCTATCAAAAACTGCAGCAAGCAGTCAATTGAGTGATATACTGTATCAGTCGAATCAGGGTCTCTGTCTCTACATTGTGACGCTATCATATGGGGTTCACAAAACCTGGTGGCAGATTCCCTTTAGAAATAGACATGTACCTTGCCATAAATATGTGTAGGGGGCTCAGCAAGTGAGGTGGATCCGCTAAACCTCCCCAGGCATTGGTGCAGCTTCCATAGGACATGTGGAATTGTGGGGACTAGGACTAACTGGGACCTCAGGAGATGGAGGAGAAGCCAGCAATTCTCAGGCAAGTTGCTTGACCAAAAATAGTTTGCAAACTAATGTTGATTTTGCTAGAAAACACAGCCATATCGCACGCAGGCCGCATGCAAGTGTCAGCTGTCTAAGTGAGGCACCAAGGTTCACGACAAGTTAATCGTGTGGTGGGACCAGCGTCAGAAAAGCCAACCCATTTGGAAACAAGTACAACTCCATGTCATAGTCGCTGTAGGTCACAGGTCGTAGTGCGACACCATAGGGAATCACTGCAGTGTCAATGTCACCTCACACAAGCCGCCGTGTATTGTGATTGCCTGCACCTCTTTTATTGTGATTGCCTGCAGCTCTTCTATCAGACTCATGTTCTTACTAATCTGGCGCTGACAGTTTACACCACTTTATATAATGCAAATACAAAATGGGCGCCGTGCCACGGTCATAAAACAAGCCAGGACGTCTGCGCGCTCATTAACCTGTTCTTCTGCTTTCACCGTCCTACAAGTAACGTTAATCTGTCTTAATCCCTTCTTGTACTCGCCATGTTGTGTCCCCATTCATGTGCCATTGAGCTCGGCCATGTCAGGGGGGTAAATGGAAACTAAATTAGGCTAATGATGGCAGTGTTTAACCCACTCCACGTCTAAAGCGACATCACCTCATGCGCCTCATGGAAGATCATTACCCCGAGAGTGAGGCGTTGTGGAAAGGCCTGAATGGGAAGCATTTCTCACATCTAATGCGACATTAATTGCTAAGCATGCTTCCCAGTGACGGGCGGGTTGTCATGGGGCTCCTCTCATCACTCACATGGCACAAAGTCTCGCTCTACATGAAAGCTGGAGATTCAGAGCCGAGCAGTCTGTCAGCCTCCGCACTAACAATCCCTGCAGACGAGCTCGCTGTTTAATTAATAAGGCTAATTAGGCCATTTCTATTCATTTGTTTTGCTCTCACTTAGCAGCTCCTTTGTATGTTGTCTCACTGGTGCTGAAGTTGTCAGTG
The DNA here is from genome assembly GCF_051348905.1 of Ranitomeya variabilis. NCBI lineage: Eukaryota > Metazoa > Chordata > Amphibia > Anura > Dendrobatidae > Ranitomeya > Ranitomeya variabilis. The sequence goes on from NC_135236.1 coordinate 88,871,341, forward strand.
CGCGTGGCAGGTGGTCCCTAGCATGTTACCCCCCTCTCTGGCAGGGTAGTGTCTCCGTGGACCGATCTGATGCAAATATCTGCAGTCGCCTCTGAGCACATTACCATAGGATTACATTGTGTGCATGTGGCGGGTGGCGGAATACAAGAACATCTATAGAACACGTATAGCGGTGCAGGATTCGAGTGCAGCTTTTCTGCTATGGAAGCCTGCAGAACATCTTTGGTTGACTAACACAATCCCCCTGGCTTGCCTCCTCACCTCTCCAGAGTCCAGTTTTGCCAATTCTTTTCATTTTAGTCATCGTTGTTATATTTAATATCACACATCACAGTAAGAAATCCAATATAGAAAAACAGACAAGACCCCAAACAACCCTATCTGCTGTACCACGGAAGGAGAAGGATCCGTCACCAGATTTATTTTTCACATTTATATAGCGCCATCGTATCCCACATCACTGTCCCCATTGGGACTCATAATCTAAATTCCCTATCAGTATGTCTTTGGAATGTGGGAAGAAACCGGAGAACCCAGAAGGAACCCACGCCAACACGGGGAGAACATACAAGCTCCATGCAGATGTTGTCTTTGGTGGGATTTGAACCCAGGACCCCAATTGAGGCAAGCAGCAGTGCTACCCACTGTCGGCCATACTAAAAGTCAGGTCAGCCACATGGACGTGACTGGCTCCGTGTTCAGATTGGTGTACTTGGCCACATAGCAGACAAGCACAGGAGCTGCCCGTTATTGACATGAACTAGTTTGGTGTATAAATTGGCCCAGGCTAACGTATTCTGCTAAACAAAAAATTCACATGGACTTGACGAGACTTACTTTGAAAACTCTATGTCTGAATGACTGGTATTTACCAGTAAACAATTTTCTCTTAATCATAGCTATGAATAAGCGTTGCTAACCTGAAATGTGTATGTTTAGTGACCCTTAATCTTTTCTTTTTTTTGTTTTTTCTCAAAATTGTTTTTAATTGCATAGTAAAAGTTATGTTTTAACATTTTCTCATTGGTGACGGAGCCAAGTCCTCATGGACCCTTCCTCTACTGCTGTAATAGAGCCATAGGTCAAAGTAGGACCAGGGTATCATATGCATGGGGTCTCCACCTCTTTCCTGAGAGTTTTCTGCAGATAATTTACTTGTGTTGACAATCTGCCCATTGGATTTACCATACTATGGATAGAACGGTAGAGTTGGTTGTCTTCATCCAGATGCCACCTTCATGGTTAGGTAAAGTAGCTGTATAGCTGATGTGACTAATGCAGACCACAGTAAATAGGGTCTTGGGACTATTGTTCTCTATTCTCTAAAGGAAGATGCTGTCTCCAAACTGTATTTGTTTGGTCGTACATTAAGGGAAGGAGTACAAAAGGCAAGAATTAAAATGGGCCTGACTTCCCCCACCCATCCCCCCTTATAGCAGCCATATCGGTTGCCTCTATATTAGGTAAGACCTTTTGTAGCTTGACTGGCTACTCTCAGGTAGAAAGTTGAATGACTGGTAGACCCCTGACTGAACCGCAGTTTCCAGACAGTTATAGTGACTAAGAATCCAGAATTGCTCATTGTTCATCATCTCATTTGCCAAAACAGGAGGTTGGAAATCGTGGAGTCTACAGATAAGTCTGTGGTTAGACTACTATGAGCATATCATTTTTCCCATGGAGCCTTGTCTAGAAAATAAGTCTCCATTCAGAGTTGAATCTCTTCAATGAGAACCAATATCGCCCCTGAGATGCATCTAAGGCAGCTGATTCAGCCAACCACCGTCCTGCTCTATAGTGATGAGGGACAAGACCCCAAATCAGTGCGTCCACAGATGGGTCTCTGGTTTGGCGGGTGAGAACTACTTTGGATATTATTTTTCTTATGGAGCATTGCCTTAAAATTAAGACTCCATACTGAGTTGAGTCTCTTCTATAAGAGGCAAGACCGCTCGGTTATTACATATTGATATAGATTAAAATAAGAGAATTTGTAGATCATTGACCCATTTTTTCAAGTATAAACTTTCGAGAAACATTTGTTTATTTCTTTAGGATAGAAAACAGGAAGAGTAAGTAAGAGGGATGATCAGGGACAGGATACTGTAAAATGGTCAGGTTGGGCCTCCAAGCCATTGTAATGATTGGCAGCAGATGGAGCGCAGTCTGGGAAAATCACTCCCATCAAGTTCTGCATTTTATTTTCAAACAAAAAATGTAAATGTGAGATAAAAAAGTACACTGACTATTTCTGTCATCTCTGGCTGTAGATTCCAGTAACCACAGTGGGATATTTCCGTAAATATTCTAGATGCAACTGCAATAGCCACAAGATCAAGCCGCGTTTTATGTGCTATCTCTTGAGAAATTGCTGTCAACCGAACTATTCTACTTATTGTTTACCTAAGGGATCGAGGACAAGCAACTGAGCATCCAAAACTGGTTCTAAGTGACAAGAACAATGATATGGGGAGTGCAAAACGTATTGGCTCGTTTCTCGGAATATATATAAATGAGTACACCCCCTTTGAAAAGTAAGATTTTAATCAATATCTAACTGAACACAAGAACAATTTCCAAAACTTTGACAAGACTGAGTTTATAGAACATTTTTTTAACCCTTAATATAATAATATAACTTTCATTACAAAATCTTCAATTTTACTCAGATTCATTGATGCAAAAATGAACACACCCCACATCAAAATCTACTACATGAAGTATTTTGTATGACCTCCATTATTTTTAAGGACAGCACCAAGTCTTCTAGGAATGGCATAGACACGTTGGCGACATATTGCAACATCTATCTGTTTCCATTCCTCTTTCAGAGCCTGGATGATGGATGGAGAGTGATGATGGAGAGTGATGACAATTTGTCTCTTCAGAATTCCACATAGTTGTTCAGGTGGGTTCTGATTAGGAGACATGCGTGGCCACTGAATCATTTTCACCATGTTCTTCTTCAGAAATGCAACAATGGCCTTAGATGTGTGGTTTGTGTCATTTGTCACCATTCTACACTGCATCACCAAGGTGACGGACTCAGTGCTACAGGACCCTTGCAGACTCCGGTAATTACCTGGACTTCTAAAGGGAATCACTTAGACTCTTATTAATCTGCAATTCTCTCACCGCAGAGGTATACATGTGGGATACTTATAAGTTTCTTCTCTTCTCACAGCCCACTCCGGACTGCCTCTGCACCTTTTCTACCCTCCATTAGAAGGTCAGTGTCACTTGTGGTATTAGAGACTCTAGATAGGGGTTAATGTTGCTCCAGGATCCGGCAGATTGCAGACTACTTTGTTTTTTTCCCTGCATATGTTTTTCCTGCAGATTTCTTGCATGTATATGGTTTATGCTGAACCTAGGGTCTGTAATATAACGGCCGCGGTCTCCTTTTTTGCTCCTTCCTGTATATTGGACTAGTGACCTCAGGGGTTAATACAATAATAGGAATTAGGCTCTTGGGTGGTTGTATATATATATGTATAGGTGTTGATATTACTTAGAGGGCATACCTAGGCAGCCCTTCTCATACTCCTCTTGCTTCTCCTGATTCTACAATATTTATGTTCATAGGGAGTCCCTACATTACCCCTGGACTTAGGGGTTCTAGTTAATATCGTTTTGTATATATTAGGTTGTAAATATGCATGTATTGTATATATTGGATCCTCGTTTTAGGTGAATATTATTGTGTTAATATATTGTTTACTGTATATTGTTCATGTCACAGATACATGTACAGCATATCTATATCATGTACTTACACTGTATGTTTGTTTTTCAGTGTGGTTTTGACAAAGACCAGCCTTGGTCGAAACGTTAACCGTAACTTAAAGTATCCGTCATTTTCTCTGAACACTAATAAGCATTTGGTGATGCCTGTACTAATAATATAAAAAATACAACTTTCACGTAAAAACCTGCAAGTCTTGAGTGTGCGGCTGTTTTTTCTATAGACATTGGTTTGTATCATTGTCATGCCGAAAAAGTGCACGCCTACCAAGAGCATGGAATTATGGCAGCATCTTCTCTTTCTATTTAGAGCAGTACATCTGTGAATTCACGATACCATCAATGAAATGTAGCTGCCTGACACCAGCAGCACTCATACTGCCCCACCTAAGGAAACTGACACCACCATGTTTCACTGTAGGCCTTCATATCCTTCATATTGATAGACTATAGCCAATGTAAGGTGGAAAGGTGATCATATAAATTAGATAAAAGATAATTGAAAGAGCTGATTTTGGGAGGACCAAAGAACGATCTAATGTGTTTGGGGTAGACTTAAGTCAAACAACTTTCATTGGTCACATCGTTACTCCATGGCAGACTAACCAGAGCACTGCAAACTTCCTACTACCTACCAACATCATGAGCTTTTCTTCCGATTAGTAGGCCACCCGACGTCATGATTACATCGGGAGCAGGAAATTCACAGTGCACTGTGCGCAAGGGTCCAGCAAATCACTTTGCTCAACTCTAGTATGAGGGTGCCCTGATGTCCCCCCAATGCCAGATGTCAGTGGAGTGAATGATTTGGACTAGATTTCAACATGTTTGATCCTTTCTTCCCAGAAAAGATAGGCTGCTGCCAAACGTGCTCGTAACCGCTCATTTCCCTCCTTCATTTGAAAGCTATGGACACTGGGCCATGTACACGTGTATGGGGGAGTCAAAGGAATAGCTGTCAGTCACCAGCTATTGGAAGTGAATGAATTTCTTATGGCCTCATCAGCTCAGCAAAGCTTTCAGATCCATCTAGTCTAAGTGGCTTTGCTCTCCAGACCCCTAGACATATCTTTTCTTGCCATGCTAATAGGGAGTTTTTTGAAATTGGAGAAATGGAGAAATTCCACCAATTTGTCTGACGTTACCAGAGAACTTGTAAGGTGGCCTAAAATAAAGGGGAATGGCCTAGCGGTGCGTTTCTACTCATGTTCTGGTCCATCTGTCTTTATACTTTCTAGATCTGTCGATGGAGACACTTAATGGTTTTACTTCTTAGCTGCTGGTCTTGTTGTCCCTGGATATTCAGTTTTTGTTGAGACAGAGCAAGAATGACATATGAGGCACCTGAGTTATGCCGTTGTGTGAGGTTATTAAGTGAGGCGGGTCATCTCTCTGATGTGGTCATTTGTCACTTAATGAGCTGGTTTAAGAGATTTCCCTGGGATTACATACCACTGGATCTGTTAAAATCTTCGAGCCTTTGCCACTCCCTGGAGTTGACGGCGTGCACATTATCTGGCTGGGGAATATGGACTTCACCGGCAGCTATACTCCAAGCCCCTCCATTATGGACCTAAATATAGAAAAGTACAATGCGACAGGAGATAAGAGGCACTTGACTCAGGCAGACTCTTTTCCTTTTACTTTACAGAAGATGTTCGGCCCTCAATTTTTTTTTACTAATTCTAGGTGTTATATTCATGAGCGCTCTATTCCAGTACAATGTTCTTTTAATTACTTATCTTTACTATTTTAGGAGACCTGGGATGGTTCCAGTGCATATAACTTCTGATCATTATGGATTTTCCCTACATTTCTTTCCAGAAGTCCTTTTGTAAGTATAAAGGGCACCAAAAGTCCCCAGTACTGGTTCCAGGGACAAGTTAGACTACAGTAATCAGAATCTGCAGGAACTAGTTTTATAGACCATAATTATCCATAATCTAGGAGGCAGCATCAAAAGTCAATGACAGAGTTTTCCAGGACTTAGGGCTTATATAGAAAGGCCGATATACGAAAACGAACGTTCATAAGAATGTTAAGCCTTCAGGAATACGTAGGAAAGGGGGCATACGGGATCATGTCACCCCCATCCTCTATCCTGATCATAAGAAAGAATCACAAAAGCGGAAAACTAGAACTGGAATCCACTTCATGTAACGTTTTGGTCTAACACTCAGACCTTCATCAGACAGATCTCTATATAGAAAGTAGTATAGATGGTGGGACGTGATGCAGCGCCATGAAGAACAGGGATGGTTCCCCAATGGATGTGCGCTCCTCTAACCTGATCTATTACTCTTGCTTTAGTGTTTTTGTATTAAGCTTTGTTCACTCCTCCTTTATTGTTATTAATAATTATTTTGGTCACCCCTAAATAAGTGCCACCTCCTTTTAAGCTAGGTTCTGGTGTCTGGCTTTTATTTTATTGTATATGGTTTTCTTTAGTTGGGCGGCTGTTATCCAATGGACGTCCTCAATTAAAGTGCCATCTAAACAGTCCAACAAACACCGGACAAATGATCAAAATGCTCATTCAGCCTGTGCAAATTGGCAAAAAAAAAAAAAATCGATCATGGCATGGAATAGGAGTTTGACCTTCAGGACCGGTGGGGATCTGCAAAATAAAAGCGGCCTTGCCGACATTGTTTGCACAGATACAAGTGTGACTGTGCCCAGTACTGCAGCTCAGCTCCATTCACTTGTATGGGAGAGCGTATGCAGTACCATTCCCTGCCACTAAACGATGTATGGCGCTCTGCCACTTGTGGCCCCTTCAATCGGTTGATTGGTTAGAATACTGGAAGTCAGACCTCTACTAATCTGATATTAATGATCAGATGATCTCTGACTGGTGTCAAGGTAAATATGATCTGGAGTTAACAGAAAATCTGAAACGCAAAAAAAGTATCATCTACATCGGCTGAAAGTTATGACCAAATAATATAATAATTAAAGAGAAAAAATGATTTGCAACAACATAGATCGATCAATGGATTACAAACTGTAGGGTTATTCACCATCCACTAGGACCTATCTCCGGCAGTCCCATAGAAAATGAATGGAGCTGTGAGGGACATGTGCGACCCTTGAGCATTTTAGACTTTCGTTCTTGGGATAAGTGGTTGAAACACCTGCTATCACCTATCCTCTCGCCTCTTAAGACATTTGGTGAATCTTTGAACAGAAAATAAAATTTATTCCTGCTGTGGTAAAGATTTGCACAAAAAATGTCTAAAATTTTGTCTTTCCACTCTGTAAATATGTGAACTACACTCATGTTTTTTTTTTACTTTGCAGATCAATTTAGCGTTTTGTCGCAAACAATGATTTGTACCAATTTTAGGTACTGCAAATTGATTGATATCTTTCCCCTATAGCTCCTTTATTTTACTGATCCATCATAGTTTCATCTCTCAATTTCCCACTGATACCATCATTCAGTTATGTTGTTTGGCTGCGACGTGTCAGTTGTATGACATTGTAAAGGAAATATATAATTGCAAGGTAAACTATAATAATCAGTAAAATAAGAAGTTAAGGCTGCATCCAAGTGACTGTCTCCATATAAAGGATATAACATCGGCCTACTCTTATGGCAGGAACTCAGAACCACAAGAGGGGTCTCCTGGGAGAATACTGAGAGGTGTCAAACATGGCAGCTCGGCTCCTGGACCCTTAGCTTCAAAGGGGTTAGCAAATAGTATGTACTAGGCAGAATTTTTTCTATTGACTGTATAGAGAGGAGTGGTGGGAGACACAGGATATTTGAAATGCAAGACCATAAATTAACCCTTCATCCAAGTCACAAACAGTAACTTTCAAATGGGCCAATTTGGGTCATCACAGAAATATGAGCCTGTGGTCAGGACTATAAAAAACTAGGTGACACAAAAAAAGTTGTTCACCGGTGGGGGCTGTGTATGCTGGTGTGATGCATAATTCATTTCTCCTTCCCCCAAGGAAACAGAACATAATTGTAGATGGAAATGTTTAGGTATTATTGTTATTTTTCCCTTTTTATTTTACAACTATTTTGCATATTTGTGTGTCATTTTATTTTTATCTTTTATTGTAGGCACTGTATATTTTTATATTAAAGCTTTAATAAGTTTGATCCTTGTATGCTCTAAAGAATCAATAGCCTTTGGGAGAGTGTGGGACCTTTTCATCTTCAGACAGTAATATATTTGGGGCAATCATCACCCGTGTGTTTGAGTGGTGGCAGCAGCGTTACGAAATTGGGGTTGTGCTAAAAATGTCGGTGTGTGATTTATTTTCACTTTACAGCCTAAAACAGAGGTTGAAATTTTCGAATGAGTGATGGGGGATAAATTAACCCTTGCAGACGCACCCTACATCATGTGCTTAGAAGTGTGTAAGTGACAGACAATTTATTAATATTTTACCAAATATGTTGCTCAAATTTGTGAGAATCTTTAGATGGAACCAGGTCTCACGCATACGTACAGCCTACCTAGTGGCATCTGGCTGAGGGTCTCATCACAGAAGATATTCTAAGTCTTCTAATTTTAGTATTCACAA